>NC_069506.1:232067855-232422038 GCF_027579735.1 Bombina bombina | reverse complement strand
GGGACATAATTTTATTGCAGAGGGCTGGGGCATTTTAATGCAGGGGGCTTCATTTTATTTCTGGGGGCATCATTTTATTGCAGGGGGCTGTGTGTGTGTGTGTTTGGGCTGACTGTGTGTGTGGGGGGGGGGGCTGGCTGTGTGTGTGTAGTCTGGCTGTGTATACGCTGGCTGTGTGTGTGTCGGATGTGTATGTGTGGGCTGTGTGTGTGTGTGAGCTGTGTGTGTGTGGGCTGGTGTGTGTGGGAAGTCTGTCTGTGTGTGGGTTGTGTGTGTGTATGGGCTGTGTGTAGGTGTGTGTGTGTGCGGGGGGACTGAGTGTTTATGGGCTGTCTTTGTGTGTGTTGGCTGTGTTTGTGTTGGCTGTGTTTGTGTGGGCTGTGTGTGAGCTGTGTGTGGGGGGGGCTGTGTGTGTGTGTGTGGGGGGGGCTATTTGTGTGTGTGTGAGCTGTGTGTGTGTGGGCTGTGTGTTTGTGTGTGTGTAGGATGTGTGTGTGTGGGATGTTTGTGTTTGTGTATGGGTTGTGTGTGTGTGTGGGCTGTGTGTGTGGGGGCTGTGTGTGTGGGCTGTGTGTGTGTGGGCTGTGTGTGTGTGTGGGCTGTGTGTGTGTGTGGGCTGTGTGTGTGTGTGGGCTGTGTGTGTGTGTGGGCTGTGTGTATGGGTTGAAGCTGTCTGTGTGTACACCTGTGTATGTGTATATCTGTGTACCTGTGTATGTGTCTGAGTGTGTGGATGAATGTGTATATAAGTATCTCTGTGTGTATTATATCTGTATGTTTGTGTGGTACAGTGCATTGCCCCATTTCTTTTAAGTTTTTTTTGTTCTGGGTAGAGGCCCCGCGCTGTCAATCTGCCTAGGGACCTGCACTTGCTAGGGCCGGCCCTGGCGTCTCTGTAATGTTCTTGTTATCATAAGAAAACACATAAAAATAAGGCCAAGTTCAACTCAACTGTTCCTAATTGTTAGCATAATTCTTCATTATATACATAAACAGTTGTTCCAATAGTACAAATGGTATATTGCAATATATACAATGTTATAGTGCTCCACATTTATGGATGTATATGTTTTTTATATTTAAAATGTTGTGCATTACCTTAAATTATTTTTCTCCATTTTTTTTTTATTTTAAATGCTGTGGGGGCGGGGTTGGAGGCAGAGATTGGGCAGGGTTGGCGGTGGAGGTTGGGTGGGGTTGGAGCGGAGATTGGTCGGGGTTGGAGGTGGGGAGAAAGGGGCCCCATTTTGTCATCCTGCCTTGGGCCCCGCAATGGCTAGGGCCTGCCCTGGTTATAGGTATAAAGATTATATATATATATATATATATATATATATATATATATATATATATATATATATATATATATATATATATATATATATATATATATATATATATATATTATATATCACTTGGTAAATAAAGACCTGCACTCCAATCGTCTAATATTTGACTGAGCAGCCACCAGGGTGCTATATCAAAGATATACAAAAAAAGTCACTAATAAGATAGCACTCGCTGGGTTTAAAAATAAAACTTAGCTTTTATTGTAGAATTTTCAAAGATTAGAACGATCCCATAATGGGATCGTTTTTAATCTTTGAAAATTCTACAATAAAAGCTAAGTTTTATTTTTAAACCCAGCGAGTGCTATATTATTAGTGACTTTTTTATATATATATATATATACACAATAAAGAATACATTATTCTGTAAGTAAAGAACATTGTAATGTTAAATATGGGCAGTAAATATACAGTAAAACACATAAATTCTTAAATACATCTGTACACACACCCACACATATATGTATATATATATACATACACACATATTTAGATATGTATATGTATTTTTTTATATTTTGTAGCCCATTGCAGCCGAACACCTTGTCATATACCATATACCTTTTAACTCCTATAACTTTTTAAAAAAATATTTATTTGAATTTTTTTCAGATAGTATTTCTGAGTGTAACAGTAATCTTGAATGCAATTATGTTATTTTATGCAATGTTTTTTAATGCACTATCCCTTACACAAAGCTTTCAGTCGTGCATAGCAACACATGTAAAATGCGATTGTATTCTTGTGAACGTGTTTACTTTCAGCTTGTAAAACTCTACCATAAGTATTTCTGATGCGACCGTTAGCGTTCCACTTGTAATCTAGCCCTATATGTTTTGTATCAAATGAGAAAAATAATATATGCTTTATTTAGATATACTTTGAATTATATCTCAAATCAATAGATCTCTAAACATCTCATTACTATCAGAAAAAAAGACAAATGGTGTAGATGTATTAAGCAGTGAATGCTCGCCGGAAACATAAGTTAAGAAGCACTTTTAGGTGGCAGAACTGCAATCATCCCGATCCAATCCGATTGGGATGATTGACACCCCCTCCTAGCAACCGATTGGCCGCAAATGTGCCAGGGGTAGCACACAAGAAATGCTTGTGCAATGTTAAATGCAGACAGAATATACTGTTGGCATTTAGTAATGTCAGGCGGACATGATTCACTGCATCGAATCATGTCTGCCCGGCATTTAATAAATTGACCCCTATATATATATATAGATATATATATAGATATAATATATATATATATATATATATAGATATAGATATAATATATATATAATATAAAAATATATATATAATATAAAAAAAATATATATATAATATATATATATATATATATATATATATATATATATAGTTTTTGTTTTCATTATTATTATTTATTTATTTTCAATTATTTTTGTGAGGCAATACTTGTAACACATAGCTTTAGACTTTTCATTTTTTCTGAATTTACTTTTACAAATATTTTCTTACTTACCTGTTGCTGTGATGGAAAGAAAGAAGCAGACCGCAGGTAACGTTCCTCTCATGGTCTCCGTGTGTCACTAACAACTGTGTGAGCTTTCTTGCAGCTTATTGCAGAATAAAACAACATCTATATGTCCTAGATCACTTATCTGTACCTTTGGGAGTAAATAGATCTAGGCTTGTACTCTGGGGAAGGCTACTTTATGCAATGAAAATATGATAGCATAACAAATAGTAATTGAAATAAAAATTGTGTTCCTCATCTTTACTTTATATTACTTTATATTTTAACCGGCAATATTTTTTGTAGCAATGTAGCTATGGTTTTCTTTCTTCAGGATTTATGACATATATAAATGTGTTGTTGTTTTTTTCCTCATATACCTTATGCTAAACAACATTAACATGATTAAATGCATGGTTTTCTGCTTGTTAAGGGAGTTTTTTTGTTTGATTGTTTTTTTCTTATTATTATTTAAACTGATTATTTGTAAAAAGTGTCATTTTCACTCTCCACGCTAGAACTTATTTGTTAAAATATTTTTTCAGACACTGCTGCCACAGAGTGATAAACACACTTGAAAACTCCGGAGCTTCTGTGAGCCTGATACAATTTACTCTTCAAGAAAGGATTACACAAGAATAAAGCAAATTTGGAATATAGGTACATTTCCCATTAAACAAGAAATAATTTAAACCCACTAAAGGCCTAGAACACTAGGTGGAACACTATTGTCCATGGTAAAACTGAGGAAACAAAGAATGTTTAGAGCGGACAACATCCTTTTAGCATGCCCTATACTTTCAATATATATCCTGACCGTACTAATTATCGCTTATATTGCAAGTAGTTATGTTATGTGTTTGAGTGCAACATATGACAGAGCTAAAGAAATTAGTGTGACTTGTGACCTAAAGTTACAGGTAGAAACCCTTTTATCCTAACTGCTTGGGACTGGAATGGTTTGGATTTCGGAATAGTTTGGATTTTGGAGTATTTGCATCCGTAAAACTGAACAGTTTGGAGAGGGGATGGAACCAAGTGTAAACAGCAATATCTTATGTCATTTAGGCAATATTTACATATCATTATACAGCTAGCTTATACATCCAACATGAAGGTAGTTTTATATAATTTTTAATACTTTTTTTATAAATAGTCATTTTAAAAAAAAATAATTTAAAATATTAATGAAAATGTTTAGATTTCAGAATAAGTTTGGATTTCGGAATTCCAGATTTGTGAATTTTTAAATTGTACCTGTATAACAATACACATGTAAAAGTGCCCTCTATTAAGTTAAAAAGAGTAAAATGATTACAATGTAGAATGAACTGTGATAGAATGAATGTGTGACAGTGAAACTTTTCTCACATAACTACTATCACTAGAGTCACAGCTCGTACACCCAATGAGTGCTACAGTATAGTTACAGTATATCTGACTTATATCTGACTTGGTCCAAATATGTTGGAATGGTGTATGGCCACTTTAATACTTAGCTAATCTCTCATTAGTTGAGGAGGGCCTGGGAGTTACCTAGCAGAGAACCATTCTTAGCATATACCCGAAAGATAGACTGGCACTTAGTAAATTATTTTTATTTAATGCATTGTACCCTTGCAGTTGCAGATACCCTAAGTTCCCCTCTAACCTCAGGAACAAGTTCTTAGTTAAAGGGACATTGTACACTAGATTTTACTTTGCATAAATGTTTTGTATATCATCCATTTTAATAGCCCATACAGGTTTTTTTTGGTGTTGTTTTTTTTTTTTTTAACTGTATAGTTTTGCTTATTTTTAAATAGTAGACTCTTGTCTACCTACTACAGCTTGCTCCTGTTTGTGAAAGAGGGTCTTTCATATGCAGGGGAGGAGAGTGTCTGCACTTTTTGCTTTCCAGACCATTTCAGTGGGTGTCCCATCTTAACCTTTTCAACTGGGAGCTTCTAAGTAAGTTTTTAAAAGATTTTATACTGGATTTTTAGATCAGTATCTGTGCATAGTATTCTTTATTTTAGTGTCTATTACATGCAGTTATATGAAAATTGGTGTATACTGTCCCTTTAAGCAGGGAATACATTTGGTTTATTAGGAAAAAAATCACAGTTTATACAGTGCTGTGCAAAAGTTTTAGGCAAGTGTGAAATAATGCTTTCAAAAATAGAAATGTTAATAGTTTATTTTTAGCAATTAACAAAATGCAAAGTGAGTAAACAGAAGAAATATCTAAATCAAATAAATATTTTGTGTGACCACCCTTTGGGGCTGATTTATCATGCCCCATATGCCTTCAGGCGCAAATACGGTTTATGCTAGAATAAATACCGTAACTTCAGAGCTCTTAAGACCGCTGCTCCTTAACTCATCTGCCACCTCTGAGGCAGCGAAATAAGGAAAAAGTTGTCTCCAATGCTACAAGCAAATCTTCTTTATTTCAATACATGCAGTGGACAACAAAGAGGTCACAACGTTTTCTGGTGGTTTCCCGTAATCATTTGATACAAAGGCATTCAATTTTTATTGCTTATATAGCCAATACACATGTCATTAATTAAACACCTGTGAACTCCTTGACTAGGTAAATCATGTTCTTAACATATATCGCCATCTAGTGGATGAAAATTAAAAAAACACCTATATTTTTAAACAAAACAGAACGAAGATTGCCAAAACATAGTGTATACCTAGTATGTATGGAGAGAGTGGTGTGTACTCAGTGGACACACCACGCCCTTAGGGGGCGCTTCCTCAGTTTCAATATAATAGGTGATATGGTAGTGCTTGTAATGTCTCAACAGAAAAAAAAACAGGCCTAAATCTAGAAATATGATAATAGCAACAATAATAAAACTATAAATAAAACCCTAAAAAATCTAAAATGTGGACATAAGTAAGTAACCACAATGCTGAAAATGATAATAGTAAAAAATAAATAATATATATATATATATATATATATATATATATATATATATATATATATATATATATATATATATATATATATATATTACTGGAATATAAACATAGATTGGAAAAAAATATTAAAACCAATTCAAAACCAAATAATGATAATGTGAAAGTCTATGAGTCCAGGGTAATGACAGTTCCCAGATGTTTGAGGCTGCACTCTGTCAAAGGATGGTTATCCTGTAGTATGGAATCTAAAAAAGAATAAAAAACAGAGGCGCCACCATGGCCTAATATCGCCAGTACAGGTAAAATGAGCAGCAATATGAGAATGTGAATACTCACAAACATAAAGCACCCCACTGGTGCTAGTAGAGCAGACTGACACTTCTCAGTGGTTCAGCACACTGTATCCAAAGCGCAGAGACAGTCAGGAATCCTCTGACACTCCAATGTATATGTGCCTATGGATAAAGGGAAAAGCAACACGACATGGCCCAATATCATCAGGACAAGGGGAAAATAATACCAATAGCTTGCACTTACAAGATGGTGGGAACCTGCAGGTGCAATCTCAGCAAACTGGAGCCAAAACGTCGCCCAGTAGACTTAAAACAGCAATCCTCAATAGGAACCAGGATCAACGATATAATTTATCACAGGAGGTGAAAAAAATACACACAATAGCAAGTGTATAAAAAGTCTTTATTAACACAGCAACTAGTTTCTCAGCCTACTCAGGGCTGTTTCATCAGGCTATGACAAACATTATAAAACACTTGCTATTTAACAGAAATCTAAAAACAAATGGGCTATTGTGATTGAATAATCAATTAGCAGAAACACAATTGGCAAAAAAAACACACCTAACTACAATCACCTTTGTGTGGTTGTTAAGGTAACCTTTGTAAACACATGTAGGTAAGAAGATATTTACATGTAGAACCTCCTTACAAATACAATGTATAAATAGATGTATAAAAACATACAATACAAAATAGCTAAAAAATTACATTAAACATAACATTTTTTGTCCAAAGTCTATCTCAATAGGACATATTAAAAAATTGATATAAATCATAGAACCATTGTTTTTATCTATATACATAAACCCAAAGTGCATCTAAAATAACTGCCCATACATTCTCTCAATTTAAATCTCCTTAGTTTCTCAGTATGCTGCAAGTCTGATACTCTTAATATTAATGTTGCCACTTGTTGAGACTAGCTGATTGATCTCAAATGTTAGATAACACATTAGTGCTGACTTACGGTTTATTAGGGTAACGTATGATTGTCTTGAGCAGACTTTCCATAACTGTTTAATTTGATATTTGTATTGGTACTATTACTTCAAAAGTAGAGCTGTAACTCCTTAAACATAAAAATAATAGAGCCATAACTGTTTTGTGAACAGATGTCTTGAATGCAGCTTTTGCTGCCTGTCACACTTGATTCATTGAATGGGTGTATCAAGTGTTTTGATGTGAAGTGTTAGGTGATTGGTCCACATAGATGCCAGTCAAACACTGAGATTGTGCATATTAATGAACCTCAGAATTGAACAGACAGTTGCAATTGCTAAGGGTGAGGGCAGAAGTGCAGGATTTATAAAATGTTTTTTATAAATCCAGAATTGAACAGACAGTTGCAATTGCTAAGGGTAAGGGCAGAAATGCAGGATTTATAAAATGTTTTTTAGTTGTAAAGGCATGATATTTTATGTAAATAATAAACAGGTATAACATATTGGAAAATATATGATGTGCATTGTTAATTCACTATTTGGTGAATCTATTTTAACAAGTTATTAAGAGACCCAGTAACTAAACAATAATTTCTTGTTAGTGAATCCCCTTTCTCCAATTGAGAAAAACATTAAAGTGCTTATCTATATTCTGTTTTATTAAATAATTTATATCTCATCCAGAGGATTAGACCTGTGCTGCCAGTAACTATCAGTGTTCACATGGAGAACATGTATATTAAATTACAAATGGTAATCACTGTTCCATATGATTTAGTAGTGCTAGAATAGATACATGGGGATATCCTATAAAAAAAGTGATATACATGTTAAATAATTAAGTATTAAAAACTAAATAATATATAAAAAGTTAATGGTGTGTTTATAGGGACTAGTGCAAATATGAAGAATATATTAATAGCACTGTGTAACAGTGACTAAATTAGTGGTGTGAAAAGTGATGTGTTATGAATAAAAAAAAATAAAAAAAAAATAAAATGAATGTTGATAATATATATGTGTGACTAATACCAATGTAAAATATGATGACACTGTGTAGCAGTGACTATATTAGTGATGTGAGAGGTGTGACTAGAAATAATTAATAATGGGGTTGATATAAAGAGTGACTATATTAGTGGTGTATATGGTGTAACTAATTAATAAAATAAATATATATACCCTTTATATAGGTGACTGTAGTCAATGGAAGTGGGTAAGATCTGAAATGATAATGGTAATCACTTCTACTGAGGTTAATAGAGTATGAATAGTGTATACCTAAGTTACATTGAAGATGTATCATTCTTAAAAGACCAACAGTGAATCACTTGTATAAACTGAACAATGTAACAAAATGCAACACAGCAAATATAAAATCTATTAAAGGGCCATGATACCCAAATGTTTAAACACTTGAAAGTGATGCAGCATAGCTGTAAAAAGCTGACTAGAAAATATCACCTGAACATCTCTATGTAAAAAAGAAAGATATTTTACCTCAAAAGTTCCTC
The DNA here is from genome assembly GCF_027579735.1 of Bombina bombina. Lineage (NCBI taxonomy): Eukaryota > Metazoa > Chordata > Amphibia > Anura > Bombinatoridae > Bombina > Bombina bombina. Next base: position 232,413,524 of record NC_069506.1, on the reverse strand, counting down.
AGTAGCCACATCCCATTGTAAAGGATTTCTAAGCAGCATTTTAGTGTGTCTGTCCTGGGACAGCTTATGGGATGAGCCTCGTGCACTCTCATATTATTTCCCTATTCAGCTTACTATGAAATCTCATGAGAGTTAAGTCAAATCTCATGAGATCACAGTAAAAGAGTTCATGACCTCAGCACTGCTGATGCTGATTGGCTGCTGTTCATTTCTTCATTTTTTTTACCTGCAGCTGAGCAGCAGCTGAGTATAAGTTTTTACACAGAACTTACTCTGCTGAGGTAAAATATTTTCCTTTTTTACATAGAGATGCTCAGGTGATATTTTCCTGTCAGCTTTTTACAGTGATACTGCATCAGTTTCAAGTGATTTAGCATATGATTATTATGTCCCTTTAAGTATACATATTCTTATGGTGTACTATTGCAAAAGCAGATAGAGCCAGTTCAGTAGAAAACAGACCAATTAATCTCTCTATTTATGCATTTTGGCTCCAAAGTATCTAATTGGAGAATCCAGTCTCCCTTTGTTTTAAAAGCAACTCCCTATTACCTCTCCTTCTTGGGGTTTTGACTTGCTCTATAACTTGGTACCTAAGTTGGTTAACATGATGCCCTAGTTTAAAAAAATGATATGCAAAAGGGGCCTTGATGACTTTGCATCTAATATTGCTTTTGTGCTCAGTTATACGATCACATATGCGTCTAGCGGACTCTTCCACATAGACACGCCCACATGGGCATTTAATAAAGTATACAACAAAACTAGAGTAACATGTAAAATGATTGTGGAAATAGTATTTATGACCAGTGTGAGGATGTGAAAAATATGGGCTTTTAATGATGAAACTACAGTTAATACAACCCAAACAAGGGAAACAGCCTAAGTTTTTCTTAGAGATATAGGTTTGTGAACTAATGGTACCTACACCAATATCTGTTTTTTTTTTTTTTAATTTATTTTTTTATTGAAGTAAAAAAAAACAATACAGGGTACAGGGTATGTCTCAAAACATTCACGAAACCATGTGTACAGAGCATAATTAGGAGACAATGAATTCTAGTATCTCAAACATTTCTGTAAAATGTGGGCTATTACATAAAGAGACTTCAGTTTTGTTTTAGAGTATAACAAATGTAATATAAGCAAAAATGGTCCTCTCCTAGCTATATACAAAGAGAAGTAAGGTAGCTATTCAGATAAGTGAAAGACTAGGGAGGAGGTAACTCTATAGTTATATGGGGAAGAGGGATGCAGCGGGCAAGAGCCGCTTATAATATAATAGGGGGGGGGATGCGGGGGGCGGAGCCAGTTAGTATGTCATCACCAGGAACAAATTTAGGTGGGACTAGCGTATTATTACGTAAAATAAACAAAATCATACTCATCTAAAGCCTGGTATTCCTATAGAGGAGGCCTGGAAACATATAGTATATTATCAAGTGGAGGGGAGACGTTAGAATAGTTGGGAACTGGGGGGCCTGGGGGACCTCTGGGTGAGCCCCTCTCCTAGGGGAGTGCCACCTATAGGCGATGTGGGAAAAAGGAGAAGGGATATGACCCACAGGCATAAGTACCAGCGGGAAAGGGAGGAGAGAGGCTCAATCAAGACTACTATTATGTACTAGTAATATGAGCAAGAGCATAGAAAAATTAGGGATGACAGTCGAGCAGTCACAGAGAATGATAGCCAGTAACTATTAATATAAATATAACACAAGATTTAGGCAAAATAAAGGTTACGTACACTCATGTAAACAACAGTAACTATTGAAACTATCCTGCTGAATATAGATAAGGGAGTGCAAAACATAAAGTGTGACTTAAAATTTTATATTGTACCTTGTGTGTTGTAACAAAAGTAGCAAGAACAAAGGGTAAAGTGTGTGGTTCTTCTGCATATATCCTCATCTTATATAACTAGATAGTTGTAGGAAATACCATTGCATGTTGGCTAGCTAAGTGTTGCCCTACTTTACCTATTTCTGGTCTAAAGTGATTTACAGACACCTCAATAGTACTCTTTACTAGTGCATGGGTATCGGTGCGCTGTGCACCTTAGGGTAACTTCTCTCGATAACCTACTGTGTAGTTTTTGTGTGCGTTAAATAGAGGTTCAGGAATAACGTAAGCTATATTTGACCTCAGTGGTTGTTGCTATGCATTCAATGAACCTATGTATAAGATGGTTTATCAGAGAGACCCACAGCTACGGATCCCGTAACCCAGAGCTTTATAAAAACATTTTAGAGCATGCGTAAGTAAAGACTGAGCCTTGTGTGAAGATTTACACTACAAGGGAGTGGAGGGAAGCATACATATACCTGCATCTATCTTTTAGCTGTGCCAATTGTATTTAATACAAAACTATCCCCCAAGTGTCTGTGCGGCATGAATCACATAGGCCCTGGATTAGCGGCAAAGTATATAAGTGGAACTCAGTATATAACAGTGGCTATAGGTAGTAAGAGCGAGAAAGCAAAATGTATACAACTCACTGAGATACATTCCCCACATATAGGTTAAAATAATCCATAGCTTATGGTGAATGGTCTTATATACTGATGATCAGTAAACTAGCTATTTTCAGGTACCTTAGAAAGGTGTATATGTACTGTGAAGTAGCATCCCCTCGCAGATGGTAGGTGGTCTATAAACAAAGACTATATAGAGCAGGCTAGGGATATTATATAGACCTATGAAAGTTACGTATTGAACTAGTACATTTATCTTATGCAGTGTTATCAATACATATTGCAGAAATAATAGATCAGACATAAACTAGAGCTATACTTTACATATTCTAATACATGAGTCCCTTGCAGTAGGTATATAGCATATAATGTTTAGGATATGGATTCTGTCACTGTAGTTCATGTCTGTGGGAGCATAGCAAAAAACATGAATGAACAGTTTATAGTATGCCTTGTAAATTTTAACAGCAAACTGGGAAGTATAAAGGACAACGTATGGAGTTCTCAAGCAGCAAAAACTCTATATATAGGGTTTTATCAAGCAGGACAAAACATATATAGTATGTGTTAGTGAAGACTAAGCCTTGTCAGAAGGTGAACGTAATATGTTTCCTAACTGTTAATTAAGGGCATACACATAAGAGGATCAAGCATCAGACGTTACAAGCGTCATCTGTGTGGTGAGTATAAGGTTAGTAACCCAAAGGTATATGACCAAGGAGGGGTAGATAGTCTTAGGGAACACTACTCAATGCCGATCTTAATGCAGGAAGCAGGGAGAAATCGGGTTAGGAATCTGTACATTGCTATTAGAAAAACACTTCCCTTTGTCAAACATCTGATAACCGCTAAAAAAAAACCAAACATACTAAAAAACAAACAAAAACAAAAAAACAAAAAAAGGCACACTTGCACGATGCAGCAGTGAACAATTACAGAAGTAAAGCTAAACAGTATTGGGGTATAAGTTTTTAAATAAACATTGTCTTTGTTCCCAAGGCCAGTGGATCTAGGACTAGGCCATATGGAGGCTGAGTCAGCAGCCTGAGGATACAGAGTCCCTTACTCGAGTACATGTTAGTTGGAAGGTTATGAAGGAGTATATGAGGGGAGAGCCGTTACTTTTACCCTATCCCAAATCTAAGGGCTAAGGACGTAGCAGCCGTTGAGAAATTCTGGCCTACAGCGATGTTGTAATAACCAAGGTATGCCTTCAAGTGAAAAGGCTTGAAACGTGTGGTCACCAAGTCTGGGGAGTTGTAAAAGCAATCAGGCGTCTGCTCCGCAAAGCGATAAACTGGGTTCAGCAGTAGATGTGCGTGAGGCATCTGCAGCCAGCTCTGCAACTGTGATAAACGTTCACTGCCCAAATTGCCTGCGAACTGATTGAGCCATTCTCCACTATCAGGGAGCAAGCGGTGCATCTCCGTTGCTGTGAGGTAGGGTGTAGCCTTAGATAGCCGACGGAACTTTGCGTTCTGCGAGGTCTGCTCCGATACACACAAAGGTATTGGCTCTTGTTCAGCGAAGAGCATGTCAGAGCGTCCCTGTAAAGTAACAGCAGCGTCACTGTTATTTATGGTAGATAGTGAGAATTGTTGTTGCTGCTGTAGTATCATCGGCAGGCGTTTTAGATATGATTCAGACAGCGTATCTCCAGGGTCCATGTTAGTTGGTGTTTGGCTGGCCGCTCCACTCGGTAATAGCTGTAAGGAATCTGATAGATCAGAAAAGCAGTTGGCCATCTGTATATCAAAGTCTCTTAACATAGCAAGTAATATTTCAGGTTCTTCCTCCATTTTAACAGCGGGTTTAAAGTCAGTAGTAGTGGTGGAGGGCCTGCTGAATTTGACGCTCTCAGCACGGCAGCTCATTTCTGGAGAGGTTATTAAACACTGTTGTCTCTGCAAAATTCTTCTCAGAGCAGAAATCTTGTAGTTACAGGATAGACTATAGTGTCTCACTCACATGGATAGCTAAAATGATGCTTAAAAAAAGCAGGTTATTAGAAGTTTATAAAGCAAGGCCTAGGAGCTCAGTAGATATGCTTCTGCTTGCCTCGGCTGTTGGCTCTGCCCCCCTACCAATATCTGTTTTAACTAAGCCATATCTTAGACTCCTACTCCTCTTGTAGGCTGGCATCAGAAACAATTTAAATTCCTCTATGTTAGGATTACATTTGCTCAATATATCCCAATGTTTACGTATGTTTTTTTTATATCATTGTACTTTGTTTGGAAAATTCAGAGATGAAAAACATTCTTTTTGAGTCCTTTTTAGGGCCCTTTAGGCCTAAGTAGGCTCACTTTTTGAATTGGCCAAACATCATCAATGGTATCCCCTCTCTAAAAGTTTACCACCCATCTCCTCTAGTCTGGATTGTACTACATCATTATCTGAAACAATACGCTTAACTCTTAGCATTTGGCTATGGGGTACCGACTTAATCAAAGCTGGGTGGTGTGCACTCTTATAATGTAGCAAATTATTACAATCCGTAGCCTTCCTGAAAATGTCAGTCTTAAAACCAAGGCCATCCTTGACAGTTACATCCAAAAAATCTAATTGTACCTCACTACAGGGAGTGCAGAATTATTAGGCAAATTAGTATTTTGACCACATCATCCTCTTTATGCATGTTGTCTTACTCCAAGCTGTATAGGCTCGAAAGCCTACTACCAATTAAGCATATTAGGTGATGTGCATCTCTGTAATGAGAAGGGGTGTGGTCTAATGACATCAACACCCTATATCAGGTGTGCATAATTATTAGGCAAGTTCCTATCCTTTGGCAAAATGGGTCAAAAGAAGGACTTGACAGGCTAAGAAAAGTCAAAAATAGTGAGATATCTTGCAGAGGGATGCAGCACTCTTAAAATTGCAAAGCTTCTGAAGCGTGATCATCGAACAATCAAGCCTTTCATTCAAAATAGTCAACAGGGTCGCAAGAAGCGTGTGGAAAAACCAAGGCGCAAAATAACTGCCCATGAACTGAGAAAAATCAAGCGTGCAGCTGCCAAGATGCCACTTGCCACCAGTTTGGCCATATTTCAGAGCTGCAACATCACTGGAGTGCCCAAAAGCACAAGGTGTGCAATACTCAGAGACATGGCCAAGGTAAGAAAGGCTGAAAGACGACCACCACTGAACAAGACACACAAGCTGAAACGTCAAGACTGGGCCAAGAAATATCTCAAGACTGATTTTTCTAAGGTTTTATGGACTGATGAAATGAGAGTGAGTCTTGATGGGCCAGATGGATGGGCCCGTAGCTGGATTGGTAAAGGGCAGAGAGCTCCAGTCCGACTCAGACGCCAGCAAGGTGGAGGTGGAGTACTGGTTTGGGCTGGTATCATCAAAGATGAGCTTGTGGGGCCTTTTCGGGTTGAGGATGGAGTCAAGCTCAACTCCCAGTCCTACTGCCAGTTTCTGGAAGACACCTTCTTCAAGCAGTGGTACAGGAAGAAGTCTGCATCCTTCAAAAAAACCATGATTTTCATGCAGGACAATGCTCCATCACACGTGTCCAAGTACTCCACAGCGTGGCTGGCAAGAAAGGGTATAAAAGAAGAAAATCTAATGACATGGCCTCCTTGTTCACCTGATCTGAACCCCATTGAGAACCTGTGGTCCATCATCAAATGTGAGATTTACAAGGAGGGAAAACAGTACACCTCTCTGAACAGTGTCTGGGAGGCTGTGGTTGCTGCTGCACGCAATGTTGATGGTGAACAGATCAAAACACTGACAGAATCCATGGATGGCAGGCTTTTGAGTGTCCTTGCAAAGAAAGATGGCTATATTGGTCACTGATTTGTTTTTGTTTTGTTTTTGAATGTCAGAAATGTATATTTGTGAATGTTGAGATGTTATATTGGTTTCACTGGTAAAAATAAATAATTGAAATGGGTATATATTTGTTTTTTGTTAAGTTGCCTAATAATTATGCACAGTAATAGTCACCTGCACACACAGATATCCCCCTAAAATAGCTATAACTAAAAACAAACTAAAAACTACTTCCAAAACTATTCAGCTTTGATATTAATGAGTTTTTTGGGTTCATTGAGAACATGGTTGTTGTTCAATAATAAAATTAATCCTCAAAAATACAACTTGCCTAATAATTCTGCACTCCCTGTATGCGAAAGTGTAAATTTTATATTACTTGTGGATTCATTTAACCTCTTAAGGACATATGACGGAATTTTTCCGTCATAAAACAATTGAGCAAACTGAAAGCTGTGTCCTTATTAACTCTCTAACAAAATGCTCAAGGGATCCGATGTCACCCATCCATACACCGAAAATATAATCAATGTAGCACCACCAAGTGGCGCCACATTGATTGAACAGTCTGTTCTCAAAGACAAATTTCTCTTCAAAGATATACATGTGTATGTTAGCGTAATTGGGACGACATTGAATCCCATGGCCGTACCCTGCAACTGAAGGAAAAATGAGTTCTTAAAAAGAAAATAATTGTTGTATAAAATAATCTCCAAAAGTTGCAGAATAAAGTGTTTCTGACCAGTACTATGAGTGCCCATAGATTCTAAAGAATATCTCACAGCACCTAAACCACTCTCATGTGGTGAGCTGGAGATCATTAAGTTTATTCAAAAAGTCATTAGTATCTTTAATGAAAGTATTTGACTGCTCCACCAGAGGTCTCAAAATTCTATCCAAAAATATTTCCATGTTGGAAAAAACAGAACATGTGCCTGCAACAATAAGTCAAAGACTTATGAATTTTAGGGAGCACATACATTACAGGGATCTTTAACAATGAGGAATTTAGAGGTCATGTCATTAATAATTACATTCCGTTAAGCTTTTTGTACCACAAAAGAAATTTCTTTAACAATTATGGAAACAGGGTTAGAGATCACCTGGGCATAGACATTTTTCATATTGAGTTGTTGTAAGATTTCACCTCTATAGTCTGACCTGTTAGGTACAACAGTGGCTCCGCCCTTATTGGCAGGTTTTAAGATTAACCCTTTATTGGACTGCAGTCTTTTTAAGGCTGCTTTATCAATTGTCATAAAATTAACAGGTACAGATCTTTTTTATAGTTATGTAAATTCTTATTCACTATCAGTTGTAATTTACATATTGAAGCAAAAACCAGACGTTCAAACGTCTCAATACTATCATTGGTATTCGTAGGATAAAAATGACTTTTGTTATGCAAGCCCATATGTTTGATGCTGAGCACATTAGAAGGTGAGTGAGAATTAACATTAACTTGGGGGTTTGTAACAACACCAATTTTTGAAACAGCAACCCTAGAGCTGGAATTTATGGGGTCATAGGGGAAATTTGAATGCCAATACCTTATTCTCAAGTTCCTAAAAAAACTAAACAAATCCTTGTGTAAGTTGAAAAAATTACAGTCATTAATAGGACAAAAAGACAGACCTTTTTTGTAGAAGCTCAGATTCAGCTGCAGACAGCCCATAATCTGAAATATTCACAACTATATCTTGTTGCGTGTCCTCATGGTGCGGCGTGGTACTTGCTTGCCATCCTTTGTCATGGGTTGATTGCCCCTCTCGGTGCCGGTAATGTTTCCTGCCCCCTCATCTGAAGTTTGTCCGCATCTGCCTGAGAAAAATCTGAAGATTCAGCACTGCTGTCAGAGGAGGGTGTCTGACATCTATGACGTTGATTGAACCCGGAAGTGGTTCATCTCTCTTTACCCTGGGGGTTGAAGATCCAAAGATACACCCGACCTGATGAGTAATCCTGCTCATCATGTAGGAACTTTGATCTTTTTCTTTTTTTCAATGGTTTTATGAAGGTCAGTGATGATATTCTTATTATCCCTGAGTAATTTCTCACAAGCTTCCAAAGGTAACATCTCCCGTAATTCAACTTTCAATTTAGTAATGGAATCTTTCAAGGTGTTAATGTCTTTTTGAAGGTATTCCACCATAAGGACAATAATGTTAAGGGAATACTTATTAAGTATTTGCTCAAATTTGCAACAATATTCCTGATTTTCTCTGAGCAGGGTAGGGCGTGTATTCATCCTAAGCCCTCTAGGGATGCATTTTACTCTGAAATATTCCGCTAAGGTTGTGGCATGTAGAAACTAGGGCATCAGGTTAACCAACTTAGGTACCAAGTTATAGAGCAAGTCAAAACCCCAAGAAGGGGAGGCAATATGGAGTTGCATTTAAAACAAAGGGAGACTTGCTGGATTCTCCAATTAGATACTTTGGAGCCAAAAGGCAAAAATAGAGAGATTAATTGGTCTGTTTTCTACTGCACTGGCTCTTTCTGCTTTTGCAATAGTACACAATAGGAATATGTATACTAAATAGATTTTATATTTGCTGTGTTGCATTTTGTTACATTGTTCAGTTTATACAAGTGATTCACTGTTGGTCTTTTAAGAATGATACATCTACAATGTAACTTAGGTATACACCATGTTTTGGCAATCTTTGCTCTGATTTGTTTTAAAATATAGGTGTTTTTTAGTTTTCATCCACTAGATGGCGATATATGTTAAGAACATGATTTACCTAGTCAAGGAGTTCACAGGTGTTTAATTAAAGTGATGGTAAACTCCGTTATTGCTAAGTTACAGATTTCAATGATTTAGTACTGTATATATTAAACCGCATTATCATTTCAAAATGTTTATATGCATTTTTATTAAAATTTATCGATATTGACAAACCGCTGTTGGACCGCATCGCTCTGCCCCTCTTATTTAGTTGCCAGAATAAACTGGATGCTTACCTAGTCTCCACCCCCTCTGACAATTTGCGCTCTCCCAACACTGACATTTTTAACACATGTGCATTGGAGCAAATTACGTATACCAAGTAAACATTGAGTCACAAGATTCAATGTTTACTTGTTTCAGTCTGAAGGAAAAGTTTGACTTGAGAGAGAGTGCGAGCAATCGTTCCTTCTAAAACGAGCATACGTACATACAATTAATTCTAACCATCCCCACCCACTACACTTATTCCTAAGTAAACAATGAATTGTTTGACAATAATACACGATTCAATGTTTACTTCTGCATGCCGTGTGTAAAATCAGAGAAACAGCGCATGCATTCAAAATACATGAACGAGCAAAATCATCATTGCATTGAAATGTTCCTGACTGGATGGGCGTATTCTTAGAAGAATGCAAGACTGCACTTGCATAAATTGTGTTGCAAAGAAGTAAGCCTGATTGGTAGAATAATATTAACAAATGATATGATGTCACAGGGGGCTGGAGATAGACTTCATTAGACAGAGTTATTATATAACGATTTGAAAGTGATTTTACATACATTGCATTACATGAAATTGAGTGTCTAAATCAAATGTAATCTAACAATAGCAATACTATAATCAATTGATATGGAGTTTACCATCCCTTTAATGACATGTGTATTGGCTATTTAAGCAATGAAAATTGAATGCCTTTGTATCACATGATTAAGGGGAACCACCCCAAAATGGCGTGACCTGTTTCTTGTCTACTGCATGTATTGAAATAAAGAAGATTTCCTTGTATCATTGGAGACCACTTTTTCCTTATTTCTCCTATAGATTGGTGAGTTTGGCAGTTCTCACTGTGGGACTCTGTTATATATATATATATATATATATATATATATATATATATATATATATATATATATATATATATATATATATATATATATATATATATATATATATATATATATATATATATATATATATGCATTAGAGACCTTTGCATTTGCGGTTAAGTAGGTGAAAACATAAAAACATAATAGAAGAACTGACTGACTGACTCATCAACGCTCAGCTCAAACCATTTAACCTAGGAATGTGAAATTTGGAAGGTACATTGTTTTTATGATGTAAGCACCCACTAAGGAAGGATTGTTGGTAATTATGTTCCTAAGGTGGTGAAAAAGGGGGTGATTCTTTTTATAAGTATACCTATATTTAAAAAAAAAAAGGAGATGTTATAGACGTGAAAATTGGTATTTAGATTCTCCTTTAAAAATAAAGAAATGTGTTTTACCATTTCCCGGAAATCCACTTAAGGGGGGTGAAAAGGGTAGGTGATTTATGAGGACACCTATATCTCAAAAACCAAATATGTTAGAAAAGTAAAAATTGTAATTTAAAATCTTCATTATAAAGTAAGTTTACATCAAAGCTCATGGCTCACATTTAAGGGAACGTTTCATTGCAGCAATTCTACATGCAAGGCGCGTGAATTTCTACAGGAAGGAAATTCCTTTTAGAAGTTCAGCAACAGGAGAAACTTATCGCCACAAAATGTGTCTAAATTGTAGGGAAACAAATGTAGTTTATTTGCTGACTTGTACCCTATGTCAACTTCAATATCTCAGACTCACCAAAAGGGAGATCCGAGAGAGAATTAGGGAACATATCACTAACATAAAAAATGAAACCCTAACGACCCCATTAGTTCAGCATTTTAAAACACTTCATCAAAAAAATCCAGCTTCCTTAAAGTGGACAATAATAGAAAAAATACAAAAAGATAAAAAAGGACATAACAGAATCAAATCTGGCACTGAAAGAGATATTTTGGATTCATAAATTGAAAGCCAGAATACCTCTAGGACTAAACTCAGAGTATGATGTGATCAATTGTTGGCAACAGTGAAACAATTATTGTCACACATACTCAGGATAGATAAGTTAAAGTTAGTTTGTAGTTCTTTTTTCTTGTGTCTTAATTTTATCATTCATAATTAATACTTCAAAATTGAGGCCCCTCCTCCTCTAATAGAATTCAGTACATTTGTATTAGAACAATCTAGTATTTTTGATTTATTATAAAGTATGAAATATCTATAGGTAAACGAGAGACAAAGTAAATTCAGAGCATTACAAATGCGATAATGTCCAGGTAACATAAAGACAGACTTAGAGGCTTCAACAAAGTTTATTAGAAAGTGACAGTTGAGTACATAACAGTAAATTTAAGACATCATATATATGTTTGGGCTAAATAACCAGACTGGGTGTAATAAATATATATACACATACCTAGGGCTCCATGTACTAAGCCGTCAATTCATCCGTCATTTTAGACGCGGATAAACTCGCCGTTACTCGCCGCGGGCAAAATGGTGTCCGCTGTCACTATGTACTAATAATCCCCCAATAAATAGACAAGTCTAGCCCGCCGCGAGCAGTGGCGGATTATTGATAAATTTGACGCCTCGCTCGCCGCGACTAAGCTGATGTGCTTAACTTTCAGTTGAATTGTCTGGCCAATTATTAACACGTGACATGCAAGGTGTCACGAATATCATAGTAGTCGCGGGAATAGAATTTTACTCCTATAAAAGTTCAACTTATCTAAACAACTTTATTATTGTTCAAAATTGAAAAAATGTGTTTGAAGTGATATGAATTTGTTTTACAAGCTATTATGTTTCAGTCTAAGCACAACTTGTGATGCATTGAAATTGTTATCACAAGCGGCACAATTGTATATAGTCGTAGATATAATTACACTTTTTACAAACATTTTTGGCAATACCAGGATTATGAACATATAACTATGTGTCGATCTGTGTTAAACTTAGAAATCGTATACTATAATAAACTAGATGCTAACAAGCTATGCTGCAGTTTATAATAGAATTATCAGTGAGTGAGTAGAATGATTTTAATTATCCTATCAGAGTTAGGTATGTATTTTAATTGGAATCAATTTGTACAGTTCCTATATGCTATGACTATGGCTATCACCGAAATGCTTAAAGGGACACTGAACCCAAATTTTTTCTTTTGTGATTCAGATTGAGCATGAAATTTTAAGCGACTTTCTAATTTACTCCTATTAGCAAATGTTCTTCATTCTCTTGGTATCTTTATTTGAAAAGCAAGAATGTAAGTTTAGATGCCGGCCCATTTTGGTGAACAACCTGGGTTGTTCTTCCTGATTGGTGGATACATTCATCCACCAATAAACAAGTGCTGTCCAAGGTTCTGGACTTTCTTTTTCAAATAAAGATAGCAAGATAAAAAAGAAAAATTGATAATAAGAGTATATTAGAAAGTTGCTTAAAATTGCATGTTCTATCTGAATCACGAAAGAAAACATTTGGGTTCAGTGTCCCTTTAAGCAGGAATTCTGCTCTAATCTGTGTAATGATGTTGTGAATTACGTGTGAATCGTTTTTTAATTGGAAGCTGCTATAAGCTGAAATAAATGTTGCTTTTTATTATTTGATCTGGGTGGTCCTCATGTTTTTGTTCTTCACAAAGCTGTAAAAGTAAGTTTACATGCCAAATATCTTTCTCCTAACATAAACCTAGATTATGAGTTTTGCGGTAACAGGGGTGCGGGGCTAACTTGCACGTTATTCTCACCGCACACTTACATACAGCGCTGGTATTACGGATTTTTACAAATCCGGCATTAAAAGACAAAAAGTGATCGTAGAGAAAAATTTAGCTCCAAATCTCACTTCAATACAGCGCTGCTTAAGTCAGCGGTGAGCTGGTGTAATGTGCTCGTGCATGATTTCCCCATAGGAATCAACGGGGAGAGCCGGATGAAAAAAAGTCTAACACCTGCAAAAAAGCAGCGTATAACTCAGTAACGCAGCCCCATTGATTCCTATGGGGAAATAAAATTTATGTTTATACCTAACACCCTAACATGAACCCCGAGTCTAAACACCCCTAATCTTAAACTTATTAACCCCTAATCTGCCGCCCCTGACATCACCGACACCTGCATTATATTTATTAACCCCTAATTTGCCGCTCCAGACACCGCCGCCACCTAGATTATACTTATGAACCCCTAATCTGCTGCCCCCAACATTGCCGCCACCTACATTATATTTATTAACCCCTAATCTGCCGCCCCCAATGTCACCACCACCTACCTACACTTATTAACCCCTAATCTGCTGCCCCAATGTCGCCGCCACTATAATAAACATATTAACCCCTAAACCACCACACTCCCGCCTCGCAAACATTAGTTAAATATTATTAACCCCTAATCTGCTTTCCCTAGTATCGCTACCACCTACCTACACTTATTTACCCCTAATCTGACGTCCCCAACGTCGCCGCCACTATACTAAATGTATTAACCCATAAACCTAAGTCTAACCCTAACCCTAACACCCCCTAGCTTAAATATAATTAAAATAAATCTAAATAAAATTACTATCATTAACTAAATTATTCCTATTTAAAACTAAATACTTACCTATAAAATAAACCCTAAGCTAGCTACAATATAACTAATAGTGACATTGTATCTATCTTAGGGTTTATTTTTATTTTACAGGCACGTTTGTATTTATTTTAACTAGGTAGAATAGTTATTAAATAGTTATTAACTATTTAATAACTACCTAGCTAAAATAAAACCTAACCTAAGTTACAATAACACCTAACATTATACTATAATTAAATAAATTAACTACATTAAATACAATTACCTACATTAAATTAAATTAGCTAAAGTACAAAAAATAATAACACTAAATTACAGAAAATAATAAACAAATTACAGATATTTAAACTAATTACACCTAATCTAATAGCCCTATCAAAATAAAAAAATGCCCCTCCAAAATAAAAAAACCCCTAACCTAAACTACCAATAGCCCTTAAAAGGCTATTTTTAATCAGCTCTTTTACCTGTAAAAAAAAATACAAACAACCCCCCCCAACAGTAAAACCCACCACCCACACAACCAACCCCCCAAATAAAATACTATCTAAAAAAACCTAAGCTCCCCATTGCCATTAAAAGGGCAGTTAGCTCTTTTACAGGCCCAAACCCTAACCTAAAAATAAAACCCACCCAATGCGCCCTTAAAAAAACCTAACACTAACCCCCTGAAGATCGACTTACAGTTCTGAAGACCGGACATCCATCCTCAAGAAAGCGGCAGAAGTCTTCATCCAACTGGGCCGAAGTCCTCAACGAAGCCGGGAGAAGTATTCATCCAAGCCGGGCAAAGACGGCATCTTCTATCTTCATCCATCCGACGCGGAGCGGCTCCATCTTCAAGACATCCGACATGGAGCATCCTCTTCATCCGACGGACTAATGACGAATGATGGATCCAAGATGGCATCCCTTAGATTCCGATTGACTGATAGAATTCTATCCGCCAATCGGAATTAAGGTAGAAAAAATCCGTCGTTAGTCCGTCGGATGAAGAGGATGCTCCGCGTCGGATGTCTTGAAGATGGAGCCGCTCCGCATCCGATGGATGAAGATAGAAGATGCCGTCTGGATGAAGACTTCTGCCTGTCTGGAGGATCACTTCGCCCGGCTTGGATGAAGACTTCTCCCGGCTTCGTTGAGGACTTCAGCCCGGTTGGATGAAGACTTCTGCCGCTTCCTTGAAGATGGATGTCCGGTCTTCAGAACTGTAAGTCGATCTTCAGGGGGTTAGTGTTAGGTTTTTTTAAGGGTGTATTGGGTGGATTTTATTTTTTAGATTATGGTTTGGGCCGCAAAAGAGCTAACTGCCCTTTTAAGGGCAATGCCCATCCAAATGCCCTTTTCAGGGCAATGGGGAGCTTAGGTCTTTTTAGTGAGTATTTTATTTGGGGGGTTTGTTTTGTGGGTTTTACTGTTGGGGGGGTCGTTTGTATTTTTTTTACAGGTAAAAGAGCTGATTTCTTTGGGGCAATGCCCCGCCAAAGACCATTTTAAGGGCTATTGATAGTTTAGTTTAGGCTAGGGTTTTTTTTTATTTTTTTATTTTTATTTTGATAGGGCTATTAGATTAGGTATAATTAGTTTAAAGATCTGTAATTTGTTTATTATTTTCTGTAATTTAGTGTTTTTTTTGTACTTTAGCTAATTTAATTTAATTTATTTAATTTATTTAATTGTATTTAATGTAGGGAATTTATTTAATTATGGTGTAGTGTTAGGTGTTATTGTAACTTAGGTTAGGTTTTATTTTACAGGTACTGTTGTATTTATTTTAGCTATGTAGTTATTAAATAGTTAATAACTATTTAATAACTATTCTAACTAGTTAAAATAAATACAAACTTGCCTGTAAAATAAAAATAAACCCTAAGCTAGATACAATGTAACTATTAGTTATACTGTAGCTAGCTTAGGGTTTATTTTATAGGTAAGAATTTAGTTTTTAATAGGAAGGTTAGGGTTAGACTTAGGTTTAGGGGTTAATACATTTAGTATAGTGGTGGAGGCGTTGTGGGCGGCAGATTAGGGGTTAATAAATGTAGGTAGGTGGCCGCGATGTTAGGGATGGCAGATTAGGGTTTAATAATATTTAACTAGTATTTGCGATGCGGGAGTGCTGCGATTTAGGGGTTAATATGTTTATTATAGTGGCGGAGATGTCCGGTGCGGCAGATTCGGGGTTAACATTTTTATTATAGTGTTTGCGATGCAGGAGGGCCTCGGTTTAGGGGTTAATAGGTAGTTTATGGGTGTTAGTGTACTATTTAGCACTTTAGTTATGAGTTTTATGCTACGGCGTTGTACCATAAAACTCATAACTACTGACTTTCAAATGCGGTAGGAATTTTGGCGGTAAAGAGTGTACCGCTCACTTTTTAGCCTCCCAGGACAGACTCGTAATACCGGAAGTCTCATAGAAAAAAGGGTTTTCGAAGTTTACGTAAGTCGTTTTGCGGTAAGGCCAAAAAAGTAGTACCAACAGTAGTGAAAAAGCAGCATTAGGACCTGTTAACGCTGCTTTTTCACCTAACGCAAAATCTACCCGATAAGTAGTTTTCAAGATATGGATATCACTAAAAAAAACTAGTAGTCTTTTTTCACATCTTACAGTTGAGTCCTGAACAGGATCGGAGGCTGGAGGGCCTGCGTAGCATCATAGCCACTCCCCCAGACACAATTCCATTATTGAAATCATGTGATGGAATAAATGATCGCGTGATTTCACAAGTTACAAAATCCGTGGACAACAGCTAGTATTGAATAAAGGGCTAGGTTACAAGTGGTGAGGAAAATATTTTATTCACGATAGGGAAAACTTTGCTAGCAGTCATACGCCCTTTTGTGTACGATATAGTTGCGTTGAGCTCCATACCACACACAATCAGAGCACTGCTGAGACATGCTCGTGCATTATTTCCCCACAGACATCAATGGGGAGAGCTGGCAAAAAAAAAACTAACACCTGTGATCGCGGAAACAAAAGTTTCTTAACGCAGCCCCAGGGGAAACAAAAATACAGTTTAAAACTAACACCCTAACATAAACCCGAGTCTAAACACCCGTAATCTTCTGCCCCCAACATTGATAATGCCTGACTACAGTTATTGACCCCTAATCTGCCGCAACCAATATCGCCTAAATAAAATTATTAACCCTTAATCTGCTGCTCCTGATATTGCCACCACTATACTACATTTATTAACCCCTAAACTGCCAGCCCCCCACATTGCAACAAGTTAAATTAAACTATATTATCCCCTAAATCTAACCCTAACCCTAATGTAATCCTAAACCTAATCCTAACGCCTCCTAACTTTAACATAATAAAAATATAGCTAAATTAAATTTACAATTATTAACTAAATAAACCTATTAACCCCTAAACTGCCAGCACCCCCACATCACAACAAGCTAAATTAAACTATATTAACCCCTAAACCTAGCCCTAACCCAAAACCTAACCCTAACCCACTAACTTTAACATAATCAAAGTAGATCTAAATTAAATTTACAATCATTAACTAAATAATAACTATTTAAAACTAAATACATACTTACCTGTGAAATAAAACCTAACCTGCCTTACACTAAAACCTAACATTACAAAAAATTAAAAAAAACTACCATTACAAAAAATAAAAAAAACTATCATTACAAAAAAACGGAATTATCCAAAAAAATAAAGATTAATCCTATTCTAATACCCTTAAAAAAACATCCCAAAATAAAAAACCCTACTCTAGAATAAACTACCAAGGGCCCTTAAAAGGGCCTTTTGGGGGGCCTTAAAATGGCCTTTTGTTGGGCATTGCCCTGAGATAAACAGCTTTTTTGCTAAAAAAAAACCACCCTCTAAAAATATACATTACACAAAATAACAAATTATCAAAAAAAAAAAAAAAAATGCTATTCTAATACCTATAAAAAACACCCCAAAATAAAAAACCTAATCTAGAATTAAATACCAATGGCCCTTAAAAGGGCCTTTTGTAGGGCATTGCCCTAAAGATATCAGCTCTTTTATTGAAAAAAAATTACAAAGACCCAATAACATTACAAACCCCCACGCCCCAAACCCACAAAATAAAAAAAACTGTCTAAAAAACCTAAGCTACCCATTACCCTGAAAAGGGCATTTGTATGGGCATTGCCCTTAAAAGGGCATTTAGTTCTTTTACTGCCCAGACCTTAAACTAAAAAATAAAACCCACCCAATAAACCCTTATTTCTTACTTTTTTATGATCTAAGCGGCGAGAAGTCTTCATCCAGACGGCCTCTTCAATCTTCATCCAGATGGCATCTTCTATCTTGATCCTAGAGGCGCGGAGCAGGTCCATCCTAAAGACATCCGGCACGGAGCATACTCTTCATAAGGTCGCTGAATCTTCAATGCAAGGGACGTGATTCAAGATGGCGTCCCTTGCATTCCTATTGGCTGAAAAATTTTAATCAGCCAATAGGAATTAGGGCTGCTAAAATCTTATTGGCTGTTCAAATCAGTCAATAGGATTTAAGCAGCTCTCATTCTATTGGCTAATTCCATCAGATGTATGTAGAAATATAACAGAATAATCCCAGACAAAAGTGTCAGGGGCGGTAGGGTTAAGAGATCACCTTTGAAAATCCACCTGAGATTTAGCCTGTGTAACTCAGTGGGGCAGTGCCTAATGCCTTAAATGATAATAGTGTATACAAATAAATATAGAAAGAAACATTATATGGCACACTTGCACATAGTGTAGAAGGTGGTCTTAACAGTTGTGGAAATGGCACATGGCTTAGGAAAACACTGTATTAAAAAACAGGACTAAACTGTCCCACATTAAAAAGTTAAAAATGTAAACTTAGGAAATGCTGCCTAACTGCATATTATATTGGTGAAAAGACCGCTAGAGAAAACTCATATGAGGGTCAGCGCAAAATGGGTAATTATCCCCACTAGCTAGTGTACTATGAGTACAAAAGTTACCTAATATACTAAATTGCCAACAGGCTTAACTGATCTTTCACAGTACTCCTAGCTGGTTATTTAAAACCACTGGGTTAATATTGTCCTGCATCCTCCAAAAAATAGAAGCAATTGGAGCGGTTTATAATGCCATCACAAGGGCAACAAAATTACCAGCTATATGATATGCAGAAAGGCAGTGCGAACACCTGACGTGCGTTTCACCACCACTTTATCAAAGGCCTTTAGAATATGTAGAAATACATATATATATAAATATATAATACATATTCTTCTATGTGAAGAACATTGGAGTGTGAAATATTCATATTTTCATGTTGGGTTAGCACACTTTCGAATATGAGGTCAGGTTAGCGGGTGAGTAAGGTTTTTTTTTTCACTTTTTTTGCTCCATTTATTCCTATGGGGTTATAGGTTATCGCAAGAGAGCTACAAGTTTTTACATATGTGCTAAATATCGCTCCACACGTAATCTGATCCATATTCAGGTGCATTATTAATTAATTATACTAAACAGGTGATAATGAGTATTAATTTAATATGAAGGTTGAAACACAGCAGCTGTGTTGGAGGAATACTACTGGGAAAGGAACAACCAAACTCTGTTAACAAGGTTAGGTTGCTGAAGACACTCTAAAGTTAAAACTTATACACCATGGCAAGACTGAGCACAGAAACAAGACACAAGGTAGCTATACTGCATCAGCAAGGTCTCTCCAAAGCAGAAATTTCAACTATTTCTGAAAGTAAAAATAAGGTTTGTCTGATATACTGTTTCTGTTCCAGTCATTGATATGTGTTGGTGGTCATCATACACAGATGTATTTATTGTTTATTGATTTATTAAAAAAAATGAATAAATGTTTGTGTTTGTAAAGAAAGATGTTTGCATATGTTTATTATTTATTTTACCTTGCCAAAATATTTCATTAAGGATGTTTTTTAGTTAAAATGCACATGGAAGCCAGGCCTGGTATATTTTATTTTACATAGAAATTATATACAAAATATTTTGCCCAGCATATTAATGACACACATACCCTGGATTAGCTAATGAATGATCTTATCTGCAACCTGGCTCCTCCCTTTGACTAATCATGACCAGGAAGATCCTACATATATAAAATTGTTTTTTGAAAAATAGAACATTCTCATTATATTTACTTAGATAAATGATGTTGATTACACCACATAGTTTATGATGATTTTATTTATTTAAAACTTTTTATCATCACCATTAAAATATGCTTATCAAAAGTAACATTATCATTTATTGAGAGAAATTAAAAAAAGAGCCACTACACATGTTTCACGGGACATGGACATCAAAATACATAAAGCTTTGCAGCATGAAGAGTAGCAAGCTATTACGCTATTGATCATTCCTTGATTGAGAGGCTATTCCTGGGGTGGTAACTATCCATACAGCAAGCTATTACACTATTCCTTGTTCCCCAGTTGAGCGCCTGGCATCTATTTATCAAGCCGTCAACTTACCTGTATTCAACGGCACCAATACGCTCGCCTAAGATCGCCTAACATCGCTGCTGCGGACCTGAATACGTTCTCCAAAGTTACCAAAAAAGCTGTCAAAAAGCAGCTCACCAAGTACGGTGCGATGAGCAGCGGACTGCTGTTAACTAACAGTCATTGATCTCGCTGCTCTTTGGCTTTTTTACAGCTTTATTGGTACCCTGTCACTAAATACCCACACTATACTATACTGCTTACCCCCTATACCGCCGCTCCCGGACCCCGCCGCAACTCTAATAAATGTATTAAACCCTAATACGCCGCTCCCGGAGCCCACCACAACTAAATACAATTAATAACCTAATTCTATTGGCTGATTGGAACAGCCAATAGAATGCAAGCTCAATCCTATTGGCTGATTGCATCAGCCAATAGGATTTTTCCTACCTTAATTCCGATTGGCTGATAGAATTCTGCCCATCTGGAGGATCACTTCTGCCCGTCTGGAGGACCACTTCTGCCGGCTACGTGGAGGACTTCGGCCAGGTTGGGTGAAGACTTCTCAAGGTAGGGTGATCTTCAAGGGGTTAGTGTTAGGTTTTTTTAAGGGGGGATTGGGTGGGTTTTAGAGTAGGGTTGGTTGTGTGGGTGGTTTTAATGTTGGGGGGGTTGTAATTTTTTTTTTACAGGTAAAAGAGCTGATTACTTTGGGGCAATGCCCCGCAAAAGGCCCTTTTAAGGGCTATTTGTAATTTAGTGTAGGGTAGGGCTTTTTTTATTTTGGGGGGGCTTTTTTATTTTGTTAGGGGGATTAGAGTAGGTAATTAGTTTAAAAATTTTGTAATTATTTTATTATTTTCTGTAATTTAGTGTTTGTTTTTTTGTACTTTAGATAATTTGTTTTAATTGTATTTAATTGTATTTAGTTTAGGGAATTAATTTAATTATAGTGTAGTGTAATTGTAACTTAGGTTAGGTTTTATTTTACAGGTATATTTGTATTTATTTTAAATAGGAAATTATTAAATAGTTAATAACTATTTAATAACTATTGTACCTAGTTAAAATAACTACAAAGTTGCCTGTAAAATAAAAATAAACCCTAAGATAGCTACAATGTAACTATTAGTTATATTGTAGCTATCTTAGGGTTTATTTTACAGGTAAGTATTTAGTTTTAAATAGGAATAATTTATTTAATGATAGTAATATTTATTTAGATTTATTTAAATTAGATTTATTAGGGGGTGTTAGGGTTAGACTTAGGTTTAGTAGTTAATAAATTTAATATAGTGGCGGCGACGTTGGGGGCGGCAGATTAGGGGTTAATAAATGTAGGTAGGTGGCGGGGGTTTAGGGGGGCAGATTAGGGGTTAATAAATATAATGTAGGTGAGGGCGGTGTAGGGGGCGGCAGATTAGGTGTTAATAAGTATTAGATTTAAGTTAGGGGGTGTTAGGATTAGTCTTAGGTTTAGTGGTTAATAAATTTAATATTGTGGCAGTGACGTTGGGGGCGGCAGATTAGGGGTTAATAAATGTAGGTAGGTGGCGGCGGGGTAGGGGGCAGCAGATTAGGTGTTAATAAGTATAATGTAGGAGGCGGTGGGCTCTGGGAGCGGCAGTTTAGGGGTTAATAATTGTATTTAGTTGCAGCGGGGTCTGGGAGCGGCAGTTTAGGGGTTAAAAACTTTATTTGAGTTGCGGTGGGCTCCGGGAGCGGCAGTTTAGGGGTTAAACACTTTATTAGAGTTGCGGTGGGCTCCGGAAACGGCGGTTTAGGGGTTAAACACTTTATTAGAGTTATGGTGGGCTCCAGGAGCAGTGGTTTATAGGTTAAACACTTTATTAGGGTTGTGGTGGGCTCTTGGAGCGGTGGTTTAGGGGTTAAACACTTAATTAGAGTTGCGGTGGGCTCCGGGAGCAGCGGGATAGAGGGTAAAACAGTGTAGTATAGTGTGGGTGTTTAGTAACAGGGTAGCAAGAAAGCTGTAAAAAAGCTGAAGAGCAGCGAGATCGATGACTGTTAGTTAACAACAGTCTGCTGCTCATCGCACCATACTTGGTATGTGGCTTTTTGACAGCTTTTTTGATAATTTTGGAGAATGTATTCAGGTCCGCGCCAGCGATGTTAGGCAATCTTAGGCGAGCGTATTGGTGCCGTTAAATGCAGGTAAGTTGACGCTTTGATAAATAGATGCCTTTGTGTATATCTGTGCTAAGATACCTTTTGTGTATATCTGTGCTAAGATACTTTATGTGTATATATGTGCTATGATACCTTTTGTGTATATTTGTGCTAAGATACTTTGGGGCCTATCTATCAAAGGAGCTTGACGGCCCATGTTTCTGGCGAGTCTTCAGACTCGCCAGAAACAGCAGTTATGAAGCAGCTGTCACAAAGACCGCTGCTCCATAACCGGCGGACAGGAATTGTAACAATTCAACCCGATCGAGTACGATCGGGTTGATTGACACCCCCTGCTGGTGGCCCAATGGTCCGCAAGACATTTCTTAAATATGCCTCTAAATGTGTATATCTGTGCTAAGATACTTTTTGTGCATATCTGTGCTAAGATACTTTTTGTGTATATCTGTGCTAAGATACATTTTATGTATATCAGTGATAAGATAGTTTTTGTTTATATCTGTGCTAAGATACTTTTTGTCCCTAAACCTAACAACCCGCTAACTTTAAATTAAAATTGCAACATTCCTATCTTCATATAAATTTAAACTTACCTGTAGAATTAAAATAAAGTATTTTAAACTATTAATTAACCTACCCTAGCTATTATCCTACAATTAAATTAAACTACCAATTAAATTAACTAAATTACATATTAAAAAAAACCTAACCCTACTCATATTTTTTAAATATACTATTAAACATTCTTAAAATACTAAATTATAAAAAGAAAAAACTAAGTTTCAAAAAAACCAAAACACTAAATTACAAAAAATAAAAAAAACACATTATCAAAAATAAAAAAGAATTACACCTAATAGCCCTATCAAAATAAACCCCCCAACCAAAAAATAAAAAAAACCCTAGTCAATACAATAAACTACCAATGGCCCTTAAAAGGGCCTTTTGTGGGGCATTGCCCCAAAGATATCAGCTCTTTTACCTGTAAAAAAAAATACAAACATCCCCCCAACAGTTAAACCCACCACCACCCAACCTCCCCAAATAAAAAACCTAAAATAACCTAAGCTCCCCATTGCCCTGAAAAGGGCATTTGTATGGGCATTGCCCTTAAAAGGGCATTTAGCTCTTTTACAAGCCCAGACCCTAATCTAAAAATAAAATCCACCCAAAAAACTCTTAAAAAAACCTAACACTAACCCCCGATGATCCACTTACAGTTCTTGAAGTCCCGCTTGACGTATCCATCCAGCCAGAGAAGTCATCATCCAGACAGCAAGAAGTCTTCATCGGGCGACCTCTTCCATCTTCATTCAGCCGTAGTAGTCCTCATACAGATGGCAAGAAGTCTTCATCCAGATGGCATCTTCTATCTTCATCCATCTGGTGCGGAGCGGGTCCATCCTGAAGACATCCTGTGCGGAACATCCTCTTCATACGGTCGCCACCGTAAACTGGAACTTCAATGCAAGTAACGTCATCCAAGATGGCATTAGTGCTGCTAAAATCCTATTGGCTGTTGCTAAAGATACTTTATGTGTATATCTGTGCTAAGATACTTTTTGTGTTTATCTGTGCTGCTACTTTTTGAGTATATCTGTGCTAAGATACTTTTTGAGTGTATCTGTGCTAAAAAAAATTCAGTGCATAATCTGTGCTAAGATACTTTTTGTGCATATCTGTGCCAAGATACAGTTTGTGTATATCTGTGCTAAGATACATTTTGTGTATATCTGTGCTAAGATACCTTTTGTGCATATCTGTGCTAAGATACTTTTTGTGCATATCTGTGCCAAGATACAGTTTGTGTATATCTGTGCTAAGATACATTTTGTGTATATCTGTGCTAAGATACCTTTTGTGCATATCTGTGCTAAGATACTTTTTGTGCATATCTGTGCTAAGATACAGTTTGTGTATATCTGTGCTAAGATACATTTTGTGTATATCTGTGCTAAGATACCTTTTGTGCATATCTGTGCTAAGATACTTTTGTGTATATCTGTGCTAAGATAACTTTTGTGCATATCTGTGCTAAGATACGTTTTGAGTATATCTGTGCTAAAATTCTTTTTGTGTAAGATCTGTGCTAAGATACTTTTGGTGTATATCTGTGCTAAGATATCTTTTGTGTATATCTTTTCTAAGATACATTTTGTGTATATCTGTGCTGATACTTTTTGAGTATATTTGTGCTAAAATTCTTTTTGTGTATAATATGCGCTAAGATACTTTTTACGTATATCTGTGCTAAAATTCTTTTTGTGCATAATCTGTGCTAGATACTTTTTGTCTTTATCTGTACTAAGATACTTGTTGTGTATATCTATGCTAAGATACTTTTTGTGCATATCTGTGCTAAGATACTTTTTGTGGATATCTGTGTTAAAACTTTGCTAGCAGTCATACGCCCTTTTGTGTACGATATAGTTGCGTTGAGCTCCATACCACACACAATCAGAGCACTGCTGAGACATGCTTGTGCATTATTTCTCCATAGACATCAATGGGGAGAGCTGGCAAAAAAAAAACTAACACCTGTGATCGCGGAAACAAAAGTTTCGTAACGCAGCCCCAGTGATTTCTATGGGGAAACAAAAATACAGTTTAAAACTAACACCCTAACATAAACCCGAGTCTAAACACCCGTAATCTGCTGCCCCCAACATTGCTAATGCCCGACTACAGTTATTAACCCCTAATCTGCCGCATCCAATATCGCCTAAATAAAATTATTAACCCTTAATCTGCTGCTCCTGATATTGCCACCACTATACTACATTTATTAACCCCTAAACTGCCAGCCCCCCACATTGCAACAAGTTAAATTAAACTATATTATCCCCTAAATCTAACCCTAACCCTAATGTAATCCTAAACCTAACCCTAACACCTCCTAACTTTAACATAATAAAAATATAGCTAAATTAAATTTACAATTATTAACTAAATAAACCTATTAACCCCTAAACTGCCAGCACCCCCACATCACAACAAGCTAAATTAAACTATATTAACCCCTAAACCTAGCCCTAACCCAAAACCTAACCCTAACCCACTAACTTTAACATAATCCAATTAGATCTAAATTAAATTTACAATCATTAACTAAATAATAACTATTTAAAACTAAATACATACTTACCTGTGAAATAAAACCTAACCTGCCTTACACTAAAACCTAACATTACAAAACATTAAAAAAAACTACCATTACAAAAAATAAAAAAACTATCATTACAAAAAAACGGAATTATCCAAAAAAATAAAGATTAATCCTATTCTAATACCCTTAAAAAAAACATCCCAAAATAAAAAACCCTACTCTAGAATAAACTACCAAGGGCCCTTAAAAGGGCCTTTTGGGGGCCTTAAAATGGCCTTTTGTTGGGCATTGCCCTGAGATAAACAGCTTTTTTGCTAAAAAAAAACACCCTCTAAAAATATACATTATACAAAATAACAAACAAATTATCAAAAATAAAAAAATGCTATTCTAATACCTATAAAAAACACCCCAAAATAAAAAACCTAATCTAGAATTAAATACCAATGGCCCTTAAAAGGGCCTTTTGTAGGGCATTGCCCTAAAGATATCAGCTCTTTTATTGAAAAAAAATTACAAAGACCCAATAACATTACAAACCCCCACGCCCCAAACCCA
The DNA here is from genome assembly GCF_027579735.1 of Bombina bombina. NCBI lineage: Eukaryota > Metazoa > Chordata > Amphibia > Anura > Bombinatoridae > Bombina > Bombina bombina. Next base: position 232,387,596 of record NC_069506.1, on the reverse strand, counting down.
CAAAATAAAAAAACTGTCTAAAAAACCTAAGCTACCTATTACCCTGAAAAGGGCATTTGTATGGGCATTGCCCTTAAAAGGGCATTTAGTTCTTTTACTGCCCAGACCTTAAACTAAAAAATAAAACCCACCCAATAAACCCTTATTTCTTACTTTTTTATGATCCAAGCGGCGAGAAGTCTTCATCCAGACGGCCTCTTCAATCTTCATCCAGATGGCATCTTCTATCTTGATCCCAGAGGCGCGGAGCAGGTCCATCCTAAAGACATCCGGCACGGAGCATCCTCTTCATAAGGTCGCTGAATCTTCAATGCAAGGGACGTGATTCAAGATGGCGTCCCTTGCATTCCTATTGGCTGAAAAATTTTAATCAGCCAATAGGAATTAGGGCTGCTAAAATCTTATTGGCTTTTCAAATCAATCAATAGGATTTAAGCAGCTCTCATTCTATTGGCTAATTCCATCAGATGTATGTAGAAATATAACAGAATAATCCCCAGTCAAAAGTGTCAGGGGCGGTAGGGTTAAGAGATCACCTTTGAAAATCCACCTGAGATTTAGCCTGTGTAACTCAGTGGGGCAGTGCCTAATGCCTTAAATGATAATAGTGTATACAAATAAATATAGAAAGAAACATTATATGGCACACTTGCACATAGTGTAGAAGGTGGTCTTAACAGTTGTGGAAATGGCACATGGCTTAGGAAAACACTGTATTAAAAAAAACAGGACTAAACTGTCCCACATTAAAAAGTTAAAAATGTAAACTTAGGAAATGCTGCCTAACTGCATATTATATTGGTGAAAAGACCGCTAGAGAAAACTCATATGAGGGTCAGCGCAAAATGGGTAATTATCCCCACTAGCTAGTGTACTATGAGTACAAAAGATACCTAATATACTAAATTGCCAACAGGCTTAACTGATCTTTCACAGTACTCCTAGCTGGTTATTTAACCTCTTAAGGACATATGACGGAATTTTTCCGTCATAAAACAATTGAGCAAACTGAAAGCTGTGTCCTTAAAGGGTTAAAACCACTGGGTTAATATTGTCCTGCATCCTCCAAAAAATAGAAGCAATTGGAGCGGTTTATAATGCCACCACAAGGGCAACAAAATGACCAGCTATATGATATGCAGAAAGGCAGTGCGAACACCTGACGTGCGTTTCACCACCACTTTATCAAAGGCCTTTAGAATATGTAGAAATACATATATATATATATAAATATATAGTACATATTCTTCTATGTGAAGAACATTGGAGTGTGAAATATTCATATTTTCATGTTGGGTTAGCACACTTTCGAATATGAGGTCAGGTTAGCGCGTGAGTAAGGTTTTTTTTTCACTTTTTTTGCTCCATTTATTCCTATGGGGGTATAGGTTATCGCAAGAGAGCTACAAATTTTTACATATGTGCTAAATATCACTCCACACGTAATCTGGTCCATATTCAGGTGCATTATTAATTAATTATACTAAACAGGTGATAATGAGTATTAATTTAATATGAAGGTTGAAACACAGCAGCTGTGTTGGAGGAATACTACTGGGAAAGGAATAACCAAACTCTGTTAACAAGGTTAGGTTGCTGAAGACACTCTAAAGTTAAAACTTATACACCATGGCAAGACTGAGCACAGAAACAAGACACAAGGTAGCTATACTGCATCAGCAAGGTCTCTCCAAGGCAGAAATTTCAACTATTTCTGAAAGTAAAAATAAGGTTTGTCTAATATACTGTTTCTGTTCCAGTCATTGATATGTGTTGGTGGTCATCATACACAGATGTATTTATTGATTTATTAAAAAAAATGAATAAATGTTTGTGTTTGTAAAGAAAGATGTTTGCATATGTTTATTATTTATTTTACCTTGCCAAAATATTTCATTAAGGATGTTTTTTAGTTAAAATGCACATGGAAGCCAGGCCTGGTATATTTTATTTTACATAGAAATTATATACAAAATATTTTGCCCAGCATATTAATGACACACATACCCTGGATTAGCTAATGAATGATCTTATCTGCAACCTGGCTCCTCCCTTTGACTAATCATGACCAGGAAGATCCTACATATATAAAATTGTTTTTTTAAAAATAGAACATTCTCATTATATTTACTTAGATAAATGATGTTGATTACACCACATAGTTTATGATGATTTTATTTATTTAAAACTTTTTTATCATCACCATTAAAATATGCTTATCAAAAGTAACATTATCATTTATTGAGAGAAATTAAAAAAAGAGCCACTACAAATGTTTCACGGGACATGGACATGAAAATACATAAAGCTTTGCAGCATGAAGAGTAGCAAGCTATTACCCTATTGATCATTCCTTGATTGAGAGGCTATTCCTGGGGTGGTAACTATCCATACAGCAAGCTATTACACTATTCCTTGTTCCCCAGTTGAGTGCCTGGCATCTATTTATCAAGCCGTCAACTTACCTGTATTCAACGGCACCAATACGCTCGCCTAAGATCGCCTAACATTGCTGCTGCGGACCTGAATACGTTCTCCAAAGTTACCAAAAAAGCTGTCAAAAAGCCGCTCACCAAGTACGGTGCGATGAGCAGCGGACTGCTGTTAACTAACAGTCATTGATCTCGCTGCTCTTTGGCTTTTTTACAGCTTTATTGGTACCCTGTCACTAAATACCCACACTATACTATACTGCTTACCCCCTACACCGCCGCTCCCGGACCCCGCCGCAACTCTAATAAATGTATTAAACCCTAAAACGCTGCTCCCGGAGCCCACCGCAACTAAATACAATTAATAACCTAATTCTATTGGCTGATTGGAACAGCCAATAGAATGCAAGCTCAATCCTATTGGCTGATTGCATCAGCCAATAGGATTTTTCCTACCTTAATTTCCGATTGGCTGATAGAATTCTGCCCATCTGGAGGATCACTTCTGCCCGTCTGGAGGATCACTTCTGCCGGCTACGTGGAGGACTTCAGCCAGGTTGGGTGAAGACTTCTCAAGGTAGGGTGATCTTCAAGGGGTTAGTGTTAGGTTTTTTAAGGGGGGATTGGGTGGGTTTTAGAGTAGGGTTGGTTGTGTGGGTGGTGGGTTTTAATGTTGGGGGGGTTGTAATTTTTTTTTCCAGGTAAAAGAGCTGATTACTTTGGGGCAATGCCCCGCAAAAGGCCCTTTTAAGGGCTATTTGTAATTTAGTGTAGGGTAGGGCTTTTTTTTATTTTGGGGGGGCTTTTTTATTTTGTTAGGGGGATTAGAGTAGGTAATTAGCATAAAAATTTTGTAATTATTTTATTATTTTCTATAATTTAGTGTTTGTTTTTTTGTACTTTAGATAATTTGTTTTAATTGTATTTAATTGTATTTAGTTTAGGGAATTAATTTAATTATAGTGTAGTTTAATTGTAACTTAGGTTAGGTTTTATTTTACAGGTATATTTGTATTTATTTTAAATAGGAAGTTATTAAATAGTTAATAACTATTTAATAACTATTGTACCTAGTTAAAATAACTACAAAGTTGCCTGTAAAATAAAAATAAACCCTAAGATAGCTACAATGTAACTATTAGTTATATTGTAGCTATCTTAGGGTTTATTTTACAGGTAAGTATTTAGTTTTAAATAGGAATAATTTATTTAATGATAGTAATATTTATTTAGATTTATTTAAATTAGATTTATTAGGGGGAGTTAGGGTTAGACTTAGGTTTAGTAGTTAATAAATTTAATATAGTGGCGGCAACGTTGGGGGCGGCAGATTAGGGGTTAATAAATGTAGGTAGGTGGCGGGGGTGTAGGGGGGCAGATTAGGGGTTAATAAATATAATGTAGGTGGGGCAGTGTAGGGGCGGCATATTAGGTGTTAATAAGTATTAGATTTAAGTTAGGGGGTGTTAGGGTTAGTCTTAGGTTTAGTGGTAATAAATTTAATATAGTGGCAGCGACGTTGGGGGCGGCAGATTAGGGGTTAATAAATGTAGTTAGGTGGCGGCGGGGTAGGGGGCGGCAGATTAGGTGTTAATAAGTATAATGTAGGAGGCGGTGGGCTCTGGGAGCGGCAGTTTAGGGGTTAATAATTGTATTTAGTTGCAGCGGGGTCTGGGAGCGGCAGTTTAGGGGTTAAAAACTTTATTTGAGTTGCGGTGGGCTCCGGGAGTGGCAGTTTAGGGGTTAAACACTTTATTAGAGTTGCGGTGGGCTCTGGGAGCGGCGGTTTAGGGGTTAAACACTTTATTAGAGTTATGGTGGGCTCCAGGAGCAGTGGTTTATAGGTTAAACACTTTATTAGAGTTGTGGTGGGCTCTTGGAGTGGTGGTTTAGGGGTTAAACACTTTATTAGAGTTGCGGTGGGCTCCGGGAGCAGCGGGATAGAGGGTAGAACAGTGTAGTATAGTGTGGGTGTTTAGTAACAGGGTAGCAAGAAAGCTGTAAAAAAGCTGAAGAGCAGCGAGATCGATGACTGTTAGTTAACAACAGTCTGCTGCTCATCGCACCATACTTGGTGTGTGGCTTTTTGACAGCTTTTTTGATAATTTTGGAGAATGTATTCAGGTCCGCGCCAGCGATGTTAGGCAATCTTAGGCGAGCGTATTGGTGCCGTTAAATGCAGGTAAGTTGACGCTTTGATAAATAGATGCCTTTGTGTATATCTGTGCTAAGATACCTTTTGTGTATATCTGTGCTAAGATACTTTATGTGTATATATGTGCTATGATACCTTTTGTGTATATTTGTGCTAAGATACTTTGGGGCCTATCTATCAAAGGAGCTTGACGGCCCGTGTTTCTGGCGAGTCTTCAGACTCGCCAGAAACAGCAGTTGTGAAGCAGCTGTCACAAAGACCGCTGCTCCATAACCGGCGGACAGGAATTGTAACAATTCAACCCGATCGAGTACGATCAGGTTGATTGACACCCCCTGCTGGTGGCCCAATGGTCCGCAAGACATTTCTTAAATATGCCTCTAAATGTGTATATTTGTGCTAAGATACTTTTTGTGCATATCTGTGCTAAGATACCTTTTGTGTATATCTTTGCTAAGATACTTTTTGTGTATATCTGTGTTAAGATACATTTTATGTATATCAGTGATAAGATAGTTTTTGTTTATATCTGTGCTAAGATACTTTTTTAGTATATCTTTAGTATATACTTTTTGTCCCTAAACCTAACAACTCGCTAACTTTAAATTAAAATTGCAACATTCCTATCTTCATATAAATTTAAACTTACCTGTAGAATTAAAATAAAGTATTTTAAACTATTAATTAACCTACCCTAGCTATTATCCTACAATTAAATTAAACTACCAATTAAATTAACTAAATTACATATTAAAAAAAACCTAACCCTACTCATATTTTTTAAATATACTATTAAACCTTCTTAAAATACTAAATTACAAAAAGAAAAAACTAAGTTTCAAAAAAACCAAAACACTAAATTACAAAAAATAAAAAAACACATTATCAAAAATAAAAAAGACACCTAATAGCCCTATCAAAATAAACCCCCCAACCAAAAAATAAAAAAACCCTAGTCAATACAATAAACTACCAATTGCCCTTAAAAGGGCCTTTTGTGGGGCATTGCCCCAAAGATATCAGCTCTTTTACCTGTAAAAAAAAAATACAAACATCCCCCCAACAGTTAAACCCACCACCACCCAACCTCCCCAAATAAAAAAACCTAAAATAACCTAAGCTCCCCATTGCCCTGAAAAGGGCATTTGTATGGGCACTGCCCTTAAAAGGGCATTTAGCTCTTTTACAAGCCCAGACCCTAATCTAAAAATAAAATCCACCCAAAAAACTCTTAAAAAAAACCTAACACTAACCCCCGATGATCCACTTACAGTTCTTGAAGTCCCGCTTGACGTATCCATCCAGCCAGAGAAGTCATCATCCAGGCAGCAAGAAGTCTTCATCGGGCGACCTCTTCCATCTTCATTCAGCCGTAGTAGTCCTCATACAGATGGCAAGAAGTCTTCATCCAGATGGCATCTTCTATCTTCATCCATCTGGTGCGGAGCGGGTCCATCCTGAAGACATCCGGCGCGGAACATCCTCTTCATACGGTCGCCACCGTAAACTGGAACTTCAATGCAAGTAACGTCATCCAAGATGGCATCCCTTGCATTCCTATTGGCTGAAAGATTTCAATCAGCCAAATGGATTAGTGCTGCTATATCTGTGCTATGATACTTTTTGTGTATATCTGTGCTAAGATACATTTTATGTATATCAGTGATAAGATAGTTTCTGTTTATATTTGTGCTAAGATACTTTTTTAGTATATCTGTGCTAAGATACTTTTTGTGTATATCTGTGCTAAGATACTTTTTGAGTATATCTGTGCTAAGATACTTTTTGTGTATATCTGTGCTAAGATACTTTTTGTGTATATCTGTGCTAAGATACATTTTGTGTATATCTCTGCTAAGATACATTTTATGTATATCAGTGATAATATAGTTTTTCTTTATATCTGTAATGGCTCCTCCATTTTTGCATTGTTGTACGTGAACCCCCAAGGGGCAAGGAGGGAAAAAAAAATTGAGCAAGCAAAAAAAAAAAAAAAAAATGAGAAAAAAAAATTGTTCAAAATTTGATGAAATATTTTATTGACAAATTTATATTTTATTATATATTATATCCCCAAGAAAATTATATACAATTATATACACTATATACACTGTGTGACACTGCACAGTGCTGCCTCTGCCTGTGTACTTCTGTACATAAAATAGGAGTAGGAAGGATGCAAGAGGAGGCAGGAGCTAGGTCCTGGTGTGGACGACGACAGACTGAGGCTAGAGCACACACAGTATTTTGCTCTGCTGAGACGAGACACAGACACTGACAGCTGACGTCACAGACCACACCACCACACTATAGCCACTCCTCTGCCGCTCTCCGATGATCAGATCAGGTCAGGGCTGCTGTTGTGCACTGGACTCCACCCCCACCCAATCGCTCATGCGGTAAGAGAGCCCTATGCCTGCACAGTGATCTCTATGCATTCACTGTGCAGGTGTAGCTCCTCCCCAGCCTCCATACCTATAGAAACTTAATCGCACAGGCTGAACTGTGCAACTTGGTTTCAGCTCTGTCTCCTCCCCCAGCCTCTGTGATCCTCTCTGATTCGCTGCACGCTGCACGTGATAGCCCCCACGAGGCTCCTCCCGGCTCAACGTTGTGAAAATCTCATTGTGGAGATAGCCATTGAGCTGAGAGGAGCCTTTGCTCTCTGCAGTGTGATTGTGGGACTGGAGCCTGGAGGGAGGAAGAGCACTTAGGACAGACTGGGGGAAGTTGTAGAAGTAAGCAGCATGTGCAGTGTGTGCTGTTCTGTGGCTCGTTACTTCCATGAATTCTGAGCAGCACTTACTGTCAAAAGCTGTTCCCTCCCTTCTCTCCCCCTTCTTCCGGCCCAAGCGCGGTTCTGATATTTCTTCCTTCCGTTGAGGCAGTTAAGCCACAGTGACATAAGAAAAGAGCAATGAATTAAAGCAAGGTAAGAGGGGCAGAGGTCAGCAGTAAATAAGGATTGTATTGTTTTTATTGTCAATTGAACAGTTTGTTTTGTGTATGTGCTGCGCTGCAGTTCACAGCAGGGCACAGTCCTTTAACCCCTTTGCTCCTAGAGCGGATGGGTTGCTAAATGTTTGTATATTCTCTGTTCAGGAGACTTTAAATGTGACATAACAGGGGGAAAATCTTTCTATTCTTTTCCTCTACTTTCCCTTTTTTTTCTTGTTTCTTCCTCACGTATCTCTCCTTCACTATCTCACCCTCTCCACACTTTATCTCTCCCCTATCTCTTGTCTCTCCTTCTCCCACTTCCCCCCTTCACTGTTTATTATATCTCTCCTCTTCCTCCCTCGTTCTCCTTTATTTCAATATTGTGGAAGATAACTGTCACCATTATTGCTTAAAATAAAAATATTTTACTTTAAATGAAGACACAGTGCCATTTTGATAAACAATGGTGAGCTACATCTGACAGCACTCTGACACAAGCTGAATTATTTATAGGTCTCAAACAGGAAAAAATATATTTTATTGCAGCTTTAGTTGATTTAAGTAAAAGGTATATATATTACTGGATTAGAACATTGCATTAAAGGGACATTAATATAAGAATTTCACTGACAATTATGTGTTTAAAAAACTTTGCAATGTATTTTCATTATTTGCTTTGCCTATTTTCCTCCAATTTTTCCTGTGTGTGTTTTCCCAACTGCCCTAGAAATGCTAGATTGCAACATTCTACACAGTGATTGCTGGATTACTGCAGAAGCTCATGTATGTCTGCCAATAATACATTGCAGTATTTCTAGGGCAGTAGTAAAACACAGGAAACATTGGAGGTATGGGTATCTGAATCATGAAAGTTTCATTTTGACTCGACTGTCCCTTTAATTGAGTCTGAAAAGGGAACTATTGCTATCTTTTTTTGTGCATTTTTTTAGTGTGTGTGTGTGTATATATATATATATATATATATATATATATATATCAGATTATAGAGTTTAGAATTTGTGTCTACTTTGGTTCAAATTGGTGGGGCCATTTGAGGGGTGGGGCTTTCTCAAAGGGACGGGGTTTTGTGCACCACCATCTTAAAAATTCACCAGCCGCCACTGGCTAAGATACTTTTTATGTATATCAGTGATAAGATACTTTTTTATAAATCTGTGCTAAGATACTTTTTTAGTATATTTGTGCTAAGATACTTCTGGTGTATATCTGTGCTAAGATACCTTTTGTGCATATCTGAGCTAAGATACCTTTTGTGTATATCTGTGCTAAGATAACTTTTGTGTATATCTGTGCTAAGATACTTTTTGTATATATCTGAGCTAAGATACTTTTTGTGTATATCTGTGCTAAGATACTTTATGTGTATATCTGGGCTAAGATACCTTTTGTGTATATCTGTGCTAAAATACCTTTTGTGTATATCTGTGCTAAGATACTTTCTCCAACATTGGTGTGTCCGGTCCACGGCGTCATCCTTACTTGTGGAAATATCTCTTCCCCAACAGGAAATGGCAAAGAGTCCCAGCAAAAGCTGGCCATATAGTCCCTCCTAGGCTCCGCCCACCCCAGTCATTCTCTTTACCGTTGCACAGGCAACATCTCCACGGAGATGGTTAAGAGTATGTGGTGTTTAGTTGTAGTTTTTTATTCTACTATCAAGATTTTGTTATTTTAAAATAGTGCTGGTATGTACTATTTACTCTGAAACAGAAAAAGATGAAGAGTTCTGTTTGTAAGAGGAAGATGATTTTAGCAGACAGTAACTAAAATCGTTTGCTGTTTCCACATAGGACTGTTGAGATGAAGTAACTTCAGTTGGGGGAAACAGCAGACTTTTCTGCTTAAGGTATGACTAGCCATATTTCTAACAAGACTGTGTAATGCTGGAAGGCTGTCATTTCCCCTCATGGGGACCGGTAAGCCATTTTCTTAGTCTCAAACAGAATAAAGGGCTTAATATGGGCTATAAAACTGGTAGACACTTTTATGGGCAAAATCGATTGCTTTATTTGGGCATTTTATACATGTTTATGCTTGTAATTCACACTTATAAGCTTGGGGAACGTTTTTTAACGTCAGGCACTGTGTTAGACACCTTTCCAGTCAGGAAGGGCCTTCCCAGTTGTAGGCTGAGCCTCATTTTCGCGCCATTACTGCGCAGTTACTTTTGAGAGCAAGACATGCAGATGCATGTGTGAGGATATGAAAGTAGTTGGAAAAGTTACTAGAAGGCTTCATTTGGTATTGTATTCCCCCCTGGGTTTGGTAAAGTCGCAGCAAAGGCTGTAGCTGGGACTGTAGAGGGGTTAAAACTGTAACCGGCTCCGGTTTCTTTATTTTAAGGGTTAAAGCTCTGTGGTGAAAATTTGGTAAATTTTGAACAACTCCTTCATACTTTTTCACATATTCAGTAATAAAGTGTGCACTGTTTAAAATTTAAAGAGACAGTAACGGTTTTATTTTAAACGTTTTTTTTGTATTTTCTTGACAAGTTTAAGCCTGTTTAACATGTCTGCACCTTCAGATAAGCTATGTTCTATCAGGCCCATTTATCAAGCTCCGTATGGAGCTTGAAGGGCCGTGTTTCTGGCGAGTCTTCAGACTCGCCAGAAACACAACTTATGAAGCAGCGGTCTAAAGACCGCTGCTCCATAACCCTGTCCGCCTGCTCTGAACAGGCGGACAGGAATCGCCAGACATCAACCTGATCGAATACGATCGGGTTGATTGACAGCTCCCTGCTGGCGGCCGATTGGCCGCGAGTCAGCAGGGGGCGGCGTTGCACCAGCAGCTCTTGTGAGCTGCTGGTGCAATGTTAAATGCGGAGAGCGTATTGCTCTCCGCATTTAGCGAGGTCTTGCGGACCTGATCCGCAGTGTCGGATCAGGTCCGCAAGCCCTTTGATAAATGGGCCTGTATATGTTTGAAGGTCAATATGTGTCCCCCTTCAAAATTGTGTGATAATTGTGCCATAGCGTCCAAACAAAGTAAGGACAGTACTGCCACAGATAGTAAGGTTGCCCAAGATGATTCATCAGATGAAGGGAGTAGACATAGTTCTACATCATCTCCTTCTGTGTCTACACCAGTTTTGCCCACGCAGGAGGCCCCTAGTACTTCTAGCGCGCCAATGCTTATTACTATGGAACAATTAACGGCAGTAATTGATAACTCCATAGCAAATATTTTATCCAAAATGCCTACATATCAGAGAAAGCGCGATTGCTCTGTTTTAAACACTGAAGAGCAGGAGGGCGCTGATGATAATTGCTCTGTCATACCCTCACACCAATCTGAAGGGGCCATGAGGGAGGTTTTGTCAGATGGGGAAATTTCAGATTCAGGAAAAATTTCTCAATAAGCTGAACCTGATGTTGTGACATTTAAATTTAAATTAGAGCATCTCCGCGCACTGCTTAAGGAGGTGTTATCTACTCTGGATGATTGTAACAACCTGGTCATTCCAGAAAAATTATGCAAGATGGACAAGTTCCTAGAGGTTCCGGTGCACCCCGACGCTTTTCCTATACCCAAGCGGGTGGCGGATATAGTGAATAAGGAGTGGGAGAAGCCCAGCATACCTTTTGTCCCCCCTCCTATATTTAAGAAATTATTTCCTATGGTCGACCCCAGAAAGGACTTATGGCAGACAGTCCCTAAGGTCGAGGGGGCAGTTTCTACTTTAAACAAGCGCACTACTATTCCTATAGAGGATAGTTGTGCTTTCAAAGATCCTATGGTTAAAAAATTGGAGGGTTTGCTTAAAAAGATTTTTGTACAGCAAGGTTACCTCCTGCAACTTATTTCGTGCATTGTTCCTGTCACTACAGCAGCGTGGTTCTGGTTCGAGGAACTAGAAAAGTCGCTCAGTAGAGAGACTCCGTATGAGGAGGTTATGGACAGAGTTCACGCACTCAAGTTGGCTAATTCTTTTATTTTAGATGCCGCTTTGCAACTAGCTAGATTAGCGGCGAAAAATTCTGGGTTTGCAATTGTGGCGCGCAGAGCGCTTTGGCTAAAGTCTTGGTCAGCGGATGTATCTTCCAAGACAAAATTGCTTAATATCCCCTTCAAGGGTAAGACTCTCTTTGGGCCAGAATTGAAATATTATTTCAGACATCACTGGGGGAAAGGGCCAAGCCCTTCCACAAGATAGGCCTTTCAAAGCCAAGAATAAGTCTAATTTTCGTTCCTTTCGCAATTTCAGGAACGGACCGGCCTCTAACTCTGCTCCTCTAAACAAGAGGGTAATGCTTCTCAAACCAAACCAGCCTGGAAACCTATGCGAGGCTGGAACAAGGGTAAGCAGGCCAAGAAGCCTGCTGCTGCTAACAAGACAGCATAAAGGAGTAGCCCCCGATCCGGGACCGGATCTAGTAGGGGGCAGACTCTCTCTCTTTGCTCAGGCTTGGGCAAGAGATGTTCAGGATCCCTGGACACTAGAAATAGTTTCTCAGGGTTATCTTCTGGAATTCAAGGAACTACCCCCAAGGGAAGGTTCCACATGTCTCACTTATCCTCAAACCAAATAAAGAGACATGCATTCTTACATTGTGTAGAAGACCTGTTAAAGATGGGAGTGATACACCCAGTTCCAACGGCGGAACAAGGGATGGGTTTTTACTCAAATCTGTTTGTAGTTCCCAAAAAAGAGGGAACTTTCAGACCAATTCTGGATTTAAAGATCCTAAACAAATTTCTCAGAGTACCATCGTTCAAAATGGAGACCATTCGAACGATTCTACCCACAATCCAGGAAGGTCAATTTATGACTACCGTGGATCTAAAGGATGCGTATCTACATATTCCTATCCACAAAGAACATCATCAGTTCCTAAGGTTCGCCTTTCTGGACAAACATTACCAGTTTGTGGCCCTCCCATTCGGGTTAGCCACGGCTCCAAGGATGTTCACCAAGGTACTCGGATCCCTTCTAGCGGTTCTAAGACCAAGGGGTATCGCAGTAGTACCGTACTTGGACGACATTCTAATACAAGCGTCGTCTCTTTCAAAGGCAAAGGCTCACACAGACATCGTTCTGGCTTTTCTCGGATCTCACGGATGGAAGGTGAACATAGAAAAAAGTTCCCTGTCTCCGTCGACAAGAGTTCCCTTCTTGGGAACAATAATAGATTCTTTAGAAATGAGGATTTTCCTGACAGAAGTCAGAAAGTCAAAACTTCTAAACGCTTGTCAAGTTCTTCATTCTATTCCTCGTCCTTCCGTAGCTCAGTGCATGGAAGTAGTAGGGTTGATGGTTGCAGCAATGGACATGGTTCCTTTTGCGCGAATTCATCTAAGACCATTACAACTGTGCATGCTGAAACAGTGGAATGGGGACTATACAGACTTGTCTCCAGTGATTCAAGTAGATCAGAAGACCAGAGACTCACTCCGTTGGTGGCTAACCCTGGAACACCTGTCCCAGGGAATGAGCTTCCGCAGACCAGAGTGGGTCATCATCACGACCGACGCCAGTCTAGTGGGCTGGGGCGCGGTCTGGCAATTCCTGAAAGCTCAGGGACTATGGTCTCGGGAAGAGTCTCTTCTCCCGATAAACATTCTGGAACTGAGAGCGATATTCAATGCTCTCAGGGCTTGGCCTCAACTAGCAAAGGCCAGATTCATAAGATTCCAATCAGACAACATGACGACTGTTGCTTATATCAATCATCAGGGGGGAACAAGGAGTTCCCTGGCGATGAAAGAGGTGACCAAAATATTAAAATGGGCGGAGGATCACTCCTGCCACCTATCTGCGATCCACATCCCAGGTGTGGAAAACTGGGAGGCAGATTATCTGAGTGGGAACTCCACCCGGAGATCTTTGCCCAATTGACTCAATTATGGGGCATTCCAGATATGGATCTGATGGCGTCTTGTCAGAACTTCAAGGTTCCTTGCTATGGGTCCAGATCCAGGGATCCCAAGGTGACTCTAGTGGATGCACTAGTAGCGCCTTGGACCTTCAACCTAGCCTATGTGTTTCCACCGTTTCCTCTCATTCCCAGGCTGGTAGCCAGGATCAAGCAGGAGAGGGCCTCGGTGATCTTGATAGCTCCTGCGTGGCCACGTAGGACTTGGTATGCAGACCTGGTGAATATGTCATCGGTTCCACCATGGAAGCTACCTTTGAGACAGGATCTTCTTGTACAGGGTCCATTCGAACATCCAAATCTGGTCTCCCTCCAGCTGACGGCTTGGAAATTGAACGCTTGATTCTATCAAAGCGTGGGTTTTCAGATTCTGTGATAGATACTCTAGTTCAAGCTAGAAAACCGGTAACTAGAAAAATTTACCATAAAATATGGAAAAGATATATCTGCTGGTGTGAATCCAAGGGATTCTTATGGAATAAGTTCAAAATCCCTAAGATCCTTTCTTTTCTACAAGAAGGTTTGGATAAAGGATTATCAGCGAGTTCTCTAAAGGGACAGATTTCTGCTTTATCTGTCTTATTACACAAACGACTGGCAGCTGTGCCAGATGTTCAAGCATTTGTTCAGGCTCTGGTTAGGATCAAGCCTGTTTACAGACCTTTGACTCCTCCCTGGAGTTTAAATCTAGTTCTTTCAGTTCTTCAGGGGTTCCGTTTGAACCTTTACATTCCATAGATATTAAGTTGTTATCTTGGAAAGTTTTGTTTTTGGTTGCTATTTCTTCTGCTAGAAGAGTTTCTGAGTTATCTGCTCTGCAGTGTTCTCCACCCTATCTGGTGTTCCATGCAGATAAGGTTGTTTTGCGTACTAAGCCTGGTTTTCTTCCAAAGGTTGTTTCTAACAAAAATATTAACCAGGAGATAGTTGTACCTTCTTTGTGTCCGAATCCAGTTTCAAAGAAGGAACGTTTGTTACACAATTTAGACGTAGTTCGTGCTCTAAAATTCTATTTAGAAGCTACAAAAGAGTTCAGACAAACTTCTTCTCTGTTTGTCGTCTATTCTGGTAAAAGGAGAGGTCAAAAAGCGACTTCTACCTCTCTTTCCTTTTAGCTTAAAAGCATCATCCGATTGGCTTACGAGACTGCTGGACGGCAGCCTCCTGAAAGAATCACAGCTCACTCCACTAGGGCTGTGGCTTCCACATGGGCCTTCAAGAACGAGGCTTCTGTTGATCAGATATGTAAGGCAGCGACTTTGTCTTCACTGCACACTTTTGCCAAATTTTACAAATTTGATACTTTTGCTTCTTCAGAGGCTATTTTTGGGAGAAAGGTTTTTCAAGCCGTGGTGCCTTCTGTCTAGGTAACCTGATTTGCTCCCTCCCTTCATCCGTGTCCTAAAGCTTTGGTATTGGTTCCCACAAGTAAGGATGACGCTGTGGACCGGACACACCAATGTTGGAGAAAACAGAATTTATGCTTACCTGATAAATTACTTTCTCCAACGGTGTGTCCGGTCCACGGCCCGCCCTGGTTTTTTAATCAGGTTTGATGAATTATATTCTTTAACTACAGTCACCACGGCACCCTATAGTTTCTCCTGTTTTTTTCCTCCTGTCCGTCGGTCGAATGACTGGGGTGGGCGGAGCCTAGGAGGGACTATATGGCCAGCTTTTGCTGGGACTCTTTGCCATTTCCTGTTGGGGAAGAGATATTCCCACAAGTAAGGATGACGCCGTGGACCGGACACACCGTTGGAGAAAGTAATTTATCAGGTAAGCATAAATTCTGTTTTTTGTGTATATCTGTGCTAAGATACCTTTTGTGTATATCTGTGCTAAGATACTTTTTGAGTATATCTGTGTTAAGATACCTTTTGTGTATATCTGTGCTAAGATACCTTGGGGTCGATCCGATAAAAATCGTCGCCCGCAAAAGCTGGCGACGCCAATATTTGCGCGGGTTTGGTATCCCATATACGGCATAACCTAGAAGTTACGCGCGTATATTTTTGCCGTCGCCTGTAGTTTTTTGGGCCATAGGCAGGTATACCAAACCTGCGCAGTTTGGTATCCAATAAACAGCGTAAGGACTTACGTGGCGAAAATGGAGAAATCTTACTCCATTTTCACCTCGCCACAAAAAGCAGCCGTAAGAAGCCTTACGCTGACTATTGGAGCCCCGTAACTCCCTAAACTGGCTGCTAAAATAAACCTAACACCTAACGCATGCGCAATGTCTATCTCCCTGTCAACCGCGATCTGCTAAAATAAACCTAACACCTAACGCATGCGCAATGTCTATCTCCCTGTCAACCACGATCCCCCGCCGCAATCCATAATAAAGTATTTAACCCCTAAACCTTCGCCATCTACATAAACTAACCCCCTACAGTGAGCCCCTAAAACCGCCACCATCCAACTGATCTATCCCCTAATGTGAACCCCTTACACCGCCGCCATCTATATTAAAATTATTAACCCCTAATTTAATCTACCTATCCCGCCGACAGCTATATTATCTATATTAACCCTAAGTATATTATAGTTAATATAGTTATTACATTATATATATTAACTATATTAACCCTAATTATATTAGGGTTAATATAGTTAATATAGTTACTATAGTATTTATATAAACTATATTAACTCTATCTAACCCTAACACCCCAAACTAAATTCTTATTAAATAAATCTAATTCATATTATAAACTAAAATATTCCTATTTAAATCTAAATACTTACCTATAAAATAAACCCTAAGATAGCTACAATGTAATTAATAATTACATTATAGCTATGTTAGGGTTTGTATTTATTTTACAGGTAAATTGTTAATAATTTTAACTAGGTATAATAGCTATTAAATAGTTATTACCTATTTAATAGCTACCTAGTTAAAATAATTACCCAATTACCTGTAAAATAAATCCTAACCTAAGTTACAAATACACCTACACTATCAATAAATTACATAAACTACAAATATCTATCTAAAAATACAATTAAATAAACTAAACTACAAAAAAAAAACACTAAATTACAAAAAATAAAAAAAGATTACAAGATGTTTAAGCTAATTACACCTATTCTAAGCCCCCTAATAAAATAATAAAGCCCCCCAAAATAAGAAAATTCCCTACCCTATTCTAAATTAAAACAAGTTCAAAGCTCTTTTACCTTACCAGCCCTTAAAAGGGCCTTTTGTGGGGGCATGCCCCAAAGAAAACTGCTCTTTTGCCTGCAAAAAAAAAACACAATACCACCCCCCAACATTACAACCCACCCCCCACATACCCCTAATCTAACCCAAACCCCCCTTAAATAAACCTAACACTACCCCCCCCCTAAAGATCTCCCTACCTTGTATTCACCCCGCCGGGCAGAACTCCTCATCTGATCCGATGTGTTCCAGCAAGCGGCAGTGAAGTCTTCTTCCATCCGGGCGATGTCTTGAAGCAAGCGGCAGAGAGTCTTCTTCCATCGGCGATGTCTTCAAGCAAATCGGCATCTTCAATTTTCTTTCTTCGCTCCTCCACCGCAGAGCATCCATCCGGCACGACGACTTCCCGACGAATGAGGTTCCTTTAAATGACGTCATCCAAGATGGCTTCCGCCGAATTCCGATTGGCTGATAGGATTCTATCAGCCAATCGAAGTTAAGGTAGAAAAATCTGATTGGCTGATTGAATCAGCCAATCAAATTCAAGCTCAATCCGATTGGCTGATTGGTTCAGCCAATTGGATTGAACTTGAATCTGATTGGCTGATTCAATCAGCCAATCAGATTTTTCTACCTTAATTCCGATTGGCTGATAGAATCCTATCAGCCAATCGGAATTCGGCGGATGCCATCTTGGATGACGTCATTTAAAGGAACCTCATTCGTCGGGAAGTCGTCGTGCCAGAAGGATGCTCCGCGGCCGAGGAGCGAACTAAGAAGATTGAAGATGCCGATTTGCTTGAAGACATCGCCAATGGAAGAAGACTATCTGCCGCTTGCTTCAAGACATCGCCCGGATGGAAGAAGACTTCACTGCCGCTTGCTGGAACACATCGCCTGGATCGGATGAGGAGTTCTGCCTGGGTGGGTGAAGACAAGGTCGGGAGATCTTCAGGGGGGGGGTAGTGTTAGGTTTATTTAAGGGGGGTTTGGGTTAGATTAGGGGTATGTGGGTGGTGGGTTGTAATGTTGGGGGTGGTATTGTGTTTTTTTTTGCAGGCAAAAGAGTAGTTTTCTTTGGGGCATGCCCCCACAAAAGGCCCTTTTAAGGGCTGGTAAGGTAAAAGAGCTTTGAACTTTTTTAATTTAGAATAGGGTAGGGAATTTTTTTATTTTGGGGGGCTTTATTATTTTATTAGGGGGCTTAGAATAGGTGTAATTAGCTTAAAAATCTTGTAATCTTTTTTTTATTTTTTGTAATTTAGTTTAGTTTATTTAATTGTATTTTTAGATAGATATTTATAGTTTCTTTAATTTATTGATAGTGTAGGTGTATTTGTAACTTAGGTTAGGATTTATTTTACCGGTAATTGGGTAATTATTTTAACAAGGTAGCTATTAAATAGTCAATAACTATTTAATAGCTATTATACCTAGTTAAAATAATTAACAATTTACCTGTAAAATAAATATAAACCCTAACATAGCTATAATGTAATTATTAATTATATTGTAGCTATCTTAGGGTTTATTTTATAGGTAAGTATTTAGATTTAAATAGGAATATTTTAATTAATAATATTAATATTAGATTTATTTTAATAAGAGTTTAGTTAGGATGTTAGAGTTAGATAGGGTTATTATACTTAATATATATATAATATAATAATGATATTAACTATATGAACCCTAATATAATTAGGGTTAATATAGTTAATATATATAATATATAACTATATTTTCTATATTAACCCTAATATAATTAGGGTTAATATAGTTAATATAGCTGGCGGCGGTGTAGGGGGATTAGATTAGGGGTTAATACATTTATTATAGGTGGCCGCGGTGTAGGGGGATGTAGATTGTAGGCAAAAGAGCAGTTTACTTTGTGACAAAGCCCCGCCAAAAGCCCTTTTAAGGGCTGGCAAAAGAGCTGTTACTTTGGGGCATGCCCCGCAAAAAGCCCTTTTAAGGGCTGGCAAAAGAGCTGTTACTTTGGGGCAATGCCACGCAAAAAGCCCTTTTCAGGGCTATTTGTAGGGTTAGACTTAGGTTTAGTGGTAGGGATAGTTTAGTATTTTAGGGGTTAAATAATTTAATATAGATGGCGGCGGGGTAGGGGGATTAGATTAGGGGTTAATAATTTTAAAATAGATAGCGGTGGGGTAGGGGCTCACTTTAGGGGGTAGGTAAGGTAGATGGCGGCGGTGTTAGGGGCTCACTTTAGGGGGTTATAGATTTAATATAGCTGACGGCGGTTTAGGGGTTAATAACTTTATTAGGTAGCGGCGGGCTCCGGGAGCGGCGGTTTAGGGGTTAATACATATTTTATTGTTAGGCTAGTGAGGGGGGATAGCGGATAGAGGGTTAGACTTGTCGGGCTATGTTAGGGAGGCATGTTAGACGTGTCGGGCTATGTTAGGGAGGCGTGTTAGACAGTGCGGGTGATTTAGACTTAGAGGTTTTGTAGGCGCCGGCAGTTTCTAACGTGCCGCAAGTCACTGGCGACGCCAGAAATTTGTACTTGCGCAGATTTCTGGATATCGCTGGTTTTTCAGACTTACGGCACGTTAGCATCTGACGGCGACATATATGGGATAGCTTGAGTTGCGAGCTGAAACTGCGGGCGACGCGGGTTCCCTTGCTTGCGCCGCAAACTACGATCTATATCGGATCGCGCCCCTTTTGTGCATATCTGTGCTAAGATACTTTATGTGTATATCTGGGCTAAGATACATTTTGTGTATATCTGTGCTAAAATACCTTTTGTGTATATCTGTGCTAAGATACCTTTTGTGTATATCTGTGCTAAGATACCTTTTGTGCATATCTGTGCTAAGATACTTTTTGTGCATATCTGTGCTAAAATAACTTTTGTGCATATCTGTGCTAAGATACTTTTTGTGCATATCTGTGCTAAAATAACTTTTGTGCATATCTGTGCTAAGATACTTTTTGTGTATATCTGTGCTAAGATACTTTTTGTGCATATCTGTGCTAAGATAACTTTTGTGCATATTTGTGCTAAGATACCTTTTGAGTATTTCTGTGCTAAGATACTTTTTGAGTATATCTGTGATAAGATATATTTTGTGTATATCTGTGCTAAGATACTTTGGCCTCCATTACATTCGTAGCATCGCCCACAACTTGGCATTGATGCCAAAATATATAAAGGGACAGTCAAGTCCAAAGAAAACCTTCTTCTTTTAAATAGGGCATGTTATTTCAAACTACTTTCAGATTTAATTATAACACTTGCTTTGTTCGCTTGGTATTCTTAGTTGAAAGCAAAACCTAGGATGGCTCATATGATAATTTCTAAGACCTTCTTGAAGGCTGCCTCTTTGCATGTAAATGGGCAAGCCCCATGTTGGGCCCTGTAACTTCCGGAAACCCCATAAAACCTGTGCATGGAGGTATCATTGTACTCAAAGGACATCGCTGAACACAAATATGGGTGTATTATAGCAGTAAAACATATAAGGATGATGATCCAAATATCAAAAGGGCAGGTTTTATTCCTGGGCTGCCATACTGTCTCAAAGGCAACATAGGTCCAGAAAATCAAGTGCCAAATTCCATGTAAATGGGCATGCCCCATGTTGTGCCCTGTAACTTCCTGAAACCCCATAAAACCTGTGCCTGGGGGGGTATTGTTGTACTCATGGGACATCACTGAACACAAAAACCGGTGTTTTATGGCAGTAAAACATATAAGGATGATATAAACAGCAAAAATGCAGTGTTTATGGGATAAGCTAAAAATAAAATATGAACACTACATTTGGCCAGATGTTGTGACTAAGTGGCTACAAAAGAAGACTAAACATAGTCCTTTTTGAATACCCTGGGGTGTCTACTTTCGCAAATGGTATGCCATAATGGGGTATTTTTTCTTCCTGGGCTGTTATAATGTCCCAAAGAGGACATAGGCCCAGAAAATCAAGGTGCCAAATTTCCATGCATGAAGACTGAAATGGGCAGGCCCATATTTGGCCCTGTAACTTCTGTAAACCCCATAAAACTTGTACATGAGCAGGGCCACCACTAGAAATTTTGGGGCGCCTGATATAACCATTGATCAGCCCAACCCCCCTCCCCCTTTGACATGTGCAATTTTTGACCAAGTGACTAAAACATATATGCACTTTATTATTAAGTGTAGTCAAACTTGGAAATGTTGTAAAGGAAGTAACAAAAAAACACACACACACACTCATACACTGAAACACATACTAACACATAAGGATTCACATATAGACACTCTAGCAGACATGCAAAGAAACACACAAACACACTCAGACACAGACACCCACACAGACACTCAGCACTTGTTAACATTAACTGACAAGTAAGGTAGACTATGGTTTTGTCAAAAAAAGGAGATTTACAAGACAAAATACGGAGTTCTGATTATCTTTTTTTCAAAGGAAGATGCTAACTATATGATGACAACAGCATTCAGTAACTGGAAGGAAGGGCCCTGAACTGCCTAAACAATAATTTAAAGGTTAAGTGGTGGATTGGTGACTTCCAGAAATGTCTCATTAGTCTCAAAGTCTGTAGAAAGATGTGAATAATCAGTAGTAAGGTCAAAATGTCCTAAAAAGGAACAGACTATGGACTTAAACACACACAAACTCAAACACAAACTTGTACATACACCCAAGGAAACACCCACAGAGACAGCCTCAGAAAACACACAAAGACAAACACACTCACAGACACCCACAGGAAACATACAAATACATACATAGACATACATACTTTACTTTAAGTCACTGTTCATACAAAACACACAAAGACATACATACACACACACCCTCACTGAGACATCGATAGAAATTTCACAAAGACACACATCCTCACAGAGACACCCACAGAAAACACACAGACATATGCACACACCCTCACAGAGACATCCACAGAAAATACACAGGCATATGCACACACCCTCACAAAGACCCCCACAGAAAATGTACAAGGACATACACACACCCTCACAGAGTCACCCACAGATAATGCACAAAAACATATGCACACACCCTCACAGAGACATCAACAGAAAAAAACACAAAGACATACGCGCAAACCCTCACAGAGAAACCCACAGAAAATGCACAAATGCATACACACACACTCTCACAGAGACCCCCACAGAAAACACACAGACATATGCACACACCCTCACAGAGACTCCCACAGAAAATGCACAAGGACATACACACACACCCTTACAGAGACACCCACAGAAAATGCATAAAGACATACGCACACACCCTCACAGAGACATCAGCAGAAAAAACACAAAGACATATGCACACACCATCACAGAGACACCCACAGAAAATGCACAGACATACGCACACACCCTCACAGAGACATCCACAGAAAATGCACAAAGACTGGGGGCGGAGCCAACTCCTAAAGCAGCCAGAAGTGTTTCTAAGAAGCTCCAGACCTTCAGACACAAATATATGGATTAATATATATATATATATATATATATATATATAAAGAGCTCAAACAGGTATCTACCCTTCGCTAAAAGACACTACAAGCACTTCATTTTGGGAACGCATCTTTGATATAACATCCTCAGTTGTGCCATGTGGAGTTGCAGGAAAGCATTTACACTTAAAACGGCACTACCAGTATGGAGGCTCTAACAGCTTGGGAACAGCGCGCACAACACCTTTTGGAGAGACACTTTCAGAGTCTGAAAGAGGACTTAACGCTATTACTATTCTCCCTAATACCGCCACCAGCACACGATCCTAAGCACATTGACCCGGCACAGGATGATGGCAACTGTGCTGTACCAGCATGTGGCACTTGGGAACATCCAGGGATCCCCCCTGACAGATCCATACTAAAACTCTGGTATTGCGGGTTGGAACAAACATCGGATCTCTACCTGGCGCCGACTATAACAGCAGAGTGGGAAACTGGAGAGGTATCGATCTCTAGCATCTCACGCACACAAGAAGACACAACATCTACAGTCATGGTTGTATGCCATGATCACTCAGCCCCGCTCCAAGAGACCGTCACTGAATGTGGAGACTGCTCAAAAGGGACTATACAACCTAACCTTACACCCAGGGAAGTGTTCTGTCTAAAGGAAAATGCCAACTTAGAAGGTAGAACACTTCTGTCTATGCTTCACATGTGTCCTACTGAAGCCGGACCTGCAGCTCATTGTGCTCATTCTGGTGCAAGAGGTTTGCAGAGCGGATACCAC
Organism: Bombina bombina; assembly: GCF_027579735.1. Taxonomy (NCBI): domain Eukaryota; kingdom Metazoa; phylum Chordata; class Amphibia; order Anura; family Bombinatoridae; genus Bombina; species Bombina bombina. The sequence goes on along the minus strand of NC_069506.1, from coordinate 232,364,756 downwards.
CGGAGTCCAAGGTGCCTGCAAGGGCCGAGATCGATAAGATAGGTGTCGGCTAACTTTCCCTTACCAATTTCCCCATTTACTTTCCCTTAGTGAATGTACCTGGAAATGACTTGAATCTTATTATCCTTCCTGCTCTGTACGCTCCAGCTCCATTAAAGCTCCCCACCTTTAAGGCTTCAATCTGGGACACTCATCCACATGACGCTGTTAAGCTGCTACTGCAAACTATTATATATAAAGACTTCATAGAAGCTCTGTTTATCTGGTTCATAATTGAGTTTTAAAGAGTCCGGAGATTATGCTTTGCTTCTTTACATGTTTAGCTTCTGTTTACTTGATGAAATGTTATATAGGATTGTAAAATGTTCTAGACGAGATTTATGGTACAAAATATACAGCTGGCATAATGGGTACAGATTCATGTCTATGAACTATACTGATATTTCAAATTGCATCTAATATTACTAAACTCCATTTATTCCTTAGCAATATTGAAACTGGCAGCTAGAGTACACTGGATACATGATAAGATGATAGGGCTGCAGCCTTAATAGTACACACATCTAATTTACCATTAACTATAGTAGTCAATACAAGTACATATATAAAGGGACATTATCAGAGTTATAAACAGTTATAAATATCTATGGGTTGTAGTTACAACCCTATCTACATTTTATATTAATAGTCATTACTGCATACTTAGCAACTTTTACACAGCCTTTTATCTTACAATAGGTTTGATAAAAGAGTAAAATAATAAGGCTACAATCTCAATTAGATTTCTATCTCCAGTTTTCAAGTATTGCATGATAATAAGGGATTCCCAGAATTGTAAGTATCAGAGACCCAACACCCTGTATAATACTGATTTTTGAGACTCCTATGTCTGATAAAGAGAACCAACAATCTTTATATAAAAACTCATTGAATGCTCACTTTGAGCTACTTTTTATCCAAGTCACAATCTCTATTACACTAAGTAGTAACTACTTTCATAAGTTACTTCCTTTACTTATCTTAGTACAGCAAACCTTTTATACCCAGCAACTTTTGAATAGTTTGTCAATTGTTATAATCCTATTATCTACTCATCTGACAGTAGTGGTTCTTTAGTTGTTAGCTGTTATTTGCTAAGACCTTCTTCAATATATAGACAACAATTTATCCTGATAACTTTTTCCCACTACTTACGTCATTTCCATTTATATAGCCTAATATTACATTAGGATTAAAGCGAGCAGATACACCATATTATGTATAGCCTATACATAAACTCATTTGGTATGCTCATATTTTCCTTTAGCCCACATGTGGCTCTATATAATGATAGCTACAAAGATAGAACTAATTTACTTTAAGTCACTGTTCATAAGTATATTCTTCATGCAGATCTCAATTTTTTAGGATTAATATACTGTTTATGATGATGCACAATCTGAAGCTCCTTAATAATCCTATCTTGCCAATTGCTGAGATGGCTGGAAATATTGTGTATCGTTTGTGTTAAGTGCCTGTTCGTTGTTGTACTTACTAATAACCTTCATTGCAAGGCATGGAAAGAGATGATATTGTACATACCATACTGATCCATATTCTTTAAGTTAAACAGATGATACAAGAGTGGCCTTTCTACTTTCCACAAATTATATCTCACATTGCCCCTATTCTAACATCCTGTCCACTACACTTCATTGTTTGGGCTTACTGTCATTACGTCCATTTTATTGTGTGCTCAATGTTATCTCCCGAACCACCTATATTAATTTTCAGAAGGTCCGCCCCCTCTCCTCCTTCCCCCTTAATTTTGGGCAGCTCTCGTCTGCCGATTTCCCCCCCAAAAAAATTCCATCTACTATCACATTCTATGTTCTATTATATAGAAAATGAGGTTCCGCTTATACATGCCTTGCATTTGCATTAATACTAGGTTGTTTGCCTTTACAAATGCATCTAGAATCATATATTTACAAATTACTACTGTTTTTGAAGTGAAGTATTGTTTCATTGTTCAACCACTATACTGTCTTAAGCTGACAATACCTTGTATTTTTGTTGATATACAAAAACCTCAATAAAAAATGTTTTTAAAAAAAAAAAAAAAATACACAATACAAACTGCACAAATACATACACACACACACCCGCACAGAGACGTCCACAGAAAATGCACAAAGACAGATAAACAAACCCTCACAGAGAGACCCACAGAAAAAAATACATACACACTCAGAGACACCAACAAAAGCACCAAGACATAAATACAGACACCCACAGAAACACTCACAGGAGATAAAATTTCTGCACATTGCCATCCCTTAAATCAACTGTGTATGACATGCATGGTAAAAAATAGCAGAAATTAAGAGATCACTTTTTAAGGAATCATATTTGTAAATGTGCAAACACAAATACTTATTTGAATTCAAAATTGTACATTCATGATCTGTCAGAATGGGTAGATGAAGAAAAGTACTTTTGAAAGGTTGACATATGTTTGGGGCTTTTTTTGCCCCCATTTGCCTCAGCCAAGAGCACCACTTCAAATCTGGTGTTCAAATGTTCCCATCTGTCAGCTTTACTTATGGATTTTGAAAATGCTTTACTCTATGGTCTTGGTGGAACCATAAGCTGTGGCACTAGGTCTCATACCATTAAATCTTTTTTAAATGCAGGATTTAGCCTTGTCTGTATGTATTTCAAAATTAAGTCAGCTGTAGTGTAAACTGAATAGTGTTAAGTTAACCTGTCTTATTTCAAACACTGAGCAATCTTAGCCTGAGGGTATAACATTTTATGCATACGTAACAATCTTAGATAAAATGCCTCCTGGCACCTGGAAAGTCCTTGCATAAATGGGCAGTTAACTGGAATGTAATTCAATTATATATATATATATATATATATATATATATATATATATATATAATAAAAAATCATATCTGCCAAAAGGATACCTACCATTTGTGTATTGAGGAGGAAACATTTCTGCATGGTTTTAAATATAGAATTTATACAGCATTGTCAAATAATCATAAATACACTGCTGCATAATGTTAAAAAAATGTGTTTTTATGGACCCTTGGCCCCACCATAAAACTACAACACTGAAGTAACAATCCAAAATTGCATACAGAAATAAAAAACATTTATTAAGTAAGTCCTACCTACTCTGCAAATAATAGTGATCTGCCGTCTGACTGAGGCAAACACTGTACAAACTGAAGTGCCAAGCTTGTCTCACACTGTGCATAGTGGTTTATTGCACACTCAAATGCTAATGCTTTAATCCTTGTAGTGCCCTCTGGTGGCTACCAAAATATAAAGACATTTTTTTATATAATAGTTGTGCTTGGCTCATGGGGCCCCATGGCCCACTGGCCCCTGACAGGAGTCACCCCTTTCACCCCCTGATGGCGGCCCTGCATGGAGGGTACTGTTGTACTTGTAGGACATTGCCAAACACAAATATGTGTGTTTTATAGCAGCAAAACATGTATGGATGATGACAGAAACAGCCAAAGTGCAGTGTTGGTGTGAAAAATGCATACAAAAATATGACCACTACATTTGGCCAGGTGTTGTGACTAAGGGGCTTCACAAAAAGTCGAGACATAGCCCTTTTGGAATACCCTGGGTTGTCTACTTTTGCAAATTGTATGCCATGATGGGGTAATTTTCATTCCTGGACTGCTATAATGTCTGAAATGCAACTTAAAGGGACACTGAACCCAATTTTTTTCTTTAGTGATTCAGATAGAGGATGCAATTTTAAGCAACTTTCTAATTTACTCCTATTATCAAATTTTCTTCATTCTCTTGCTTTCTTTTGCCTAGATTTAGAGTTTGGCGTTAGCCATCAAAACCAGTGTTAGGGGCTCCTAACGCTGGTTTTGGGCTACCGCTGGTATTTAGAGTCGTGTAGGTAAAGGTCTAACGCTCACTTTGCAGCCGCAACTTTTCCATACCGCAGATCCCCCTACGCCAGTATTTAGAGTCTTGGCTGAAGTGAGCGTTAGAAATCTAACGACAAGACTCCAGCTGCAGCAAAAAGCCAGGAGTTAAGAGCTTTCTGGGCTAACGCCGGTTCATAAAGCTCTTAACTACTGTGCTCTAAAGTACACTAACACCCATAAACTACCTATGCACCCCTAAACCGAGGCCCCCCACATTGCCGCCACTCTAATAAAAAATGTTAACCCCTAATCTGCCAACCGCACACCACCGCAACATATGTTATCCCTATGTAACCCTAACCTGCTGCCCCTAACACCGCCGACCCCTATATTATATTTATTTACCCCTAATCTGCCACCCCCAACGTCGCCTCCACCTACCTACAATTATTAACCCCTAATCTGCTGACCGGACCTCACTGCTACTATAATAAAGTTATTAACCCCTAATCCGCCTCACTCACCCTATAATAAATAGTATTAACCCCTAATCTGCCCTCCCTAACATCACCGACACATAACTTCAAGTATTAACCCCTAATCTGCCGACCGGACCTCACCGCTACTCTAATAAATTTATTAACCCCTAAAGCTAAGTCTAACCCTAACACTAACACCCCCCTAAGTTAAATATAATTATTATCTAACAAAATAAATTAACTCTTATTAAATAAATTAATCCAATTTAAAGCTAAATACTTACCTTTAAAATAAACCCTAATATAGCTACAATATAAATTATAATTATATTGTAGCTATTTTAGGATTTATATTTATTTTACAGGCAACTTTGTATTTATTTTAACCAGGTACAATAGCTATTAAATAGTTAATAACTATTTAATAGTTACCTAGTTAAAATAATTACAAAATTACCTGTAAAATAAATCCTAACCTAAGTTACAATTAAACCTAACACTACACTATCAATAAATTAATTAAATAAAATACCTACAATTATCTACAATTAAACCTAACACTACACTATCAATAAATAAATTAAATACAAATAAATACACTAACTAAAGTACAAAAAATAAAAAAAGAACTAAGTTACAAAAAATAAAAAAAGAACTAAGTTACAAAAAAATAAAAAACTATGTACAAACATTATAAAAATATTACAACAATTTTAACCTAATTACACCTACTCTAAAACCCCTAATAAAATAACAAAGCCCCCCAAAATAAAAAAAATGCCCTACCCTATTCTAAAATAAAAATAGAAAAGCTCTTTTACCTTAGCAGCCCTTAAAAAGGCCATTTGCGGGGCATGCCCCAAAGAATTCTGCTCTTTTGCCTGGAAAAAAAAAACATACAATACCCCCCCCCAACATTACAACCCACCACCCACATACCCCTAATCTAACCCAAACCCCCCTTAAATAAACCTAACACTAAGCCCCTGAATATCTTCCTACCTTGTCTTCACCACGCCGGGTATCCATCCAGAGGATGCTCCGAAGTCTTCATCCAAGCCCAAGCGGGGGCTGAAGAGGTCCATCATCGGGCTGAAGAGGTCCATCATCGGGCTGAAGAGGTCCATCATCGGGCTGAAGTCTTGATCCAAGCGGCAGCTGAAGAGGTCCATCATCGGGCTGAAGTCTTCTATCAAGCGGCATGTTCATCCCACCGACGCGGAACATCCATCCTGCCCGACGACTTCCCGACGAATGACGGTTCCTTTAAATGACGTCATCCAAGATGGCTTCCCTCGAATTCCGATTGGCTGATAGAATCCTAAGGTAGGAAAATCCAATCAGCCAATCAGATTGAGCTCGCATTCTATTGGCTGATCGGAACAGCCAATAGAATGCGAGCTCAATCTGATTGGCTGATTCCATCAGCCAATCAGAATTTTCCTACCTTAATTCGGATTGGCTGATAGAATCCTATCAGCCAATCGGAATTCGAGGGACGCCATCTTGGATGACGTCATTTAAAGGAACCGTCATTCGTCGGGAAGCCATCGGGCAGGATGGATGTTCCGCATCGGCGGGATGAAGATGGATCCGGAAGAAAGAAGATTGAAGATGCCGCTTGATAGAAGACTTCAGCCCGATGATGGACCTCTTCAGCCGCCCCTTGGATCAAGACTTCAGCCCGATGATGGACCTCTTCAGCCCGATGATGGACCTCTTCAGCCCGATGATGGATCTCTTCAGCCCCCGCTTGGGCTTGGATGAAGACTTCGGAGCCTCCTCTGGACAGATACTCGGCGTGGTGAAGACAAGGTAGGAAGATCTTCAGGGGCTTAGTGTTAGGTTTATTTAAGGGGGGTTTGGGTTAGATTAGGGGTATGTGGGTGGTGGGTTGTAATGTTGGGGGGGGGTATTGTATGTTTTTTTTTCCAGGCAAAAGAGCAGAATTCTTTGGGGCATGCCCCGCAAAAGGCCCTTTTAAGGGCTGGTAAGGTAAAAGAGCTTTTCTATTTTTATTTTAGAATAGGGTAGGGCATTTTTTTATTTTGAGGGGCTTTGTTATTTTCTTAGGGGGCTTAGAGTAGGTGTAATTAGCTTAAAATTGTTGTAATATTTTTATAATGTCTACATATTTTTTTATTTTTTGTAACTTAGTTCTTTTTTTATTTTTTGTACTTTATTTAGTGTATTTATTTGTATTTAATTTATTTATTGATAGTGTAGTGTTAGGTTTAATTGTAGATAATTGTAGGTATTTTATTTAATTAATTTATTGATAGTGTAGTGTTAGGTTTAATTGTAACTTAGGTTAGGATTTATTTTACTTAATTTTGAAATTATTTTAACTAGGTAGCTATTAAATAGTTAATAACTATTTAATAGCTATTGTACCTGGTTAAAATAAATACAAAGTTGCCTGTAAAATAAATATAAATCCTAAAATAGCTACAATATAATTATTATTTATATTGTAGCTATAATAGGGTTTATTTTATAGGTAAGTATTTAGCTTTAAATAGGATTAATTTATTTAATAAGAGTTAATTTATTTATATATTTAACTTAGGGGGGTGTTATATATTTAACTTTGGGGGGTGTTAGTGTTAGCTTTAGCTTTAGGGGTTAATACATTTATTAGAGTAGCAGTGAGGCCCGGTCGGCATATTAGGGGTTAATACTTGAAGTTAGGTGTCGGTGATGATAGGGAGGGCAGATTAGGGGTTAATACTATTTATTATAGGGTTAATGAGGCGGATTAGGGGTTAATAAATTTATTATAGTAACGGCGAGGTCCGGTCAGCAGATTAGGTGTTAATAATTGTAGGTAGGTAGCGGCGACGTTGGGGGCGGCAGATTAGGGGTTAATAAATATAATATAGGGGTCGGCGGTGTTAGGGGCAGCAGATTAGGGGTACATAGGGATAATGTAGGTTGTGGCGGTGTACGGAGCGGCAGATTAGGGGTTAATAATAATATGCAGGGGTCAGCGATAGCGGGGGCGGCAGATTAGGGGTTAATAAGTGTAAGGCTAGGGGTGTTTAGACTCGGGGTACATGTTAGGGTGTTAGATGCAGACTTAGGAAGTGTTTCCCCATAGGAAACAATGGGGCTGCGTTAGGAGCTGAACGCTGCTTTTTTGCAGGTGTTAGGTTTTTTTTCATCTCAAACGGCCCCATTGTTTCCTATGAGGGAATCGTGCACGAGCACGTTTTAAGCTGGCCGCGTCCGTAAGCACCGCTGGTATTTAGAGTTGCAGTGGCGGTAAATATGCTCTACGCTCCCTTTTTGGAGCCGAACGCAGCCCTTCTGTGAACTCTAAATACCAGCTGTATTTAAAAGGTGCAGGAGAAAAAAAGCACGCGTAGCTAATGCACCCCTTTGGCTGCAGAACTCTAAATCTAGCGGTTTATTTGAAAAAGAAGGCATCAAAGCTTTTTTTTTGGATGTGAACTCTGGAGAGCACTTTTTTTTTGGTGGATAAATTTATCCACCAATCAGCAAGGATAACCAAGGTTGTTTACCAAAAATGGGCTGGCATCTAAACTTACATTCTTGAATTTCAAATAAAGATACCAAGAGAATAAATAAAATTTGATAATAGGAGTAAATTAGAAAGTTGCTTAAATTTTCATGCTCTATCTGAATCACGAAAGAAAAAATTTGGGTTCAGTGTCCCTTTAAGCCTAGAAAATGAATGTGCCACATTTCTATGTAAATGGGGAGACCCTTTGTTTACTTTCAGAACTTGGACAATTGCCTATGTCATGAAAGGGTTAATCTTAGCCCAATGTTTTTTGCTTTGTTTTTTTTAGTTATCTTCAGTTGAAATGACTGAAATATACACAAAACAATTTAACATTTTATTCCATTAACGTTACTAACAAAACAGTGTTGTGATATTGCAAACTACATCCTAAACTAAAAGCCAATACTTGAAATACAGTTTAAGGGCAGCTGTATGAATATGTATAATGTGATTAACAAATAAAATTATCTACAAAGATTACATAACTACATATTTATTCATCACTGTGTTGTAACTAATGATAAAAACAATTCTGAATACTCAGAAATGAAAAAATGAAAGCCATTGGGGCAAAGAATGCTCGATCTCTGAGTGCGCTGCTGCACATTATCTTACGGCTAGATTTAGAGTTTGGCGGTAGCCGTCAAAACCAGCGTTAGAGGCTCCTAACGCTGGTTTTGGGCTACCGCTGGTATTTGGAGTCAGTCAGGAAAGGGTCTAATGCTCACTTTGCAGCCGCGACTTTTCCATACCGCAGATCCCCTTACGTCAATTGCGTATCCTATCTTTTCAATGGGATCTTTCTAACGCCTGTATTTAGAGTCGTGGCTGAAGTGAGCGTTAGAAATCTAACGACAAAACTCCAGCCGCAGAAAAAAGTCAGTAGTTAAGAGCTTTCTGGGCTAACGCCGGTTTATAAAGCTCTTAACTACTGTGCTCTAAAGTACACTAACACCCATAAACTACCTATGTACCCCTAAACCGAGGTCCCCCCACATCGCCGCCACTCTATTAAAATTTTTTAACCCCTAATCTGCCGACCGCACACCGCCGCCACCTACGTTATCCCTATGTACCCCTAATCTGCTGCCCCTAATACTGCTGACACCTACATAATATTTATTAACCCCTAATCTGCCGCCCCCGCTATCGCTGACCCCTGCATATTATTATTAACCCCTAATCTGCCGCTCCATACACCGCCGCAAACTACGTTATCCCTATGTACCCCTAATCTGCTGCCCCTAACACCGCTGACCCCTATATTATATTTATTAACCCCTAATCTGCTGCCCCCAACGTCGCCTCCACCTACCTACAATAATTAACCCCAAATCTGCCGACCGGATCTCACCGCTACTCTAATAATTGTATTGACCCCTAAAGCTAAGTCTAACCCTAACACCCCCCTAGAAATATTTGCAGCGCAACTTGGTAGCGTAGTGGATATGGGATAGTGACGTTAAATCAAGAGGGATATTAGACTAGATTAAAATAGTTAAAATATTAAGGCCTAGATTTAGAGTTTTGTCGGTAACGACCCGCGTAGCTAACGCTGGCTTTTTTCTGGCCGCACCTTTTAAATACCTCTGGTATTGAGAGTTCACAGAATGGCTGTGTTAGGCTCCAAAAAGGGAGCGTACAGGCATATTTAACGCCACTGCAACTCTCAATACCAGAGTTGCTTACGGACGCGGCCAGCTTCAAAAACGTGCTCGTGCACGATTCCCCCATAGTAAACAATGGGGCTGTTTGAGCTGAAAAAAAACCTAACACCTGCAAAAAAGCTGCGTTCAGCTCCTAACGCAGCCCCATTGTTTCCTATGGGGAAACACTTCCTACGTCTGCACCTAACACTCTAACATGTACCCCGAGTCTAAACACCCCTAACCTTACACTTATTAACCCCTATTCTGCCGCCCCCCGCTATCGCTGACCCCTGCATATTATTATTAACCCCGAATCTGCCGCTCCGTAAACCGCCGCTACTTACATTATCCCTATGTACCCCTAATCTGCTGCCCCTAACACCGCCGACCCCTATATTATATTTATTAACCCCTAATCTGCTCCCCACAACGTCGCCTCCACCTGCCTACACTTATTAACCCCTAATCTGCCGAGCGGACCGCACCACTATTATAATAAAGTTATTAACCCCTAATCCGCCTGACTAACCCTATAATAAATAATATTAACCCCTAATCTGCCCTCCCTAACATCGCCGACACCTAACTTCAAACATTAACCCCTAATCTGCCGACTGGAGCTCACCGCTATTCTAATAAATGTATTAACCCCTAAAGCTAAGTCTAACCCTAACACCCCCCTAAGTTAAATATAATTTAAATCTAACGAAATTAATTAACTCTTATTAAATAAATTATTCCTATTTAAAGCTAAATACTTACCTGTAAAATAAATCCTAATATAGCTACAATATAAATTATATTTATATTATAGCTATTTTATGATTTATATTTATTTTACAGGTAACTTTGTATTTATATTAACCAGGTACAATAGCTATTAAATAGTTAAGAACTATTTAATAGCTAAAATAGTTAAAATAATTACAAAATTGCCTGTAAAATAAATCCTAACCTAAGTTACAATTAAACCTAACACTACACTATCAATAAATTAATTAAATAAAATACCTACAATTACCTACAATTAAACCTAACACTACACTATCAATAAATTAATTAAATACAATATCTACAAATAAATACAATGAAATAAACTAACTTGTCAGGCGAACTAGAACACTAAAGAAATAAGTGTTAAAAATAATGTGAATCTCAGCTGCTGAGATTTTTATAGTTTAAGGTTTGTAGCTAGGATGTGTGGGATGAGCAAATAAATCACCTAAGAGGTGATTTGCAAACCCCATTAACAAATAGCATTTATTGTAATTGGAATACTGGAAAATAGAACTCTATTCCTGCATCTTGTATCACAGTGTGAAATATGTGCAGCAGGGAACTATTCCGCCAACCAATATGAGAAACTTAATATGCAAGAAAAAATAAGGAAAAAATATAAAGGCAGTAAATGAATTATAAACCGGTATTGCGAGTAACAACTTTTCATAAGGCAGACTAGAGAGAATGGAATGTCACTAGTTTATACACACAAGTCGTTGGTGGTACAGCGATAATTATCAAAACAGTGAAGCTAGAGTATACTACAAAGTTTGCTTCGGTAGTCAGGAAGGCAAGTGACTGACCTGTGTGTAAAAATCCGGAGCGGTAGAAGCAGTGAGGAGCTGGTGAGTACCGTGAAGTTGGCGTGTGACGTCACCGCGGAGGAATCCCTGTACTGCTGGCTGAGAAAGAGATCCGGAAAACAACGTAGGAGAGTTGCTACGCTTAGTGCTAATAGCGGAGCCTGGTTGAGGTATGCAGGCAAGTGAGGATAAAACTTGAACTTGACAGCAATCAAAATAGACAAAGATCAAAATAGCTTTAGGTTAGTAAACAACTGCGTGTTGTTCAGTAGCTAGATGAGGAAAAATCCAATACCAAGCAATGAAGTAAAGGATACTGGGAGATTTATAGGCTGGCTGGAAAAGATAATTGAAATTTAAAGAAACAGTATAATGTCAAAGAAAATTAGGCTGTCAGCTAGGAGGATCCTGACAGGACCCCCCCCCCTTCAAGGAGCAACCCCGGGGCTCAAGGTCGAGGGCGATCTGGGTTCCTCCGATGGAATAAGGCAACAAGTCTGGGAGCAGATATGTTGTAGGCAGGCTCCCAGGAGTCATCCTCCGGAGAATAGCCCTTCCAACGGACCAAATATTGGAGGATTCCACGGTAAAGTCTAGAGTCCTGGATGGAGTGTACTTCATATTCGGTGTTTGGATCCACTACCAACGGAACAGCCAAAGAAGAAGGAAGAGAATCCCTGAGTGCTCTGTAGGGTTTTATCAGCGAAACGTGAAAGGTAGAATGAATCTTGAAGGAATCTGAAAGTTGGAGACGAACAGCATTCCGGTTAACGATTTGAGATATAGGATAAGGCCCTATGAACAGAGGCGAGAGTTTTTTAGAAGGGGTGTTCATGTTAAGGTTCTTCGTGGATAACCACACCAAGTCACCTACAGAATAGACCGGTGACGGAGTCCTTTTCCTATCATAATAATACTTTTGAGTTCTTTTAGCCTCATCGATACTGGCCTTTATGGTAGTGAAATTAGAAGAAATCATATCAGCTAGTTCTGAAACAGACAATGAGGGTGTCTGAAGATTAGGTAGAATTTGAAACCTTGGATGGAACCCATAATTCACGAAAAAGGGGGTTTCTTTTGTAGTGGAGTGAACGGTATTGTTAAAACAGAACTCAGCGTACGATAGATGAGTGGACCAATTTTGAGGTTGAGATGAGCAATATGTTCTGAGGAATTGTTCTAGCCACTGGTTTGATCTTTCAGTTTGGCCATTTGACTGGGTATGGTATGCGGTGCTTAATCTTTTATTTATTCCAAAGGTTTTACAAAACTCTGACCACAATTTACTAGAGAATTGAGTTCCTCTGTCACTGGTGATGCTATCATGTATTCCGTGATATTTAAAGACGTTAGAGATGAGAAGTTGGATGGTTTCAGATGCTGTCGGAAGTTTGTGATATGGAACGAAATGACACATTTTGCTAAATAGGTCAACAATAACCAGGATGGTTGTGTTATTCATTGATTTAGGTAAATAAACGATAAAATCAACGGCGATATCTAGCCAAGGTCTACTGGGTGTAGGAAGAGGAATTAATAAACCATAAGGAGAATGTTTTGACCTCTTCGATATGGTACATTTTCTACAGGAGAGTATATGGGTCCTCACATCTCGCGACATAGCCGGCCACCAGTAATTCCTCCCTATAAGTTCTTGGGTTTTCCTAACACCAGGGTGACCTGCGAGTAGAGAGTCATGTGAGGATTCAAGAACCATCTGACGTAGAGTGGGTGGAATGTACAATTTTTCCTGAAAATAGTAGAGACCGTTACTTTTTTTCTGTAGTAGATGTAAAGGTTTATTTGTATCATTTAGTTGTTCTCCCTTTAGGTAAGATTCGGAGTCAATAACAAATGAGATGAAATTTTCAGGAGGTATAATGCTTTCTACCGAGGACTTTGAACGGACATACATTGGAAGCCTTGATAGTGCATCTGCCTTATGATTTTTGTTTGAGGGACGATAAACAATCTGATAATTGAATCTAGAAAAAAAAAGGTTCCATCGTACCTGTCTGGCCGACAGAGTCTTTGTGGATTTGAGATATTGCAGATTACGGTGGTCTGTATAAATTAAAGTTGGTATCTTGGTACCCTCCAAGAGATGTCGCCAGTGTTCAAGTGCCATCTTGATGGCCAAAAGCTCTTTATCCCCAATAGGATAATTTTGTTCAGGGGGGGGGACAAACCGTGAGAATAGAAGGCCACTGGATGGAGAGGTTGATCTAAACCTTGGCGTTGAGAGAGAACGGCTCCCACGGCGACATCAGAAGCGTCTACCTCGAGAACAAAAGGTAATTCAGGATTAGGAAATTTGAGGATAGGAGCTGTTGTGAACCTGTTTTTTAGATCTTCAAAAACCTTTTGAGTAAGCTGATCCCAATGGAAAGGTACATTTTGTTTAGTCAGATTTGTTAAGGGTTTAACAATGTTAGAGAAATTTTTAATAAATTTGCGATAAAAGTTCGCGAAACCGAGGAAACTCTGAACCTCTTTTCTGCATTTGGGGACAGGCCAATCAATAATTGCCTGAATTTTACCTTCCTCCATACGTATACCCATAGGACTTATTTCGTAACCTAAGAAGGTTATTTTATTAGAATTAAATATGCATTTCTCAGGTTTTGCGTATAGGTAGTTAGTTCTTAATCTAGAAAGTACCTGTCTGACATGTGATATGTGCTGAGTGAAAGTTTTTGAGTAGATCAGAATGTCATCCAAATAAATGACTAAGAAAACGTCAAGGAAATCTCTGAATAAGTCATTTATTAGGTGTTGGAAAGTGGCCGGGGCGTTACATAGCCCGAACGGCATCACGGTATATTCGTACAGGCTGTAGCGAGTACGAAAAGCCGTCAACCACTCATCACCACTTCTTACTCGGATGAGATTGTACGCTCCCCTTAGATCTAATTTTGTAAAAAATTTAGCCCCTTCCAATCTCTCCATTAATTCTGGGATAAGCAGTAAGGGGTAGCGATTTTTTACTGTCACCTTATTAAGCTGTCGGTAGTCAACTATGGGGCGTAAACTGCCGTCTTTATTTTTTACAAAAAACATACCGGCACCAGCTGGTGAGGTAGAGGGCCGTATGTAACCTTTCCTTAAATTATCCTCTAAATAAGTTTTAAGGTGTGTAAGTTCAGGTTTAGATAGAGGGAAAATGTGGCCATAAGGAATCTGAGCTCCAGGGACTAGCTCTATGGGGCAGTCGTATTTCCTGTGAGGTGGAAGAGTTTCAGATTCAGTTTTGGAGAAAACATCAGCAAAATCCTTATACTCATCAGGTAACTGGAAATCTAAGTCAGTGGTGGAAGTGTGCATAATACTGATAGGGAAACAAGTTGTTGAACAGAATTTTGAGTCAAAAGTTACAGAGAGAGTGTCCCAGGAGATAGTGGGATTATGTAAGGTTAACCAATTTAAACCAAGTATAACTGGAGAAACAGGGGAGGAGATTACATCAAATGTAAGGTATTCTCTGTGATGATCTGTGGAACTAACTAAGAGAGGAATAGTTTGATAAGCTACTGGACCTGATGAGATAGGGTTACCATCAATTCCTCTTAATAAAACAGGAGACTTTTTCTGCATAAGTGGAATTTTATTTCTAAGTGTATATTCTTTATCAATATAGCAGGCAGTAGCTCCTGAGTCAATAATTGCGGGGACGTGGAGACGATGGAGATCCCACTGGAAAAGAAGTGAAAGTTTACAATAGGCACTTCTACTATCATATGTATTGCAACAAGAGGAAAATAATAGGGACTTACCCCTGTTAGATTTTTGGAGAACTGGGCATTCTTTTACTGTATGCTCATCTGACGCACAGTAGAGACAGAGATTATTTTCTCTCCTTCTAGTCTTTTCTTGTGCGGTTAAAGGGGCTTTTAGGAACCCAATATCCATTGGCTCAGAGTGGGACTTTGCAGAGGAGATAGAGGGTGTAACACTAGTGGTTTTCTTTGTGTAAGAATCAGGATATGATCGTTCATGTTGTCTTTCTCGTAAGCGTCTATCTATTGTGATACTTAGATTTATCAAACCCTCTAGAGTGGGGGGCATATCAGTTTGGGACAATTCATCCTTAACCGCGTATGAAAGACCCAGGCGGAACTGATTCCTTAAAGATAAGTTGTTCCACTCAGAGTCTTTTGTCCACCTCTTAAAGTCTGCTATGTAATCTTCCACCATTCTTTTTTTTTGTTTAAGTGCCCTAAGGGCAGTTTCTGCGGTTTGTTGCTTTGATGGGTCTTCGTATAATTGTCCCATTGCAGAGAAAAAATTCTCCAAAGAGTCTAATATGGTGTCATTAGATTCAAAAAAACTGTTTGCCCAACTACGTGGTTCCCCCCTTAGGAAAGATATGGTTGTTAAGACTCTGATCCTGTCAGTGGGGTAAGATTGGGTTTTCAATGTAAATAAAAGTAAGCATGTATTCTTAAAGTCCCTATAGTGTGCCCTATCACCATAGAATTTTTCAGGTAAACTGACTTGTGGTTCAGGAGTATGTAATTTTGTCTCAATATAATCCTTAATGTAAGCTTTGAGTGCAGTGTTTTCAGCTCTAAGTGTATTTAACCCTTCAGTCAAGGAATCTACTCTTTGAGTTAGAGTCTGTAGAAGTGTAGTCATCTCAGTTGGATTCATTTTGTTAAATGGCTTGGTATTCTGTCAGGCGAACTAGAACACTAAAGAAATAAGTGTTAAAAATAATGTGAATCTCAGCTGCTGAGATTTTTATAGTTTAAGGTTTGTAGCTAGGATGTGTGGGATGAGCAAATAAATCACCTAAGAGGTGATTTGCAAACCCCATTAACAAATAGCATTTATTGTAATTGGAATACTGGAAAATAGAACTCTATTCCTGCATCTTGTATCACAGTGTGAAATATGTGCAGCAGGGAACTATTCCGCCAACCAATATGAGAAACTTAATATGCAAGAAAAAATAAGGAAAAAATATAAAGGAAGTAAATGAATTATACACCGGTATTGCGAGTAACAACTTTTCATAAGGCAGACTAGAGAGAATGGAATGTCACTAGTTTATACACACAAGTCGTTGGTGGTACAGCGATAATTATCAAAACAGTGAAGCTAGAGTATACTACAAAGTTTGCTTCGGTAGTCAGGAAGGCAAGTGACTGACCTGTGTGTAAAAATCCGGAGCGGTAGAAGCAGTGAGGAGCTGGTGAGTACCGTGAAGTTGGCGTGTGACGTCACCGCGGAGGAATCCCTGTACTGCTGGCTGAGAAAGAGATCCGGAAAACAACGTAGGAGAGTTGCTACGCTTAGTGCTAATAGCGGAGCCTGGTTGAGGTATGCAGGCAAGTGAGGATAAAACTTGAACTTGACAGCAATCAAAATAGACAAAGATCAAAATAGCTTTAGGTTAGTAAACAACTGCGTGTTGTTCAGTAGCTAGATGAGGAAAAATCCAATACCAAGCAATGAAGTAAAGGATACTGGGAGATTTATAGGCTGGCTGGAAAAGATAATTGAAATTTAAAGAAACAGTATAATGTCAAAGAAAATTAGGCTGTCAGCTAGGAGGATCCTGACATAACTAAAGTGCAAAAAATAAAAAAGAACTAAGTTACAAAAAATAAAAAAATATTTACAAACATCAGAAAAATATTACAACAATTTTAAACTAATTACACCTACTCTAAGCCCCCTAATAAATAACAAAGACCCCCAAAATAAAAAAAATGCCCTACCCTATTCTAAATACTAAAGTTCAAAGCTCTTTTACCTTACCAGCCCTGAACAGGGGCCCTTTGCAGGGCATGCCCCAAAGAATTCAGCTCTTTTGCCTGTAAAAAAAAACACATACAATACCCCCCCCCAACATTACAACCCACCACCCACATTCCCCTAATCTAACCCAAACCCCCCTTAAATAAACCTAACACTAAGCCCCTGAAGATCTTCCTACCTTATCTTCACCATACCAGGTTCACCGATCGATCCAGAAGAGCTCCTCCGATGTCTTGATCCAAGCCCAAGCGGGGGGCTGAAGATGTCCATGATCCGGCTGAAGTCTTCATCCAAGCGGGAGCTGAAGAGGTCCATGATCCGGCTGAAGTCTTCTATCAACGGCATCTTCAATCTTCTTTCTTCCGGATCCATCTTGCAGACCCTCCGACGCGGAACATCCTGCTGGCCCGACGGACTACCGACGAATGAAGGCTCCTTTAAGGGACGTCATCCAAGATGGCGTCCCTCGAATTCCGATGGGCTGATAGGATTCTATCAGCCAATCGGAATTAAGGTAGGAATATTCTGATTGGCTGATGGAATCAGCCAATCAGAATCAAGTTCAATCCGATTGGCTGATCCGATCAGCCAATCAGATTGAGCTCGCATTCTATTGGCTGTTCCGATCAGCCAATAGAATGCGAGCTCAATCTGATTGGCTGATCGGATCGGTAAATCGGATTGAACTTGATTCTGATTGGCTGATTCCATCTGTATCGACTCTTTTTTAATGCTATATAGGTTCCTTTAAGAATTATTTTCATTAAGTATGAATTTTATATGTAAGTATCAATTCAGCTTTTTAGTATGTCAATTATTATATTTAACCCATGTAAACTCTTTATGAAGTTAATGAAGCTAAATATAATGTCATTATTGATCTGTAAATAATGAATTACATATATGTATAGGTTCTACTATGTTTATTAACTTATATTTTTAATGTTTTAGAAGAAGACTTATGTATTTAAACACTTAATGGAGTATGCTGACAAAAAGCAAGACTGTACTTTTATTTTCCATCAAGCGGATTAATTTACGATATTGCCTTTAGTAAAAAGAGGCTTGTTCATATTCCGCTATTGGATAGGTCAGTGAGCAACCAATCAGAAGTGACGACCGGATGTAAATAACAACGCACAGGAGCGTGCTGTACATCATCATTTCCTCTTGATAAAGTCTGGAAAGCGCAGACGAAACGCGTTGCGGGTGGAGCTAAGGACGGCTCCGTTATACCAAGACTGTGTGAAAGTAACATTAAAGCGGCAGCAATACAGCTGTGACCGGAAGGATTTCTAAGTGAACTGTGACCCGCTTCCTTTTCCCTATGAAGGGATCAATGCGATAAATTTTAAACTGTTTGTAAGTGCATTACTTTTGTGTGTTGAATAAATCTGTGGAAACTGCTACCTTAATGTGGGGTTGCGTTTTTTCGCCATAGGATCTAACACCCCCCTAAGTTAAATATAATTTAAATCTAACGAAATAAATTAACTCTTATTAAATAAATTATTCCTATTTTAAAGCTAAATACTTACCTGTAAAATAAACCCTAATATAATTATATTGTAGCTATTTTAGGATTAATATTTATTTTACAGGCAACTTTGTAATTATTTTAACCAGGTACAATAGCTATGAAATAGTTATTAACTATTTAATAGCTACCTAGTTAAAATAATTACAAAATTACCCGTAAAATAAATCCTAACCTAAGTTACAATTAAACCTAACACTACACTATACCTACAAATAAATACAATGAAATAAACTAACTAAAGTACAAAAAATAAAAATATTTACAAACATTAGAAAAATATTACAACAATGTTAAACTAATTACACCTACTCTAAGCCCCCTAATAAAATAAGAAAGACCCCCAAATTAAAAAATGCCCTACCCTATTCTAAAATTAAAATAGAAAAGCTCTTTTACCTTAGAAGCCCTGAAAAGGGCCCTTAGCGGGGCATGCCCCAAAGAATTCAGCTCTTTTGCCTGTAAAAAAAAACATACAATACCCCCCCAACATTACAACCCACCACCCACATACCCCTAATCTAACCCAACCCCCCCCCCTTAAATAAACCTAACACTAAGCCCCTGAAGATCTTCCTACCTTATCTTCACCACGCCGGGTTCACCGATCGATCCAGAAGAGTCTCCAATGTCTTGATCCAAGCCCAAGCGGGGGGCTGAAGATGTCCATGATCCGGCTGAAGTCTTCATCCAAGCGGGAGCTGTAGAGGTCCATGATCCGACTGAAGTCTTCTATCAAGCGGCATCTTCAATCTTCTTTCTTCCGGATCCATGTAGTTCATCCCGCCGACGCGGAACATCCATCTTCACCGACGACTTCCCGACGAATGACGGTTCCTTTAAGGGACGTCATCCAAGATGGCGTCCCTCGAATTCCGATTGGCTGATAGGATTCTATCAGCCAATCGGAAATAAGGTAGGAAAATTCTGATTGGCTGATGGAATCAGCTAATCAGATTCAAGTTCAATCCGATTGGCTGATCCAATCAGCCAATCAGATTGAGCTCGCATTCTATTGGCTGTTCCGATCCCCCCTTTTGCTTTTTCTCTACCCCTCTCTTTTGCTCTCTTGCCCCCTCTTTTGCTCTCTCCCCCTCTCTTTTGCTCTCTCTCTCCTCCATCTCTTTTGCCTACTCTCTCTCCCCCTCTCTTTTGCTCTCTCTCTACCACCTCTCTTTTGCTCTCTCTCTTCCCCTCTCTTTTGCTCTCTCTCTTCCCCAATTTCTGCTCTCTCTCTCCTCCTCTCCTTTGCTCTCTCTCTGCTCTATTTTACTTTTTCTCTCCCTTTCTCTTTTGCTCTCTCTCTCCCCCCTCATTTGCTCTCTCCTCTCTCTCCCCACTTTTGCTTTCTCTCTCCCCCTCTCTTTTGCTCTCTCTCCCTCTCTTTTGCTCTCCCCCCTCCCCCTCTCTTTTGCCTACTCTCTCTCCCCCCTCTCTTTTGCTCTCTCTCTTTCCCATTTTTGCTCTCTCTTTCTCCCCCCCCTCTCTTTTGCTCTCTGTCTCTCTCCTCCCTCTCTTTTGCTCTCTCTCTTCCCCAATTTTTGCTCTCTCTCTCCCCCCTCTCTTTTGCTCTCTCTCCTCCTCTCTTTTGCTCTCTCTCTACTCTCTTTTACTTTTTCTCTCCCCCTCTCTTTTGCTCTCTCTCTATCCCCCCCTCTCTTTTGCTCTCTCTCTCCCCCTCTTTTTTTCTCTCTCTCTCTCCCTCTCTTTTGCTGTCTCTCCCCCTATCTTTTGCTCTCTCCTCCTCTCTTTTGCTCTCTCTTCCCCTTTTCTTTAGCTCTCTCTCTCTCCATTTATTTTGCTCTCTCTCCCCCTCTCTTTTACTCTCTCCCACCCTCTCTTTTACTCTCTCCCACCCTCTCTTTTGCTCTCTCTCCCCCCTCTCTTTTGCCCTCACTCTCCTCCTCTATTTTTCTCTCTCTCTATCCCCTCTCTTTTTCTCTTTTTCCCCACTCTTTTTCTCTCTCTCCCCACACTCTTTTGCTCTCTCTCCCCCTTTCTTTTGCTCTCTCTCCCCTCTCTCTTTTGCTCTCTCTCCCCCTCTCTTTTGCTCTCTCTCCCCCTCTCTTTTGCTCTCTCTCTTTTGCTCTTTCTCAGCCTCTCTTTTGCTCTCTCTCTCCCCCATCTATTTTGCTCTCTCCTCCCTCTTTTTTGTTCTCTCTCTATCCCCTCTCTTTTGATCTTTCCCACTCTCTTTTGCCCTCTCCCCCTCTCTTTTGCTCCCTCTCTCTTCCCCCTCTTCTGCTCTCTCTCCCCCTCTATTTTGCTCTCTCTCTCCTCCATCTATTTTGCTCTCTCTCCTCCCTCTCTTTTGCTTTCTCCCCCTGTCTTTTGCTCTCTCTCTTCCCCTATTTTGCTTTCTCCCCCCTTTTGCTTTCTCTCTCCCCCTACTTTTGCTCTCTCCACCCCCTCTCTTTTGCTCTCTATCCCCCCTCTCTTTTGCTCTCTCCCTCCCCCTCTCTTTTTCTCTCTTTCCCCACTCTCTTTTTCTCTCTCTCCCCACTCTCTTTTGCTCTCTCTCTCCCAACTCTCTTTTGCTCTCTCTCCCCACTCTCTTTTGTTCTCTATCCCCCTTCTCTTTTGCTCTCCTCTTTTGCTCTCTCCCGGCCTCTCTTTTGTTCTCTCTCTCCCCATCTATTTTGCTCTCTCTCCTCCCTCTTTTTTGCTCTCTCTATCCACTCTATTTTTGCTCTCTCCCCCTCTCTTTTGCTCTCTCCCCCTCTCTTTTGCTCTCTCCCCTCTCTTTGCTCTCTCCCCCTCTCTTTTGCTCTCTCCCCCTCTCTTTTGCTCTCTCCCCCTCTATTTCTTGCTCTCCCCTCTCTCTCTCCCCCCTCTCTTTTGCTCTCTCTCTCTATTTCTTCCTCTCCCTCTCTCTCTCTCTCTCTCCCCCCCCTCTCTTTTGCCTCTCTCACCCCCCCTCTCTTTTGCTCTCTCCCCCTCTTTTTCTCTCTCTCTCCCCTCCCTTTTGCTCTCTCTCCCCCCCTCTCTTTTGCTCTCTCTCCCCTTTCTCCCCCTTCTCTTTTGCTCTCTCCCCTTTCTCCCCCCCTCTCTTTTGCTCTCTCTCTCCCACATCTCTTTTGCTCTCTCTACCTCCCCCTCTCTTTTGCTCTCTCTCCCCTTCTCTTTTGCTCTCTCTCAACCCCTTCTTTGGCTCTCTCTGTATCATTCTCTTTTGCTCTATCTATCCCAACTTTAATTTGCCTCTCTCTTAACTCTATTTTGCTCTCTCTCCCCTATCTATTTTGCTCTCTCTCCTCCCTCTCTTTTGCTCTCTCCCACTCTCTTTTGCTCTATCCCCTCTCTCTTTTGCTCTCTCTCTCCCCCTCATTTGCTCTCTCTCTCCCCCCCCCCCTTTTGCTTTCTCTCTCCCCCCTCTCTTGTGCTCTCTCGCCCCCTCTTTTGCTCTCCTCCCCCTCTCTTTTGCTCTCTCTCTCCTCCCTCTCTTTTGCTCTCTCTCTCCTCCTCTCTTTTGCTCTATCTCTCTACCTCTCTCTTTTGCTCTCTCTCTCCCCCTCTCTTTTGCTCTCTCTCCTCCTCTCTTTTGCTCTCTCTCCTCCTCTCTTTTACTTTTTCTCTCCCCCTCTCTTTTGCTCTCTCTCTATCCCCCCTCTCTTTTGTGCTCTCTCTCCCCCTCTTTTTTGCTCTCTCTCTCCCCTCTCTTTTGCTATCTCTCTCTCCCTATCTTTTGCTCTCTCCTCCTCTCTTTTGCTCTCTCTTCCCCTTTTCTTTAGCTCTCTCTCCATTTATTTTGCTCTCTCTACCCCTCTCTTTTACTCTCTCCCACCCTCTCTTTTACTCTCTCCCACCCTCTCTTTTGCTCTCTCTCCCCCCTCTCTGTTTTATTCTCTCTCCTCCTCTCTTTTGCCCTCTCTATCTCCCCCTTTCTTTTTCTCTCTCTCCCACTCTCTTTTGCTCTCTTTCCCCCTCTTATTTGCTCTCTCCCCCTCTCTTTCTCTCTTTCTCCACCCTCTCTTTTGCTCTCTCTCCCCCTCTCTTTTGCTCTCTCTCTCTATTTCTTCTCTCCCTCTCTCTCTCTCTCTCTCTCCCCCCCTCTCTTTTGCTCTCTCACCCCCCCTCTCTTTTGCTCTCTCCCCCTCTTTTTCTCTCTCTCTCCCCTCCCTTTTGCTCTCTCTCCCCCTTCTCTTTTGCTCTCTCTCCCCTTTCTCCCCCTTCTCTTTTGCTCTCTCCCCTTTCTCCCCCCTCTCTTTTGCTCTCTCTCTCCCACATCTCTTTTGCTCTCTCTACCTCCCCCTCTCTTTTGCTCTCTCTCCCCTTCTCTTTTGCTCTCTCTCAACCCCTTCTTTGGCTCTCTCTGTATCATTCTCTTTTGCTCTATCTATCCCAACTTTAATTTGCTCTCTCTTAACTCTATTTTGCTCTCTCTGCCCTATCTATTTTGCTCTCTCTCCTCCCTCTCTTTTGCTCTCTCCCACTCTCTTTTGCTCTATCCCCTCTCTCTTTTGCTCTCTCTCTCCCCCTCATTTGCTCTCTCTCTCCCCCCCCCCCCTTTTGCTTTCTCTCTCCCCCTCTCTTGTGCTCTCTCGCCCCCTCTTTTGCTCTCTCCCCCTCTCTTTTGCTCTCTCTCTCCTCCCCTCTCTTTTGCTCTCTCTCTCCTCCTCTCTTTTGCTCTATCTCTCTACCCTCTCTCTTTTGCTCTCTCTCTCCCCCTCTCTTTTGCTCTCTCTCCTCCTCTCTTTTGCTCTCTCTCTCCTCCTCTCTTTTACTTTTTCTCTCCCCCTCTCTTTTGCTCTCTCTCTATCCCCCCTCTCTTTTGTGCTCTCTCTCCCCCTCTTTTTTGCTCTCTCTCTCCCCTCTCTTTTGCTATCTCTCTCTCCCTATCTTTTGCTCTCTCCTCCTCTCTTTTGCTCTCTCTTCCCCTTTTCTTTAGCTCTCTCTCCATTTATTTTGCTCTCTACCCCTCTCTTTTACTCTCTCCCACCCTCTCTTTTACTCTCTCCCACCCTCTCTTTTGCTCTCTCTCCCCCCTCTCTGTTTTATTCTCTCTCCTCCTCTCTTTTGCCCTCTCTATCTCCCCCTTTCTTTTCTCTCTCTCCCACTCTCTTTTGCTCTCTTTCCCCCTCTTATTTGCTCTCTCCCCCTCTCTTTCTCTCTTTCTCCACCCTCTCTTTTGCTCTCTCTCCCCCTCTCTTTTGCTCTCTCTTGTTTGCTCTCTCTCAGCCTCTCTTTTGCTCTCTCTCTCCCCCATCTATTTTGCTCTCTCTCCTCCCTCTATCCACTCTCTTTTGCTTTTGCTCTTTCCTGCTCTTTTGCTCTCTCCCCCTCTTTTTTGCTCTCTCTCTCTTCCACCCTATTTTGCTCTCTCTCTCTCCTCTTTTGCTCTTTCTCTCCTCCCTCTATTTTGCTCTCTCTCTCTCATTTGCTCTCTCCTCCCTCTCTTTTCCTCTCTCTCCCCCCTCTCTTTTGCTCTTTTTCTCCACCTCTTTTGCTCTCTCTCTCCCCACTTTTGCTATCTCTATCCCCCTCTGTTTTGCTCTCTCGCCCCCTCTCTTTTGCTCTCTTGCTCCCTCTGTTTTGCTCTCTCGCCCCCTCTCTTTTGCTCTCTTGCTCCCTCTCTTTTGCTCTCTCTCCCCCTCTTTTGCTCACTCTCTACCCCTCTCTTTTGCTCTCTTCCCCCTTTCTTTTGCTTTATCTCCCCCCTTTCTTTTGCTCTCTCTCTCCCACCTCTATTTTGCTCTCTTTCTCTCCCCCTCTCTTTTGCCCTCTTTCTCTCCCACCTCTATTTTGATCAAGCTCTCTCTTTTGCTCTCTCTCCCCCTTCTCTTTTGCTCGTTCTCCCCTTTCTCCCCATCTCTTTTGCTCTCTCCCACATCTATTTTGCTCTCTCTCTATATATATATTGCTCTCTCCCCCCCCTCTCTCTCTATCTCTCTCTCACCCTTCCCTTTTGCTCTCTCCACCCTCTCTTTTGCTCTGTCTCTCTCTTTTGCTCTCTCCCCCCCTTCTCTTTTGCTCATTCTCCCCTTTCTGCCCATCTCTTTTGCTCTCTCCCACATCTATTTTGCTCTCTCTATATATATATTGCTATCTCCCCCCTCTCTCTCTCTCTCTCTCTCTCTCTCTCTCTCTCTCTCACCCTTCCCTTTTGCTCATTCTCCCCTTTCTCCCCCTCTCTTTTGCTCTCTCTCTCTCTCCCACATCTATTTTGCTCTCTCTCTCTCTCCCCCTCTCTTTTGCTCTCTCTCCCGTTCTCTTTTGTTCTCTATCCCCCTCTCTTTTGCTCTCTCCCCCCTCTCTTTTGCTCTCTCACCCTATCTTTTTCTCTCTTTCCCCACTCTCTTTCTCTCTCTCTCCCCACTCTCTTTTGCGCTCTCTCCCCCTCTCTTTTGCTCTCTCTCCCCCTCTCTTTTGCTCTCTCTCCCCCTCTCTTTTGCTCTCTCTCTATCACTCTCTCTCTCTATTGCTCTCTCCCCTCTATCTCTCTCCCTCCCTCGCCCTTCTCTTTTGCTCTCTCCACCCTCTCTTTTGCTCACTTTCTCCCCCCTCTCTTTTGCTCTCTCTCTTCCCCTTCTCTTTTGCTCTTTCTCTCCCCTTCTCTTTTGCTCTCTCTCTCCCCCTTCTCTTTTGCTCTCTCTCCCCCTTCTCTTTTGCTCTCTCTCCCCCTTCTCTTTTGCTCTCTCTCCCCTTTCTCCCCCCTTTTTTTTGCTCTCTCTCTCCCACATCTATTTTGCGCTCTCTCCCCCCTCTCTTTTGCTCTCTCTTCCCTTCTCTTTTGCTCACTCTCTACCCCTCTTTTGATCTCTCCCCCCTCTCTTTTGCTCTCTCCACCCTCTCTTTTCTCTCTCCACCCTCTCTTTTCTCTCTTTCTCCCCCCCTCTCTTTTGCTCTCTCTCTCTCCCACATCTATTTTGCTCTCTCTCTCCCACATATATTTTGCTCTCTCTCCCACATCTATTTTGCTCTCTCTCTCTCTCCCCCTCTCTTTTGCTCTCTCTCCCCTTCTCTTTTGTTCTCTCTCCCCATCTCTTTTGCACTCTCTCACTCTCTCTTTTTCTCACTTTCCCCACTCTCTTTTTCTCACTCTCCCCACTCTCTTTTGCTCTCTCTCCCCCTCTCTTTTGCTCTCTCTCTCCCCCTCTCTTTTGCTCTCTCTCCCCCTCTCTTTTGCTCTCTCTCCCCCTCTCTTTTGCTCTCTCTCCCCTCTCTCTTTTGCTCTCTCTCCCCTCTCTCTTTTGCTCTCTCTCCCCTCTCTCTTTTGCTCTCTCTCCCCTCTCTCTTTTGCTCTCTCTCCCCTCTCTCTTTTGCTCTCTCTCCCCTCTCTCTTTTGCTCTCTCTCCCCTCTCTCTTTTGCTCTCTCTCCCCTCTCTCTTTTGCTCTCTCTCCCCCCTCTCTTTTGCTCTCTCTCCCCCTCTCTTTTGCTCTCTCTATCTCTCTCTCTCTCTCTCTATTGCTCTCTCCCCTCTCTCTCTCCCTCCCTCGCCCTTCTCTTTTGCTCACTTTCTCCCCCTTCTCTTTTGCTCTCTCTCTCTCTCTATTGCTCTTTCCCCTCTCTCTCTCTCTCTCTCTCTCTCTCTCTCTCTCCCTCGCCCTTCTCTTTTGCTCTCTCCACCCTCTTGTTTGTTCTCTTTCTCCCCCATCTCTTTTGCTCTCTCTCTCTCCCCCTTCTCTTTTGCTCTCTCTCACCCTTCTCTTTTGCTCTCTCTCCCCCTTCTCTTTTGCTCTCTCTCCCCCTTCTCTTTTGCTCTCTCTCCCCCTTCTCTTTTGCTCTCTCTCCTCTTTCTCCCCCCTTTCTTTTGCTCTCTCTCTCTCACATCTATTTTGCTCTCTCTTCCACATCTATTTTGCTCTCTCTCTCTCCCCCCTCTCTTTTGCTCTCTCTCCCATTCTCTTTTGCTCACTCTCTACCCCTCTATTTTGCTCTCTTCCCCCTTTCTTTTGCTTTATCTCTGTTAGGATATGTTTGGTTTAAATGATTAATACTACAGTAACAGCTTTCTGCCAATGTAGGACCACTCAGTCTCACACCTTACCTCAGATTCCCACAGATTGAACTTAAGGGAACCCTGATATGCTCATCGATCTGAAGGTCACTACAGCAGGGTAGCTGAGTGAAAACGGAACCTTCACCCAACACAATCTGCTAGCAGCAGATAGAAGAGATATAAACAGAGATGGCAACTCACATGTGGTGAAAGAGTTAAATACTGCAGGTGCCTTGATTCAGTCACACAAGCAGACAAACTTTAAATATATACAATAAGCTTGTCAAACACACCAGCAATCACACAGCAGATTAGTTAGGAATACCAAGCTGAGAATATAATATAATCCTCTTTGAGAATGTATACTTTTTACATCCAAACTTGTCCAATGTAACTATGAGCAGAAAAAAAAAGTTGCTGTGTTGTTCTTATAAAGCAGGTGCAATTAATATAATACAGACAGTCATTTGCAAACAGGCTTGAAAGTGAATTTGAAAACTATTAGTGAATGTTTAGGAAGTCCGTTATGAACAAAATTGTAGCAATATATCTCTTTGTCAAAGATAATAGTATTCGAAATAGTTATCTGGGAAAAATAGTTTGAGTCACTAGTAAACCAATGCAACAAGAAAGCAATTATAATTCCCCAGCATGTGTGAGCGTTATTTACAGAGTTAGTATGGCAAGCTTGCAAATAGCAATGAAGTTGTAGCAGTACATGCAGTTCATATTATGAAAAATATACAGACCAGTGTTATGAGAGGTGGTTTTGAGCAGAGTAATACTCGGCTAGATTTAGAGTTTTGTCGGTAAGGACCCGCGTAGCTAACGCCGGCTTTTTTCTGGCCGCACCATAAAAATAACTCTGGAATTGAGAGTCCACATAAAGGCTGCGTTAGGCTCCAAAAAAGGAGCGTAGAGCATATTTAACGCAGCTTCAACTCTCGATACCAGAGTTGCTTACGCAAACGGCCAGCCTCAAAAACGTGCTCGTGCACGATTCCCCCATAGGAAACAATGGAGCTGTTTGAGCTGAAAAAAAAACCTAACACCTGCAAAAAAGCCGCGTTCAGCTCCTAACGCAGCCCCATTGTTTGCTATGCGGAAACACTTCCTACGTCTGCACCTAACACTCTAACATGTACCCCGAGTCTAAACACCCCTAACCTTACACTTATTAACCCCTATTCTGCCGCCCCCGCTATCGCTGACCCCTGCATATTATTATTAACCCCTAATATGCCGCTCCGTAAACCGCCGCTACTTACATTATCCCTATGTACCCCTAATCTGCTGCCCTAACATCGCCGACCCCTATATTATATTTATTAACCCCTAATCTGCCCCCCACAACGTCGCCTCCACCTGCCTACACTTATTAACCCCTAATCTGCCGACCGTACCGCACCGCTATTATTATAAAGTTATTAACCCCTAATCCGCCTCACTAACCCTATAATAAATAGTATTAACCCCTAATCTGCCCTCCCTAACATCGCCGACACCTAACTTCAAACATTAACCCCTAATCTGCCGACTGGAGCTCACCGCTATTCTAATAAATGTATTAAACCCCTAAAGCTAAGTCTAACCCTAACACTAACACCCCCCTAAGTTAAATATAATTTAAATCTAACGAAATTAATTAACTCTTATTAAATAAATTATTCCTATTTAAAGCTATATACTTACCTGTAAAATAAATCCTAATATAGCTACAATATAAATTATAATTATATTATAGCTATTTTAGGATTTATATTTATTTTACAGGTAACTTTGTATTTATTTTAACCAGGTACAATAGCTATTAAATAGTTAAGAACTATTTAATAGCTAAAATAGTTAAAATAATTACAAAATTACCTGTAAAATAAATCCTAAACCTAAGTTACAATTAAACCTAACACTACACTATCAATAAATTAATTAAATAAACTACCTACAATTACCTACAATTAACCTAACACTACACTATCAATAAATTAATTAAATACAATTCCTACAAATAAATACAATTAAATAAACTAGCTAAAGTACAAAAAATAAAAAAGAACTAAGTTACAAAAAATAAAAAAATATTTACAAACATAAGAAAAATATTACAACAATTTTAAACTAATTACACCTACTCTAAGCCCCCTAATAAAATAACAAAGCCCCCCAAAATAAAAAAATGCCCTACCCTATTCTAAATTACTAAAGTTCAAAGCTCTTTTACCTTACCAGCCCTGAACAGGGCCCTTTGCGGGGGCATGCCCCAAGAAGTTCAGCTCTTTTGCCTGTAAAAAAAAAACATACAATACCCAAGCCCCCCAACATTACAACCCACCACCCACATACCCCTAATCTAACCCAAACCCCCCTTAAATAAACCTAACACTAAGCCCCTGAAGATCTTCCTACCTTGTCTTCACCTCACCGGGTCACCGATCTGTCCAGAAGAGCTCCCTCCGATGTCCTGATCCAAGCCCAAGCGGGGGGCTGAAGAGGTCCATGATCCGGCTGAAGTCTTCATCCAAGCGGGGCAGAAGAGGTCTTCCATCCGATTGAAGTCTTCATCCAAGCGGCATCCATCCGGGGCGGAGCGGCAGCATCCTGAAGACCTCCGACGCGGAACATCCATCCTGGCCGACGAGCTTGAACGGACGAATGACAGTTCCTTTAAATGATGTCATCCAAGATGGCGTCCCTAGAATTCCGATTGGCTGATAGGATTCCATCAGCCAATCGGAATTAAGGTAGGAATATTCTGATTGGCTGATGGAATCAGCCAATCAGAATCAAGTTCAATCCGATTGGCTGATCCAATCAGCCAATCACATTGAGCTCGCATTCTATTGGCTGTTCCGATCAGCCAATAGAATGCGAGCTCAATCTGATTGGCTGATCGGATCAGCCAATCGGATTGAACTTGATTCTGATTGGCTGACTCCATCAGCCAATCAGAATATTCCTACCTTAATTCCGATTGGCTGATAGAATCCTATCAGCCAATCGGAATTTGAAGGACGCCATCTTGGATGACGTCATTTAAAGGAACCATCATTCGTAGTTCAGTCGTCGGCCAGGATGGATGTTCCGCGTCGGAGGTCTTCAGGATGCTGCCTCTCCGCTCCGGATGGATGCCGCTTGGATGAAGACTTCAATCGGATGAAAGACCACTTCTGCCCCGCTTGGATGAAGACTTCAGCCGGATCATGGACCTCTTCAGCCCCCCGCTTGGGCTTGGATCAGGACATCGGAGGAGCTCTTCTGGACAGATTGGTGAACCCGGTGAGGTGAAGACAAGGTAGGAAGATCTTCAGGGGCTTAGTGTTAGGTTTATTTAAGGGGGGTTTGGGTTAGATTAGGGGTATGTGGGTGGTGGGTTGTAATGTTGGGGGGCCTTGGGTATTGTATGTTTTTTTTTTACAGGCAAAAGAGCTGAACTTCTTGGGGCATGCCCCGCAAAGGGCCCTGTTCAGGGCTGGTAAGGTAAAAGAGCTTTGAACTTTAGTAATTTAGAATAGGGTAGGGCATTTTTTTTTATTTTGGGGGGCTTTGTTATTTTATTAGGGGGCTTAGAGTAGGTGTAATTAGTTTAAAATTGTTGTAATATTTTTCTTATGTTTGTAAATATTTTTTTATTTTTTGTAACTTAGTTCTTTTTTATTTTTTGTACTTTAGTTAGTTTATTTAATTGTATTTATTTGTAGGAATTGTATTTTAATTAATTTATTGATAGTGTAGTGTTAGGTTTAATTGTAACTTAGGTTAGGATTTATTTTACATGTAATTTTGTAATTATTTTAACTATTTTAGCTATTAAATAGTTCTTAACTATTTAATAGCTATTGTACCTGGTTAAAATAAATACAAAGTTACCTGTAAAATAAATATAAATCCTAAAATAGCTATAATATAATTATAATTTATATTGTAGCTATATTAGGAATTATTTTACAGGTAAGTATTTAGCTTTAAATAGGAATAATTTATTTAATAAGAGTTCATTTATTTTGTTAGATTTAAATTATATTTAACTTAGGGGGTGTTAGTGTTAGGGTTAGACTTAGCTTTAGGGGTTAATACATTTATTAGAATAGCGGTGAGCTCCAGTCGGCAGATTAGGGGTTAATGTTTGAAGTTAGGTGTCGGCGATGTTAGGGAGGGCAGATTAGGGGTTAATACTATTTATTATAGGGTTAGTGAGGCGGATTAGGGGTTAATAACTTTATAATAATAGCGGTGCGGTCCGGTCGACAGATTAGGGGTTAATAGGTGTAGGTAGCTGGCGGCGACGTTGTGGGGGGCAGGTTAGGGGTTAATAAATATAATACAGGGGTCGGCGGTGTTAGGGGCAGCAGATTAGGGGTACATAAGTATAACGTAGGTGGCGGAGCTTTGCGGTCAGCAGATTAGGGGTTAATAGGTGTAGGTAGCTGACGGCGACGTTGTGGGGGGCAAGTTAGGGGTTAATAAATATAATACAGGGGTCGGCGGTGTTAGGGGCAGCAGATTAGGGGTACATAAGGATAACGTAGGTGGCGGTCGGCAGATTAGGGGTTAAAAAAAATTGAATTGAGTGGCGGCGATGTGGGGGGACCTCGGTTTAGGGGTACATAGGTAGTTTATGGGTGTTAGTGTACTTTAGAGTACAGTAGTTAAGAGCTTTATAAACCGGCGTTAGCACAGAAAGCTCTTAACTACTGACTTTTTTCCTGCGGCTGGAGTTTTGTCGTTAGATGTCTAACGCTCACTTCAGACACGACTCTAAATACCGGAATTAGAAAAATCCCATTGAAAAGATAGGATACGCAATTGACGTAAGGGGATCTGCGGTATGGAAAAGTCGCTGCTGAAAAGTGAGCGTTAGACCCTTTTTTGAGTGACTCCAAATACCGGAGGTAGCCTAAAACCAGCTTTAGGAGCCTCTAACGCTGGTTTTCACGGCCAACGCCAAACTCTAAATCTAGGCCACTGTTACCAGACAGCAAACAGTCCCATCGGTAAGAGAGAGAGAGAGCCAGAGACACAGCTGCGGTGGGAGAATGTCGGGCGTGACGTCACACGCTGCAGAGAGCAAACTTCAGTACAGCTGACACAGAAAGATTTCTGACTGATGTAATCGCTGAAAGGCTTTAACCACATCAAAGCTTGAGCAGGTAGATCCAAACAAGTAGAATCTCAAGGTGAGTTTAAAGAGTAATGCAAGTAAATACAATGGCCTAGATTTAGAGTTTGGCGTTAGCCGTGAAAACCAGCGTTAGAGGCTCCTAACGCTGGTTTAGGCTCCGGTATTTGGAGTCACTCAAAAAAGGGTCTAACGCTCACTTTTCAGCCGCGACTTTTCCATACCGCAGATCCCCTTACGTAAATTGCGTATCCTAGCTTTTCAATGGGATTTTTCTAACTCCGGTATTTAGAGTCGTGTCTGAAGTGAGCGTTAGACATCTAACGACAAAACTCCAGCCGCAGGAAAAAAGTCAGTAGTTAAGAGCTTTCTGGGCTAACGCCGGGTTTATAAAAGCTCTTAACTACTGTACTCTAAAGTACACTAACACCCATAAACTACCTATGTACCCCTAAACCGAGGTCCCCCCACATCGCCGCCACTCGATTAAATTTTTTTAACCCCTAATCTGCCGACCGCCACCTACGATATACTTATGTACCCCTAATCTGCTGCCCCTAACACCGCCGACCCCTATATTATATTTATTAACCCCTAACCTGCCCCCCACAACGTCGCAGCCAGCTACCTACAATAATTAACCCCTAATCTGCCGACCGCAAAGCACCGCCACCTACGTTATACTTATGTACCCCTAATCTGCTGCCCCTAACACCGCCGACCCCTATATTATACTTATTAACCCCTAATCTGCCCCCCTCAACGTTGCCTCCACCTGCCTACACTTATTAACCCCTAATCTGCCGAGCGGACCGCACCGCTATTATTATAAAGTTATTAACCCCTAATCCGCCTCACTAACCCTATAATAAATAGTATTAACCCCTAATCTGCCCTCCCTAACATCGCCGACACCTAACTTCAATTATTAACCCCTAATCTGCCGACTGGAGCTCACCGCTATTCTAATAAATGTATTAAACCCCTAAAGCTAAGTCTAACCCTAACACTAACACCCCCCCTAAATTAAATATAATTTTAATCTAACGAAATTAATTAACTCTTATTAAATAAATTATTCCTATTTAAAGCTAAATACTTACCTGTAAAATAAATCCTAATATAGCTACAATATAAATTATAATTATATTATAGCTATTTTAGGATTAATATTTATTTTACAGGTAACTTTGTATTTATTTTAACCAGGTACAATAGCTATTAAATAGTTAAGAACTATTTAATAGCTAAAATAGTTAAAATAATTACAAAATTACATGTAAAATACATCCTAACCTAAGTTACAATTAAACCTAACACTACACTATCAATAAATTAATTAAATAAAATACCTATAATTATCTACAATGAAATAAACTATCTAAAGTACAAAAAATAAAAAAGAACTAAGTTACAAAAAATAAAAAAATATTTACAAACATAAGAAAAATATTACAACAATTTTAAACTAATTACACCTCCTCTAAGCCCCCTAATACAATAACAAAGCCCCCCCCGATTCTAAATTACTAAAGTTCAAAGCTCTTTTACCTTACCAGCCCTGCACAGGGCCCCTTTGCGGGGCATGCCCCACGAAGTTCAGCTCTTTTGCCTGTAAAAAAAAACATACAATACCCCCCCCAACATTACAACCCACCACCCACATACCCCTAATCTAACCCAAACCCCCCTTAAATAAACCTAACACTAAGCCCCTGAAGATCTTCCTACCTTATCTTCACCATAACAGGTTCACCGATCGATCCAGAAGAGCTCCTCCGATGTCCTGATCCAAGCCCAAGCGGGGGGCTGAAGAGGTCCATGATCCGGCTGAAGTCTTCATCCAAGCGGGGCAGAAGAGGTCTTCCATCCAATTGAAGTCTTCATCCAAGCGGGATCTTCTATGGTCATCCATCCGGAGCGGAGCGGCAGGATCCTGAAGACCTCCGATGCGGAACATCCATCCTGGCCGACGACTGAACGACGAATGACGGTTCCTTTAAATGAAGTCATCCAAGATGGCGTCCCTCGAATTCCGATTGGCTGATAGGATTCTATCAGCCAATCTATCAGGTTCCTTAGTTATTTGAATCACAACTGCAGAGTCTAAATAAATTATATTTGTTTCACAACTGAAGTACAGGCTATTATATCAGCATAGACTTTTTTACTCAGAGTGATTTTTATAAATAAGGGCAGTAAGTCTTTATATGGTTATATAATATTGTTATACCATATAAATATTTAGAGGCTCAAAATAAGTATTAGTATTAATAACAACTTTTGACATTAGTTGTGCTCAAACCCAAATGAGAGAGATAGTGTTCATTGTAACAAGCACTGAAGCATGAGAGATGTGAGACACACAGACTGCAGCTGCTGACAGGGGCGTGACCTGCTGCGAGACACAGCACACAGAGTAATGCTTGCAGCGTGGATATCTGAACACAGACTAGTGATTGCAATAGGTGCTGTGAGACACGCTGAGTTGTAAGGAGCTGTATGGCACGCTGAGATGAATGAAGCTGTGTGACGTCACGTAAAGTCCGTTACTGTCCGGTATGAGAATGTATCAAAGAAAGTTCATAGAATTAAATAAAACATACGTTGCAAACATAGTAATATCTGGGAGACAAAGTCAATTTAGATAAGTTCAAGAGAAAACATGAAATTTGTAATTAGCCGTTACTTAAGGCATCCAAGGTAAATTAGATTTGATACAAATACCGTAGCGGTAGTAGGTAGAATCCTCCTGTTGGAAATTAAATAGCAATTCCTGTAGAGATGTGGAGTTGAAATAAATTAATACTTCTTGGAATAGCAAACTTCAGGATGAATGAGACTAGTTGTTATTAGTCCCTTTATGAGACCAAGCTGCAGCTGGTATTTGTAATCCCAAATGTTAAAGTAGTAGAAGTAAATCTTCTTTTGATAAGTATATAGCTTATAAGAAACAGAGCACTGGTTTCAGCAAACAATACGCAACAACTAAGCACTTGTTTGGGGCGGGGTGATGCCTTAAGTACAGGTGAGGAAGGTGAGTTGAGGCAAAAAGTAAAAGCAGGACTGGAATCCTTACAGATCCCCCCCCCTCAAGCAAGCCGACCACGGGTTGAAATTTAGGTCTACTTGGATAGCGTCTATGGAAACGAGCAATAAGCTTCGGAGCATTAATGTGTGCATGAGGTTCCCAAGTGTCATCCTCTGGGGCGAACCCTTTCCATCGGACCAGATACTGTAATTCTCCATTATAATGTCTTGAGTCCAAAAGATCATAAACTTCATAGACATCAGTGCCCAATCGAATAGGAGAAGGGGGTAGAAGAGGTACATCAGGCTTATCTCCCAAGTAGGGTTTCAATAATGATACATGGAAAGTTGGGTGAATGGGTAAAGAATCAGGTAGGTCAAGCCGGACGGCATTTTCATTGATGATGTGTAGAATTCTGAATGGGCCAAGGAACAACCCAGCCAATTTTTTACTTGGTAAGTGCATTTTAATGTTTTTGGAAGATAACCAAACATAGTCCCCTATGGAATATTTCGGAGAAGCTCTAAGACGTAAATCATAAAATTTCTTCTGAGAAGCCTGAGCTTGTTTGATGTTATCACGTAAGTGTAGGAAATTTTCAGCTATGTTTTGTGTTAACACATCAACAGATGGTGAGTCATGTGTAGAGGTCGTTTGGATAGTGAATCTTGGATTAAAACCATAATTGGCGAAAAAGGGAGAGTAATTTGTAGTGCTGTTAATGGTATTATTATAGGCAAATTCAGCCATAGAGAGAAAAGAAGTCCATTTATTTTGATGATATGAGCAATAGCAACGTAGATATTGCTCAAGCCACTGATTGAGTCTCTCAGTTTGGCCGTTAGTCTGAGGGTGGAAGGCTGTGCTTAACCTTTGATCGATTTGGAGTGCTTTAGTGAGTGCTTTCCAGAAGCGTGAGGTGAATTGGGTTCCTCTATCAGTAGTTAAAATGGAGGGTAACCCATGGTATCGTACAATATGGTTTAGAAATAAGTATGCTGTTTCAATGGAAGTGGGTAACTTGTGATAAGGAATAAAATGTGCCATTTTAGTAAAATGATCTGTAACAACTAAAATGGTAGTTTGTCCAGAACTAGGTGGTAAATCAACTATAAAATCCATTCCCAAATGAGACCAAGGAGATTCCGGTACTTCCAGAGGAATTAAATAGCCATAGGGAGGTCTCCTTTCTGGTTTTGATACTGTACAGGTTGTACAATGTTGTATATATTCCTTTATACTGGTTTTCATCGATGGCCACCAGTAACTTCTGGAGATGAGCTCATGTGTACGTTTGATACCTGGATGACCAATTAGTGGAGGGTCATGATGATCTTTGATTATTTTCTGTCTGAAACGTTCTGGAATATATAGTTTAGAACCATGAAAGTAAAAACCATTCTGGAGGCTTAGGCTATCTAGTAGGGTTTGGTCTTCTGAAGATAGATCAGATTGGTATTCCTTATCCTGTTGAGATAGGATAGCAAGGAATCGAGTAGGGGGAAGAATGCTAGTAGGAGAGTCTTCTTGTATAGGTCTTGAATTTCGTCGAGAGAGTGCATCTGCCTTCCCATTTTTTGATCCCGGCCTGTACATGATTTGAAAATTGAAACGACTAAAGTAGAGACTCCATCTCACTTGACGTCCAGATAAAGTTTTGTTATTTTGTAGATATTCCAAATTCCGGTGATCCGTGTAAATCACTATAGGTAGGGAGGTACCTTCAAGAAGATGTCTCCAGAATTCAAAGGCTCTTTTAATGGCTAGAAGTTCCTTGTCCCCAATGGAATAATTGATCTCTGCTGGAGTCATAATTTTTTAATAGAACCCAACTGGGTGTAGTGGTTCTGTAGGAGACTGTCTTTGGGAGAGGACAGCGCCAAGAGCATAATCTGAAGAATCCACCTCTAGGGTATATTGAAGGTTTGGATCAGGATATTTCAGAATGGGAGCAGATGAAAAGGAATTCTTCAGGAAGCTGAATGCATCATCCTGTTCTTTAGTCCACTGGAAAGAGCAATTAGCACTAGTTAATTTAGTCAGAGGTTTTGCAATTTTTGAGAAATTGCGAATGAACTTTCTGTAATAGTTACTGAAGCCAAGAAACTTTTGTAGTTCTTTCCGTGTTGAAGGTGTGGGCCATGATTTTACTGCTTCCACTTTGTTATCTTGCATTTGAATCCCATTTGGGCTGATGGAGTAACCCAGGAACTCTATTTTGTTGGTGTGGAAAATACATTTTTCCAATTTGGCGTATAGCCGATGGACTTGGAGTCTTGCTAAAACCCAACTAACATGTTTGATATGTTCTTCTAGATTTGTGGAATAGATTAGAATGTCATCTAGGTAGACAACAACACATGTGTCAAGGAGATCATGGAAAATGTAATTAATAAAGAACTGGAAAGTTGCGGGTGCGTTAGTTAAGCCAAAGGGCATAACTAGATATTCAAACAACCCATACCTAGTTCTAAAAGCGGTAAGCCACTCATCCCCCTCTCGGATACGCACTAAATTGTACGCCCCTCTCAAATCTAATTTAGTAAAAAATCTGAGCATGCCTGAGTCTTTCTATGAGTTCAGGAATGAGGGGGAGAGGGTATCGTTTTTTTATGGTTATTTTGTTCAATTGTCTGAAGTCAATGATAGGCCGAAGAGATTGGTCTTTGTTCCGCACAAAAAACATTCCTGCACCAGCAGGAGAAACCGAAGGACGGATAAACCCTTTCTTTAGATTTTCATCTAGGTAAGTCTTTAGATGATCCAGTTCTGGTTGACAAAGTGGGTATAAATGTCCAATAGGTGGTGTGGTTCCAGGTTTCAGTTCAATAGGGCAGTCATAGATTCTGTGTGGGGGAAGGGTATCTGCTTCCTTCTTACTGAAGACTTCAGAGAACTGCTTGTACATTTCTGGTATCAGAGTTTCTGATGTGGAGGATAAACTGTGAAAAAAGGTTCTATGGCAAGTCTGTTGACAGAAATCAGAATTTAGTTGAACATTTAAGGATTTCCAATTAATATCAGGTTCGTGTAGCTGTAACCAAGCTAGCCCAAGTACTATTGGGAATAATGGAGAAGTGATTACATCAAAAGTGAGATGTTCATGATGTGTTTTTAATGTGGTGACAGAGAGCGGGATGGTGTGATGTGTAATTGGCCCTGATGATATCTCAGAGCCATCAACCACACGAAGGAAAATAGGAGACAACTTTTTTATCAATGGTATTTTATTTTTTGAAACCAGAGAACTGTCAATGTAGTTTCCTTGTGCTCCTGTATCCAAGATGGCTGGAATGGTTAATTGCTTATTTGCCCACTGTAGAGAAAGAAGTAAAGAACAATGAAGAGGGTTGTTATGCTTTGACTGGAGAGAAAGATTGGTATGGTACTTACTCTTCTTGTTCTGTGGCAAAGAGGGGCAATCCTTTAAAGTATGAGATGAGGATGCGCAATACATGCAGAGGCCTCTAGTCTTCCTTCTGATGCGTTCTTCAGGAGTTAGAGGTCCTCTAATAAAACTTATATCCATTGCTTCAGCACCAGTTGAACCAGTATGAGGACTGTTAGAAGTGGGATGGTTTAGAACCTTATCCTTCTTGTAAACTATTTCAGGGTATTGACGTTCAAATCTTCTTTCACGTAATCTCCTATCAATTTGCCTGCTGAGCTTCATAAGGCCTTCCAATGTTTCAGGTAACTCAGTTCGGGCTAATTCATCTTTTACTGCGTCAGAGAGTCCAAGCCTGAACTGGTTTTTTAAAGCAATGGCGTTCCATTGAGAGTCAATAGAATATTGCTTGAATTCTGTTATGTAACATTCAACAGGTTTGATACCTTGTTTTAAGTTCCTCATCTTTTTCTCAGCAGTATACTGTAGGTTAGAATCATAGTATAATTCATCCATGATATCCAGAAAAGATGAAAAAGATGAAAGAACATCATTATTTGTCTCAAAGAGAGTGTCTGCCCAAATGCGAGGTTCACCTCTTAAATAGCTTATCATTGTAAGGACTTTAACCCTATCATTTGGGTATGTTCTAGGTTTAAGGGTGAATTTAAGCAGACAAGCATTTTTAAATTGACGGTATAAATTCCTATCTCCATTGAAAAAATCTGGAGGTGCAATAAATGGTTCTGACAGATTGTCAGGAAGGCTCTGTTTAGTAGAGACAGTGTCTTTTATTACTTTTCTTAAAGTTTCATTTTCTAATTGTAACTCTCTAAAGGCTTGACTAAGTTGGTCAACTCTTTGTGTTAAATTATAAACAATTTGAGGAAGCTCTGCTGGATCCATTATTTATGGCTTAGTTGTTATATCAGGTTCCTTAGTTATTTGAATCACAACTGCAGAGTCTAAATAAATTATATTTGTTTCACAACTGAAGTACAGGCTATTATATCAGCATAGACTGTTTTACTCAGAGTGATTTTTATAAATAAGGGCAGTAAGTCTTTATATGGTTATATAATATTGTTATACCATATAAATATTTAGAGGCTGAAAATAAGTATTAGTATTAATAACAACTTTTGACATTAGTTGTGCTCAAACCCAAATGAGAGAGATAGTGTTCATTGTAACAAGCACTGAAGCATGAGAGATGTGAGACACACAGACTGCAGCTGCTGACAGGGGCGTGACCTGCTGCGAGACACAGCACACAGAGTAATGCTTGCAGCGTGGATATCTGAACACAGACTAGTGATTGCAATAGGTGCTGTGAGACACGCTGAGTTGTAAGGAGCTGTATGGCACGCTGAGATGAATGAAGCTGTGTGACGTCACATAAAGTCCGTTACTGTCCGGTTTGAGAATGAATCAAAGAAAGTTCATAGAATTAAATAAAACATACGTTGCAAAAATAGTAATATCTGGGAGACAAAGTCAATTTAGATAAGTTCAAGAGAAAACATGAAATTTGTAATTAGCCGTTACTTAAGGCATCCAAGGTAAATTAGATTTGATACAAATACCGTAGCGGTAGTAGGTAGAATCCTCCTGTTGGAAATTAAATAGCAATTCCT
This sequence comes from Bombina bombina, assembly GCF_027579735.1. Lineage (NCBI taxonomy): Eukaryota > Metazoa > Chordata > Amphibia > Anura > Bombinatoridae > Bombina > Bombina bombina. The sequence continues at coordinate 232,325,208 of NC_069506.1, read as the reverse complement.
GTAGAGATGTGGAGTTGAAATAAATTAATACTTCTTGGAATAGCAAACTTCAGGATGAATGAGACTAGTTGTTATTAGTCCCTTTATGAGACCAAGCTGCAGCTGGTATTTGTAATCCCAAATGTTAAAGTAGTAGAAGTAAATCTTCTTTTGATAAGTATATAGCTTATAAGAAACAGAGCACTGGTTTCAGCAAACAATACTCAACAACTAAGCACTTGTTTGGGGCGGGGTGATGCCTTAAGTACAGGTGAGGAAGGTGAGTTGAGGCAAAAAGTAAAAGCAGGACTGGAATCCTTACACAATCGGAATTAAGGTAGGAATATTCTGATTGGCTGATGGAATCAGCCAATCAGAATCAAGTTCAATCCGATTGGCTGATCCAATCAGCCAATCAGATTGAGCTCACATTCTATTGGCTGTTCCGTTTATTTCATTGTAGTTATTTGTAGGTATTGTATTTAATTTATTTATTGATAGTGTAGTGTTAGGTTTAATTGTAGATAATTATAGGTATTTTATTTAATTAATTTATTGATAGTGTAGTGTTAGGTTTAATTGTAACTTAGTTTAGGATTTATTTTACAGGTAATTTTGTAATTATTTTAACTATTTTAGCTATTAAATAGTTCTTAACTATTTAATAGCTATTGTACCTGGTTAAAATAAATACAAAGTTACCTGTAAAATAAATATAAATCCTAAAATAGCTATAATATAATTATAATTTATTTTGTAGCTATATTAGGATTTATTTTACAGGTAAGTATTTAGCTTTAAATAGGAATAATTTATTTAATAAGAGTTAATTAATTTCGTTAGATTAAAATTATATTTAATTTAGGGGGGTGTTAGGGTTAGATTTAGCTTTAGGGGTTAATACATTTATTAGAATGGCGGTGAGCTCCAGTCGGCAGATTAGGGGTTAATAATTGAAGTTAGGTGTCGGCGATGTTAGGGAGGGCAGATTAGGGGTTAATACTATTTATTATAGGGTTAGTGAGGCGGATTAGGGGTTAATAACTTTATTATAGTAGCGCTCAGGTCCGGTCGGCAGATTAGGGGTTAATAAGTGTAGGCAGGTGGAGGCGACTTTGTGGGGGGCAGATTAGGGGTTAATAAATATTATATAGGGGTCGGCGATGTTAGGGCAGCAGATTAGGGGTACATAGGGATAATGTAAGTAGCGGCGGTTTACGGAGCGGCAGATTAGGGGTTAATAATAATATGCAGGGGTCAGCGATAGCTGGGGCGGCAGATTAGGGGTTAATAAGTGTAATGCTAGGGGTGTTTAGACTCGGGGTACATGTTAGAGTGTTAGGTGCAGACGTAGGAAGTGTTTCCGCATAGCAAACAATGGGGCTGCGTTAGGAGCTGAACGCGGCTTTTTTGCAGGTGTTAGGTTTTTTTTCAGCTCAAACAGCACCATTGTTTCCTATGGGGGAATCGTGCACGAGCACGTTTTTGAGGCTGGCCGCGTCCTTAAGCAACTCTGGTATCGAGAGTTGAAGCTGCGTTAAATATGCTCTACACTCATTTTTTGGAGCCTAACGCAGCCTTTATGTGGACTCTCAATACCAGAGTTATTTTTATGGTGCGGCCAGAAAAAAGCCGGCGTTAGCTTTTCGGGTTGTTACCGACAAAAACTCTAAATCTAGCCGAATGTTTGTATAAACAGCTAGGTCTCTTCAGAAGCAGCTTATCACTGAGCAACAAATTACCAAGCAATGAGTTCTGTTGGGAGGTGCATTAAATAGGGCTAGTGAGTTCACTTTCTTAAAAGGTACAGTATGACAAAAGATGAAACCCTGACAATCTCCCCCCCTTTCTTTTGCTCTCTCTCTCTCCCACCTCTATTTTGCTCTCTTTCTCTCCCCTTCTCTTTTGCCCTCTTTCTCTCCCACCTCTATTTTGATCAAGCTCTCTCCCCCTCTCTCTCTCTCTCTCTCTCTCTATATATATATATATATATATATATATCTCCCTCTCTCTCTCTCTCTCTCTCTCTCTCTCTCTCTCACCCTTCTCTTTTGCTCTCTCCACCCTCTCTTTTCTCTCTTTCTCCCCCCCTCTCTTTTGCTCTCTCTCCTCTCTCTCCCCTTTCTCCCCCTCTCTTTTGCTATCTCTCTCTCCCACATATATTTTGCTCTCTCTCCCTCATCTATTTTGCTCTCTGTCTCTCCCCCTTCTCTTTTGCTCTCTCTCCCCCTTCTCTTTTGCTCTCTCTCCCCCTTCTCTTTTGCTCTCTCTCCCCCTTCTCTTTTGCTCTCTCTCCCCCTTCTCTTTTGCTCTCTCTCCCCCTTCTCTTTTGCTCTCTCTCCCCTTTCTCCCCCCTTTTTTTGCTCTCTCTCTCTCTCCCACATCTATTTTGCTTTCTCTCCCCTTCTCTTTTGCTCTCTCTCCCCTCTCTCTTTTGCTCTCTCTCCCCCTCTCTATTGCTCTCTCCCCCCTCTCTCTCCCTTCTCTATTGCTCTCTCCACCCCCTCTCTTTTGCTCGCTCTCCCCCTTCTCTTTTGCTCTCTCTCCCCTTTCTCTTTTGCTCTCTCTCTCCCCTTTCTCCCCCCTCTCTTTTGCTCTCTCTCCCCTTCTCTTTTGCTCTCTCTCCCTCACCCTTCTCTTTTGCTCTCTCCACCCTCTCTTTTGCTCTCTTTCTCACCCCTCTCTTTTGCTCTCTCTCTCTATTTCTCTCTCTATTGCTCTCTCCCCCCTCTCTCTCTCCCTTCTCTTTTGCTCTCTCCACCCTCCCTTTTGCTCTCTTTCTCCCCCTCTCTTTTGCTCGCTCTCCCCCTTCTCTTTTGCTCTCTCTCCCCCTTCTCTTTTGCTCTCTCTCCCCCCCTTCTCCCCCCTCTCTTTTGCTCTCTCTCTCCCACATCTATTTTGCTCTCTCTCCCACATCTATTTTGCTCTCTCTCTCTCCCCCCTCTCTTTTGCTCTCTCCCCTTGCTCTGTTTGCTCTCTCCCCCCCCTCTATTTTGCTCTGTCTCTCCCCCTCACTTTTGCGCTCTCTCTCACCCTCTCTTTTGCTCTCAGTCTCTCTCTCCCCCTCTCTTTTGCTGTCTCTCCCCCTTTTTTTTGCTCTCCCCCCCCTCTTTTGCTCTCTTTTTCTCACCCCTCTCTTTTGCTCTGCCTCCCCTATGTCATCCTCACTTTTGCTCTTTCTCTCTCCTCCCTCTCTTTTGCTCTCTCTCTCCTCCCTCTCTTTTGCTCTTTTTCTCTCCCCCTCTCTTTTGCTGTCCCTCTCTACTCTTTTGCTCTCTCTCCCCTCTATTTTGCTCTCTCTTTCCTCTCTTTTGCTCTCTCTCCCCTCTTTTGCTCTCTCTCTCTCCACTCTTTTGCTCTCTTTCCCCCCTCTCTTTTGCTCTCTCTCCCCCCTATTTTGTGCTCTCTCCCTCTCACAGCCAACACATTTCTGTTGGGATTTTTTGTACATACATTTTTTTTTTTAAGATTTTTAAAAGTAATAGAATCAACTTTTGCATGTGTCCCTGTGTAACAGTATCTTTTCTTTCCTCTCTGAGTTGAGATAGCACTTTTGGGGTTATGAGTGGGTAGTTAATATGAGAAAAAGAAATTACAGAATTTGTGTATCTCAAAATAATATTTGAAATCAATATTATAATATTAGAGAATAACTAAAACATTAAATTCAGGAATGCAGTATTAAAAATATACACTAATTAAAGTAGGTATTTGAAATAAAAAGAAGTCTGTAATTCTCACACTAAGTTATTAAAAAAAAACAGTGAGGCATGATGTATACACCATTAAATGTATCAGACACTACTAGTGATTTTTGTATTTGCTGCACTCACCCCATTAGGAGATCGCTGTGTGTTAACACAATATTTGAAGCAAAAAGCCTCAGATGTTGCATATCTAATTTGCATATCTTACCCAGAATCCTCTTGTGCATTGGTAACAATGCATATGGAATTTTACTGGGTAAATACTTGCCTAGATGTGCTAATTGTCTGTGTCCCTAAACAGTCACACAATGCAAGCTCTCAATCCAACAAACTGGAAACAATTGAACGGTGCACAGACTTATGTAATCACCCTAGACATATACAAAACACGGAAGGGGACTGCACTCTCAGACCGGACTGGGTACACATCCCATGACCCTGCAACACGCACAGCCCTGGGTGCACAATAGCACTCTCAGGAAGCTGCACTGTTCCCAGAGTCACAGGCAGTTAACCCCAGACAACTGTACCCAGTCCGGTCTGAGAATGCAGTCCCCTTCCGTGTTTTGTATATGTCTAGGGTGATTACATAAGTCTTTGAACCCTTCACTTGTTCCCAGTTTGTTGGATTGAGAGCTTGCATTGTGTGGCTGTTTAGGAACTCAGGTTTTGGAAGAGACCTTTACGTGGTACCTGGGCTTATCCCATTTGGCCAGATGCGGTAAATAACTCTTCCATTTTTGCTTTTAATCTTAGCTGACAGCTTGTGAGTGAGTGCTGGACTTTCTCTGTGTGCTGTATATATATATATATACACACACACACACACAACAGGGAAATGGTAGGGAAGAAAACCATTCAAGAATACACTTATAGCACTCAAAGCAGGCAAATACATATGCTATGCCTTAGGAATATAGGCTCGAATGAGGTCAAGGTATAATTTGCTTGAATATATTTTAAAACATAACTTTTATTAAAAATACAGAAACATTAAAATACTGGGATGTACAATTAAAATCAACAGATCAAATACCATGTACCAGAAAGTAAATTGGTGTTGGTTGAACACCTAGATAAAGTGGGATTATATTAGTGTGATTGGTGTAAACAGTAATGGAGTACAATGTACAATGAAAAAGTCCCAGTCCAATAACTAGAACTACAGATTCCCTGCATATCCTGTCCTAAGGATAATATCTGATTCTCAAGCAATAATATTATTTTCCCACTATAAATAAGAACAATGTACAAAGATGTAAGTAACTCCAACAAATAACCTGAAGAGTAAAAACGTTCATGCAGGCACCGCACTATGCCAAAACACTCACACAGGTATAATGCAAAGTTTTCACTCACTTTCCATTAGCATATTAGCAAACAGCTCTCAATGCAGTCTCTGCTTAGAGTGTAAAGGTATACTTTTATATCATTCGCTCCATTTGAATGCTGACAGTAGTATAGTGTGTGTGTGTGCTTAATTGGGAAACGTTTAGACGCATTGTCATATACTTATTACGAAGTATCCCCTTCATTTCATTAGCCCTTTACTTGGCTAATGTGTCTGACTTCATTGTGGCCACCAGTATTTTTTAAGCAATATGATATATAGTATGGGAATCTGACAGGGTGTAGTACCGCTCCAGTATTGCACTAGCTAGATAATTTGTGCGAGGTCAATCCTCTTTTTAGATTAGTTTCATGTGCAATCCGTGAGCTTATTGTGGTACACCCCTGCCAGATATACCCTCCACGCACACACTTCTTGTGGGAATAATTGTTTATAGCAACATATACATGCTAGCGGTATAGCTTATACACTCACACCTTTCAATTGTTATTGGATCTTATCTTGATTCATAATTCAGGTATACTTCTTTATAGTTCAATCCTAGTGTGTAACTATATACAGAGTGTGCGATGTTAATTCAGGCTCACATTGGCTGAGCTCTGTACTTAGCATCGTAATTTGTGGAAGTGTATCTTCCCTCTTTGTATTGGATTGGCATTGTTGCTAATGCTAAGCACTCAATAGTGCTTGAGATTGTTAGTTACCCACTTGACATACTTTGTATGGCCATTGTTTGGCACTGCAGCACTCATCTTTTTAATTGATTTTAATACACAATACACGGAGTGAATGTTTATCACCAATATATTTTTTATTCAATAATAATAAAAGCTATGTTTTATTTATAAATAACCCAGTCCTACACATCTACTCACATTACGAATTAATTTCTATTAGCTTATCTTGAGTGCTCAGGTATATCCATTTCTTCTTCTTATATTTCTATACTTTTATATCACCAAACAGCATAGGATAAATCACGTGTTTCACCTGTGCGTTTCACCCGTCCGGAAGAAGCCTGTAGGAAGCACGGGTGAAATGCGCGTAGCTTGTTGTTCTCAGCGGGGCATTCAGCTGAGCTCAGCTGAACGAGTTCTCCCTGCATCACAAACATCCTGTCCTATATTGGAATCGGAAAGTGGTGCTGGGCACTTAAAGAGCCTTTCTACAAAGGAGGGGTGAAAAAATTTCAGAGGTTTACAGATTAGTCCGGTCCGGAAAATTACAAGGTTTGGACAGGTTTTAACGAGCAGGTAACACACAGCTGCACTATGGCCGCTCACCGATCAGGTAACATGGAAGTGTGATTTATCCTATGCTGTTTGGTCATATAAAAGTATACCTTTACACTCTAAGCAGAGACTGCATTGAGAGCTGTTTGCTAATATGGCTAATGGAAAGTGAGTGAAAACTTCACATTATATCTGTGTGAGTGTTTTGGCATTGTGCGGTGCCTATATGAACGTTTTTACCTACCTAACAATTGGATCACAATTATACATCTGATGTAATGCTCCTTTGGTTTTGGAGAGATATATATATATATATAACCGGAACAAATGGACTGTACTTTTGGGCTTCAATTAGTCAATCTGTCAACCCGGGTTGATTTTATATTTATGTATTTTCTTAATGCAGTGGGATTGTAATTTTTGTTGCCAAATATTGTGAATATATAAAATTATTGTGTGGAAATTCATACTGTGATAGTGTCTTCTTATGCCAGTACTTAGATTCAAGCTTAGATAAGTATGTGATATAGTCTGTTGCTGGATATATAAGGGTTCTGCTTTTCTTTACAAGATATATATATATCTGCAGTATAGCCTAGTACTCACGGTAACCATATAGTACCGGGGTGCACATCAAAGAAATCCAAAATATTCAAAGAGAGGAAGGCACTCACCGGATTTAACAAAGGGAATTATTTTATTCCTTTACCATAACGTTTCAGGGTGTTACCCCCATTTTCAAATAGACAGCCAGACCCCACATAACACAGATCCTTAAATACCCTCTCACCTCAATCAGCAAGTGCAGGTGTCGCTCAGCATGAAGCGCACATCATCAAGCAGTGCCAGTATCTTAGCAACCAATAGTAAATAAAAACTACATGACAAGTGTATACATACTAGATAATTACAAAAACTATACAGATATGTTAGATGTTGACAACACAATGTACAGAATGACTAGAATAGAGCACAATACTCCCCTCTTAGGTGACTGCAGCCTTCTAACAGTCTCTCCCAACAAGACTGTGAGTAGAATATGGATTAAATATATAGAGGCGCTGGTCTTCAATCTCGTATGTATTATCGTGCACACTGAAGAAAGAAACTTGACTTGTGATTTGCAGGAGTTAACAACAAAATAATGTGCAGTATACTCACTCCGAAAATTTCAGAGTTCAGCTTCTTCATAAGGATCTCTATCCTGATTTTCCCATAATGTGCTTTAATATCTGTAGACAATGGAAATTGCACTGCAGGTGATTGTATCTTTAAATTGATATAAAGTGCAGTATACTCACTCCGAGTAATTCGGAATCCGGCTCCTCAAAAGTGGTTGGTAACTTTAGAATACTTCCAAGAAAGGCAGCAAAAATACTTGTTATAGCAAACAAATATTTATTAAAACATATTAAAAGGCTCTTTTTAGCTTGGCTCTACGCGTTTCAACGACTGAATCGTCTTTTTCAAGAGCAGTAAAAAACAATTGGAAGTGCTGCCTTAGGAGTATTACAGGTGTATTTATACAGGTAATCAATGTTCCTGTTCCGGTGAAAAAACACCGGGATAGGACTCACAAATAAAACATTTTATTTTTATTTTTATCCCCATCCGATTGTGTTTTGAGAATAATGCATTTTTTGTATATGCTTAAGCTTTTTCGCTCAAAATCTCAATAATTAGCCAAATCGGATCGGTATAAACAAGTTAAAAGTTATTTGACCAATCACAGTGAAGTAATATGGAAATTCCCTTTCGAGTCCCGATTTTGTGTAGTTCCCTTTAAGGTCCTCCAAATGATGCGTCGTCATGTGTTCCAATCCAACCAATCGGGTAGCGAACGTTGTTCCAGATACTTTATGTGTGAAAATCTGTTTCCAGGTTTGTCCGGACAGTTCTGTACCACATGTCTCGAATTGGCCAATCTCTTTGTGAGCGATGTTTTCGCTATATTCCCATAATAGCCGATACTCTGAATTTTCTCTAAGGGGTATGTAATGGAAAGTGCAGGTCACTTTGGGTCATATAAATTTCAGATACAGAAACAATTGCAGTGAAATCACTTCTTTGACAAAAAATACCTTAGGATAAATTACCTAACATTTTAAAATTAAATTAGAATAAATTAATTAAAACTAATTCTAACTGTATTAGATATTATATGTAAAAATAAATCATAATAAACTATGATAAACTAATTATAATATTATATGGGAGAATTCATGTCAATAAAATTGGTTTAGTCTCCTTCATACAAATGTAACAAGGACTCAGATATGGATTTAAACATTTTGATACATTTTCATTCTACATCAAACAAAAATCTAAATCCATGATTACAATAAAATTTATATATATACAAAATAAATAATTAAATACAAATAAATACATGATAGAAATAAAAATAAAAAAGAACATGCAGATATATAGTTTCTCTATATTGAATTAAATGAACGCTGCCACTCCAATATCTTTATTTAGACCATAGTGTCCATATGTTTTTAATGTGTGTATCCACCATAGTTCTCTTTTATTGAGTTCTTTTTCTATCTCCCCCCCTCTCCAATGTAATGAAACTTTTTCTATGCCAATCCATGATAGATGTTTTTTGTCATATAGTGGGCAATTGTTGTAATGTAAGGGGACACCATGATCTTCTTTCTCCTTTTCAATTTTGTTAAGGTGCTCTAGTATTCGTGTCTTTACAAATCTTGAAGTTTGACCTAAATACTGGATCTGGCAGTTACACTGAAGTAAATAAATTATATTTTTGGTTTTGCAACTGATAAAATATTTTATTGTATAGGATTTGCCTGTTACAGAGGAAGTGAATGTCTTGTGTGTTTTCTTAGTGTAATTGCACGCTTTGCAATGTCCACATGTATAAAATCCTGTCAAATTTGCAATTTGGATGGGTTTTGGAGGCTTCATCCCTTTGATAAGGGAAGGTGCTAGTCTCTTTTTGAAATTTGTTCCCTTTCTGAAAGTTATTATTGGTTTATTAGGAATGGTATTATTCAAATATTCATAATTTTTAACAACATTCCAATGTTGATTTATGATATGTTTAATCTGTTTGTGTCCACTGTTGTATGTGGTAATACACCTTGAGAAATTTGAATTATTTATAACTTCCTTTTTGGTATTTGAAATTAAAGAATCTCGATTCCTATTTCCCATTTCAACCCTATCTTGTTCTAAGATGTTTCTATCATAACCTTTATGTTCAAATCTTTCTTTGATTATCTTAGATTGAGTATTAAAGTCATCTATGGTATCACAATTCCTTCTTATATGAAGAAATTGCCCTTTGGGGATTGCTTTTTGCCAAATTGGGTGATGTTCACTATCTCTCCTAATGTAAGTGTTCATATTGCAACTTTTAAAAAAGGTTTTGGTATGTATATTTCCTGCTTCTACAAAAATTGTTAAATCTAGAAAATTAATTTGGGTTTTGTTAAATTCTGGTGTTAATATTATGCCCATATGGTTTTCGTTTAAGTGGGAAACAAAGTGGAAAAAGGCCACAGTCTCCAGGACCTTAGATTCACCTTGATAGACCATGTCCCCCCATTAAGGCGAGGGGGTGATAGAGACACACTTCTCTTACAGATTGAGGCCAAGTGGATCTTCCGGCTAAACACCTTGCAGCCCCATGGACTAAACACAATGTTTGACTGGCACTGCTTTCTGTAGCTATGTACGCTGCTCTGATGGACATTTCCTGCTGAATGTCATTATCTTCTAACCTCTTATGACGGACTAAGAGAGTCCACTTATCATTTAATGCAACAATTATCTCCACTGGTGATGTACTAATCTATATACACCTTTGCTGCCTATTCTGTTCATAGTCCCCACTGGTGAATAGTGGGTCTTGTACTAGCATGTTCTAATATTTTCTCACTATATGAATGTGCTCCCGAATGGATGAAAAATGCGTAGGGTAACCCCTATCGTGGCATGGATGGGTCTATTTTGGCCACATTCCATTGTCAGCAATCTATCTAGTTAGTAAATCTGACATATCAACTTAAAGGGCGCAAGGTATATGCGCTTTGTAATTGATTACGCAGTTGAGGTTTGTAACTAATATAACTAGCCCCAGCATTTAGTTTGTATGGATATTTATGGTGGTGTGTGTACATACGTTTACAGTAGCTGTTTCGTAAGATCTGCTGATATGTAAGGTGGTATGGGTGACTCTCTTAGCGGTGTTGGCTGATCCTCTATGATTATACCCCCTGTGTATGTGGGTATATTTGTCACGTTAAAACTATAAATCTTTGTTGACAGTGTGATTATCTGTTCCTTTTAGTCCCGCTGCTGCTGTGTATGGCTCGGTGCGATCAATCACCATGGCAGCAGTACACAATTCCTGTGATTGGCTCATCGCCCCCCACGTGATTGACCTGGCTAGTTCCGGGTTTCTGTACACGGCGTTGTGTGGTGTTGCAGTGGTATGGGTCTGTAGCGATCAAGGACGTGTCTCCCCTGGTGAGTGTTTAAACCTTCCATTACTGAGTTAATGCTCCCCTTGTTTGATGGATATGGAGTTGACAGCGTTAGTTGAATGACCGAATGTACACTATCATTCCGTTTTTTCTGTTCTGTGTGTTATCCGCCTCAGTTTCTATTTTTCCACAGTTCCTCTATACAGCACCTGGGCAGTCACTTTTAATTTTGGAGCCAGGATGGCTTATACATAATTTTCTAATAATATGTTAACACTTGATTGTTAATAGTGTGACTTATAGGTCACCATGGTTACTTGTTTGGCGGTTTTTTGCTCTAATTGGGGGGAGGGGTTTGTTTGCAACATTGTATAAAGTCACTATTGTTTGATGCACGCATTGTCTGAAGAAGGGGATATTGTCCTCGAAACGTCACAGTTTTTGTTCTAAGTAAAAGTTTTTCATAAAAAGACCAGTGAGTGCAAGCATTTTGTTCTGTTATATATATATATATATATATATATATATATATATATATATATATATACATGATACAAGAGATAGGGTGCACACAGATAGAACTAAAGGGTAAAGCGTATTGTGCTGGCAATCCTAATGAATATAAACAAATTAATTAGAAAAGAGCTCTACCATATCAAAGTCCGTTCTTGATGCCGGGCACTTAAGTGTTAAAAACACGCTCCGGTTTTATGATTTAGACAGATTACCGTCCTTGATATCTCATTATGTGTGTTTGTTCCGGTACCGGATTAAGGATATAATGTGAGAGTCCACAGGATGGTACTAGTACTGTTGCAAACTTAATCCCATGTGTTAATGACAGCTCCAACTTTAAACTTTCAGTGTGCAAGACATAATGCTGCATGGCTTACCTCCGCTATCTTCACACACTCTACGGTATTACCTGGCAGGATCTCATCCGTGGTGTGACTTACAGCGATGTATTCCGCCTATGGAGCGTGTTTTTAACACTTAAGTGCCCGGCATCAAGAACGGACTTTCTCATGAGTTAACTATACTATGCATATGCTAGCTCACAGTCTACAGTAGTGCACTACGCTTGGTATATGTTTGTGTGCTGTATCTTGTTGTTGCCATTTTTCTCAGCATGTATCTTTTTTGGCTTTGTTTTTATTAAAAGTATATGTTCAGCATACCTGTTTAGGATGTCATTCCTTAGTATACTGTAGGGGTGTGTTGGTGCGGCCAGGTATCCGCTTTAGCTCTTTTGATATGGTAGAGCTCTTTTCTAATTAATTTGTTTATATATATATATATACACACACACACAAACACAAGGGACCTGATCTAGAAGAAGCTTAAGCATTAAAATAAATATGAAATAATTACAAAACCATAGTGTTAAAAGCAGTAATATAATTTCCTTCATAATAAGTGTGCAGATAGGTTAAAACTGAAGTATGAAGTTACAAATAACATCATATTTAAAAACACTACACAGCCACAGCCTTTATAAAAAGCACAAAGGGTTACCTTATTTCTAAAAGTCCAGCAATTAAACTAATTGTCAGAGGTCACTGCTGACCGTTTCACACTAGAGGGGAAGATTGTGTTATCTTTATTACTGCACTCCTCTTCAGTATCCCTCCGGTTTCCCTCCTTACTACCTTGCAGGCAAATTTTAACCTTTATCCCTTCCTCCCATGTCCCATATGGAGTAGCAGAGAAGCTAAACATGTTTACTGCTGCTCTGGAATAAATAAACCTTTTAGGCTACAGTTAAAAAGCACCCTATTCTCTTTGCCTGTGCCGGCCCTTACTGACTGTGCAGCAGACATGGAAGCGTGACTTAAATCAACAATGTAATGGAACACTGCACCCTTGAAGTGTGTCATGCCGGCTCCAGCTGATGCGGCCCACAGGGAAAAATCCTGGCTACCCGGCAGGCCAATCCAGCACTGATGCAAACATGACCTAACATTCGCATTGCTAGGGAGCCTCATTCTCATGCTGTAAGACACAACATGAGAACTAGTGCAGCGAAGGGGCTAAGTTGCTCAGTGATGGGCAGCAAATGTAAATATATATGTATATGAACATATATATGTATGTGTTAAGATGTGTATATACACATATTAACACATACATATATATATGTATATAAGCCAAATTTAAGGGCTGAGGGGGAGGGGCACAGATTAGTGGCTAACGCTGCATTCATGCTGCTCCCTTGATTGGAAGTGCCTACGCAGACCAGGATGCTTTTACAGGGAATGTAATTGGACCACCTACATGGAACACAGTACTGTGTAAATAAGTGTCTACATTGGTTTATATTGGTGGGATAATACTGGCAAATCTGAATAACTTTTAAGGATAATCAGAAGTTTTAATCTATATTGGTCACATATTGCTCTTCTTAATAGGAAACTGTCCACCTTATGTTAAACAATTGGTATTCATGTATCCTTAGTTATGTATAGCAAAAAGAGCTCATGTTGGGGGTTAAGAACCTAGGTATAGATAAGTAATAGTGAACATACACAGACAGACACACACACATCTATCCATTGCTGCAATATATATATATATATATATATATATATATATATATTTATTTATTTATTTATTTATTTATAAAGGCTAGCTAGCCGAATAAAAGAAAGGTTCAGAGCTACCTCTAAACTTTAAGCTCCATGGGTAGTCTCTTATCATAGCCCCTAAAATGTTAATTGGGAAAAATCTCCCATTATATACTTATATAATACTTCTAAAATAACTGTAAACTTCTTACCAATATAACCCCCCTCCCAAACTGCCACCCTAGGTAAGTGCCTTGTTTGGAAATCCTTAGTTCTGGCCTTTAAGTGACAATTGAGTACTGGAGATAAGCTTCACTGCTATGAATTGTGCCCCAGGGAACATTGATACATGTTTTGCAGTTGGGATATGTAGAAAACAAATGTGTGCTTGCAGGGGTACTTGCTACAAAAAGTACCCAGGCCAGATTTTCATATCTTATCTACAGCACAGATGTGCTCAAACATAAGCTGATTAATTCACCTGTGTTCTAATAAAGATATCATAAAACACTGGCCTGTTAAGGGTACTTGAGGGCTGGAGTTGAGAAGCACTGCCCTACACAAGCTTAGTCCTTGCATAGAACTCCACTGATCAAACTACACATGCAGATTTGGAGGCCTTGTAGTGCAACCACTTGTAAATGCATCCTAAATTATCCTGCTCTTACAAAATTGGTTGAACAAGAGCAGTAGCATTGACAGGGGCATCACTCATGTAGTTTCTCCCTGGTTTTCCCATCACCCCTCCTCATATTTTGGCTCCTCCTCCATTTGGCCCATCCTATAAAACACAGGTGGACCTCTGGGAAGTGTTACTCATGGGGCCACCCTTGTCATTTGCAGGACCCTAATCAAAACAAATTTGTGGGGGCCATCAGCTCAGGCCCCATTATTCCCCTCCCCTTGTATGGCCCAACCTTGTCCTACATTCAAGGTATCATATTATATTGTAAAACTATAAATTCATTATATTACTAGATATTTATTTATAGTTAACATATTTATGTTATAGTTAAGAAATAGGTTTTGTAACTACTATCACATATTTTGTATTTGTTTGTCCACATAAATATTGTGCTTAAGTTATTTTATCCTCTACTATAAAATTTTCTCTGGACACCTAGTTACAAGCTGTAGACAAACTTCAGCTAGTAGTCACACTTTGGGCCAGATTATTAGTGAACCTCTAATTAACGTTCCCACTCTAGAGTTAATTATTTCTCTCTCTCTCTATATATATATATATATATATATATATATATATATATATATATATATATATATATATATATATATATATATATATATATATATATATATATATATATATATATATGTAAAGATATATAAAGATATATAAAGGAATATCTATTTACAAATACTTTGAAAAAATATTCTGCTATGTGCAGAAGATTGGAATGTGAAATATTTACAGTAAATACACAGTATAATACTTTATGAAATAAATATTGCATAAATGTGCTTTTACATGTTTTAATTTATTTAAGGGTTTTAATGCACTTATTTATATGTCTAAATATGTGTATATATTTATTTATATGTGTATATATGTCTATAAATACATATATAGATATATATGTATACATATAAAGACATATATATATATATATATATATATATATATATATATATATATATATATATATATATATATTTTTTGTATTACGTTTATGTATGTAATTCAACGTTGAAGCCCTTTGCCTGCCTTTTTTTTTCTTCTAACATAAAAATGTAAAAAAAATATTGCACATAAAAGTTACAAGGGCTCAAAGATATGATATATAACTTTGAGCCCTTGTAACTTTTATGTGCAATATTTTTTTTACATTTTTATTAGATGATGTTATTATGAGTGTAACTGTATTTTCTAATGTATTTTTGATGTGTTTTGTGAAACAGTTTACAACAGCTCTGTGGACAGGCTAACCCAAAAAACCTTGCTTCAATTGCACTCAAGCCAGCGTTTACTTTCAAATTGTAATATGTAATTTGCGCAAACAAATGCAAAACCGGATATCGCTTGCGTGCAAATGTTTCCGGTCCACTCATAATCTTGCCCTTTGTGTATTACAAATTGGGAACGGCAGAGGACTGCTAGAGAATCAAATCACATTTAAATCTTCAATAAAACATACCATGTGCTTTACATAATAGGAGCTAGAAATCAAAATCTGGCAAGTTAGGAACATGTGCATTAATATCTGAGAAACACCATTATCCTCCTCCTAATGTGCAGAATAAAAGTATAAAACATGTTATGAATTTTGAATTGATAATTTTATACACACGCAAATATATTTAAAGGAATAGAGAAAGATCAGAATTGAATTGCACATGGATGCATTTCAGTTTTATACAGAAGTAATTTTTCAATTTACTTCCATCAGAAAAATTGATTCTAGTTAAAGTCCTGACTGTTTTTCAGTGGCATACACAAATATGCTGTGAGTGAGTGTGCACCAGCATTCAAACACCAAACCTTCTCAGAAAGTCAGCAGTGGCTTGTGTGACACAAATTAAGTTTTTACAGACACAATACAAATGAGCGTCATCTTTCTTAGCGTGAATAGTGGTGCACAAGCATGGCCCTGTCAGCATATGTGTGTCTGCTGCTGAAAAAACGTAATAACATTTACTAGGAAAGTGTTTGCTAATGGATGTATATTGCAAAAATGCTTCTATTTAAAATTGTTTTTTTTGTTTTTTTACCTTTCCATCCCTTTAAAGATATTTTTCATGTCAAAAGCATGATGTTGTATATACCTCTCTATATTGCCAGACAATTCTCACACTTTAGTGGTTCAGCTGGATTTTTCTAGAACCTTAGAGCTGCAAGTAATGTGAAAAATCTGTATATAATATGTAACTCAAAAATGACAGAGAATAGTTTCAGTGGAAATTAAAGATAGTAAAATCAGGTGTGCTAAACCTGATTAAATCAGACTAAGAAAAAGGGGCAGGTAGTTAACTCTTTGCCAGTCAAGGAATAACAGCCAGGCCCATTTCCTGAATTTAAGGGACACTGTACAAATGTTTATTTCTTTTATCCAAGAGTGACCTTCAAAATATTTTACAGGTTTCTCAGTTTCTGTGCATTGCCTTGCCCATAATAAACCAGCAATTTTGATAAGCTTGCAAAGGCATGTCCTTTTCAACCAATGGAGTAATGTAGGTAATCACATGACACAACTAATACTGCTGTTACAATTTAAATTAAGACAGCTGTTTCATTCTGAGGCAATACATATTCTCACAATGCTGTATCATTAGCATAACTTCAATGTCCCTTTAAGGGTACAGGTGTTTCTATGAACATAGTTCCACCCATAATTATCTCTCAGAAGAACACAAGGCTCTAGCATACAATAATTATTCTCTATTGATTGTCTTTTTCTCATGCTTATTGATTACTAGTAAGTATTTTATGTGGTTATAGTTTGCTGTTTTTAGTTATTTGTTGAGTGTTTCATTGTTTTGGGGAAATGATAAAGTCATTAATTATTGTTTTTATGTTCAACTATCTGATACTTGTTCACGTTTCATGCGCAGTAGAATTTGCGGTCACCTCTTTCCTTACCCACCTCTGGTTGATTGCTGATCTGCAGTTGTAGCTAATGGTTTCAAGCACAAACTGCATTTGAAAGTTTTTTCTTTTTCTGCTGGTACAGAAATTCTATGAATTAAATAAGTTAAAATACTTGAGTTCAAGGAAATCTTATTTTTTTTTTGTTAATATAATCCTGTTACAAATTTGTATATAACACAAAGGCAGATAAATATATTAGATATACGCAAAGAGGAACATGTTTGTTGCAGAAAAGATAAACATTGTGTGTTGTCAATGTGGATATGGATATTAAGGTGTGGGATCAGGCAGAGAAGATAAAATACATTAATGGCCTGTTGCATGGCAACTGCATTTTAAGCTATACAACCCTGCTTAGCACATACATTATTACTTCTCCCTGGCAAGTTGTAACATACAGAGCTAGGGTTGCCACTGTGACTATGTTATCCTGACAAGTTATGAGTTACACATGCTGCAGGGTGCTCAGACTGAAACATATATTGCGCATTTGAATAGCACATGAATACAGTTCTGTTGGATCAATTTAAAGGGGTAGGAAAGTCAAAATTAGACTTGCAATAATCAGAGCATGCAATTTTAAGACCCTTTTAAAATCACTTCTATTTTCAAATGTGCTTTGTTCTTTTGGTATCCATTGTTGAAATTGAATATGCACATATCCTACATTAGTGGGAACTAACTGCTGATTGGTGCCTGCAAACAATTGTTTCTTGTGATTGGCTAACTAAATGTGTTCAGCTAGCTGCCAATAGTGCAATGCTGTTCCTTCAGCAAAGAATAACAAGAGAACGATGCCTATTTGATAATAAAAGTACATTTGTAAGTTGTTTAAAATTGTATGTTCTATCCGAATAATGACTGAAATGTTTTGGGGTTTCCTGTCCCTTTAAATACAATAACAGGGAGTAAAAATATGGTTAGTTATTTGTATGCTGGGCATTCCAGTAGAAATATTTACATTCAAATCTATTTTGTTTATTTTCTGAGATAGCAGAAACTGACAATCCTTTTCTCTCTTTTTTTTTTTTTTTTTTTTTTTTTTTAAATACAGGTGTCCCTGAAACTTGCACAAAATGCACAGCATTCTAGTGCTCCTCTGTATATTTTCCTGTTTTGTAAATACAGGTTAGTCCTTTGTAGAATGGTGTTCTAGTCTTTCAATGGACATTGCTCCCCAAAATTTATTTGCTCCATCAAAAAAAGGAGTATTTTTAAAATGTGTGAAATTGTTCCTAAACTTTTTCTTAATAGGTATGTAAAGGCTTGTCTCTCTGTACCAAAAAATACAAGTCTCTAAAAAAATATATAAATAAAATGATTTAAATTATAAATTGTTGTTGCAGCCATCATACAGGCAATAAAATATAAATATAATAACGGTAGATTCGGAATCTTCTGGGCCTGCTGAAAAAAAATATCTAATTTGTGTGGGTCACTCACTGAAGTATGACTTAAAATAACTTTTATTTTAAAGGGACATGAAACACAATTTTTTTTCTTTCATGATTCAGAGCATACATTTGTAAAATATATATATATATATATATATATATATATATATATAATTTTTTTTTTTTATTTCTTCTATTTATTAATTTTGCTTCATTCTCTTTGTAACCATTCTAAAGAAGCAGCAATACACTACTGGGAGCTAGTTGAATACATTGGTAGACCAATGGCAAGTGGCATATATGTGCAGCAACCAATCAGCAGCTATCTTCCTGGGCCTCCATAGATATTCTTTTCAACAAAGGATAACAAGGGAATGAAGCAAATTAGATAAGTAAACTGGAAAGTTGTTTAAAATTGTATGCTAAATCATGAAAGGGAAAAAAGGGTTTTATTTTTCTTTAAGCAGTGAAAAAGTTCACAGGGTGTGAAAAGGTCTTAGCACCTAAAGGGTTGAGAAGTGTGCACATGTCCTAAGCATTATATCTCAGCTATATGTGCAACAATATTATAGAGAGAATTCTCAAGACAGTGCTTTGTTCTCATAGAAAGGTATAGCCATTCAATAAATGATACAGGAGGAATAAGTACATTTGATAAAAGAAGTAAATTGGAACGTTTTATTAAAATTGGGTTCTATCTAAATAAAATACAATTTTAACTTCCTTGTACCTTTTTGTGCAAAAAAAGTAACTCGCCAGAGTTTGCAAGTAATAAATTAAAACAAAAATGAAATAACTGTTGCAATTAAGTGCTAACTTTCTGGGACTTGCTTTCCTTCCTCAGAGTCTGGTATGTGTGTGTGTGTGTATAGAGGGCAGTCTATGTTAACCCCCAAGCTAAATTTAAAAAAAAATAAAAAATAAGCAAAGCTATCCAAAATAAGAAATGTAAACCTAAACTAATACCCCTATAAAAAATCCCCCCCCCCAAAAAATAAAAACACCCCCTAATCTAATACTAAACTACCAATAGCCCTTCAAAGGGCCTTTTGTTAGGGCATTTCCCTAAGTTAAACAGCTCTTTTACCGCTAAAAAATACTAAGTGCCCCCCCCAACAGTAAAAAAAAACCTAATACTAAAAAAAAACTAAACTACCAATTGCCCCTAAAGGGTCATTTGTATGGGCATTGCCTTTAAAAGGGCATTCAGCTCTTTTACTGATCTTAAAAGGGAAATCGACTCTTTTTCTAGCCCCAAAAAAACAGCCAAAAAATAAAAAATAAAAAATCTTAAACCTAAGCCCCAAATAGGTACTTGCTGTTCCTAAAGTCCGGTGGAGAAGGTCTTCTTCCAGAAAGATCTATCATTAATCCGGAGTGAAGGCGGCGTGGAGCAGAGGTGAAGAGCTTTTTTCCTGATGCCTGGACCCTCAGCGCGGTCCTCAATGGCAGCGGTCCGTGGCGTTGCTCGGCAGCATGGAGGTTCCTCTTCATCTAATGTCCATTGTAAACTAAAGATTGACTACAAGGTACCGTAATCAGTTTGGGGTACCTTGCATTCCTATTGGCTGAAATTTTGAAATAGGATTAGAGCTACTGAAATCCTATTGGCTGTTCAAATCGGCCAATAAGATTTTTAGTAGCTCTCATCCTATTGCCTGATTTAAAAAATTTCAGCCAATAAGATTGCAAGGTACCCCAATAAATATGGGGTACCTTGCATTTAATCTTCAGTGTGCGGCAGACGATTGCATGAAGGAAAGCCTCCACGCTGCCGAGGATCGACACATCTGGGAACACAGCTCCCCACTTCTGCACAGCCTTTGCTGTGGATGAAGATAGAAGATGATGGACCCACCTGAAGAAGACCTTCTCCGCCAAATTTCAGGAACCGTGAGTACCTATTTGGGGCTTTAGTAATGGGCTTTTTTAGGGGGGTTAGATTAGGGTTTTTTGGGCAATTGAAAAAGAGCTGAATGCCCCTTTAAGGGAAATGCCCATACAAATGCCCCTTTGGGGGCAATGGGTAGTTTAGTTTTTTTTTATTGTGGGGGGTTTGGTGGGTGGAGGTTTTACTGTTAGAGGGGGGACTTTTAAGGGATATTGGTAGTTTATTCTTAGATTAGGGGTGTTTTTTATGTGGTTTATTTTCTGTAATGTTAGCTTTTAGTTTTGTTTTTTTTTTTTAAAGTACTGTTAGGATTTTTTATTTTAATTGTAAGGTATTATTTTATGTACTTAAGGGGTTAATTTAGGGGGTGTTAGGGGGCTTAGTCATTAAATTAGTTATTTGCGTTGAGGGTTTAGTGATTAATAGTATAATTAGGTAGTTGGCATTGTAGGGTTTTGCAGTTTAGGGGTTTAAAAAAAAAAAAGTTGTAGGTGTTTTGCGGTTTGAGGTTAGGTTTTTTTTGTTAATACTTCATGGTTGTGGGAGTTTCATGGTTTAAGGGTTAGGTAGTTTCTCTTATTTGAGTTTTGCGTTTTAATGGTTAGGCTTTTTTGTTAATAATTTGTGCGTTTGGTTAGTTTTGTTTTTTTCTTATACATTGTGCGAGCGGTTAGGTTTTCTTTCCATAATGCTCCATTGCCTACACTGCATCCAGGTGGATTCCAAAAATGGCAATCTCTTGGATGTGCGTGCAGCCAACATTCCTTTGAGGATAAGTGCGCAACTGTCCACACCGACGGATGCGTTACAAACACGATTATAGTATGTGTGTGTGTGTGTGTGTGTGTGTGTGTGTGTGTGTGTGTGTATATATATATATATATATATATATATATATATATATATATATATATATATATATATATATATATATATATATATATATATATTAAAAAAACGGAAGGCACTAACAGGGTCTTAGCAATCAGAATCCGTTTATTAACTGACATTTTGGGGTCTCCCCCATTCTCAAAGCAAGTGAACTTGTACAAACAATAAGTACCCTCCACCATTGTGCCATCTCTGGAGACGTCCCAGAAGTTGCCGGCATCACGTGACCTCTACGTCACATTCTCTGTTGTTGTTGCAACCGGACGCCACGCCAGGAACGGCTGTGAAGAATAAAAACATAAATAAACTGTCAAACCGGAGTGAAATATATTCATTCATAAGAGAATCAAATTACATTAGTTGCTGGGATATATAGGAGATAAATAAGGTAAAATACCTACAGTGGAGTATACTCTATATAGAAAGGAACAAGGTCAGAATAACAGGGGAATCTAGGCTATCGCATGTTGAAAATTTGATCAGCGCTTCTCAAGCAAAAATAAACTAGATAATAGCAGTGATACACCTGGACATTAGATAAACAATGATTGACTAAAAGAGGGGATACATGTTAGTAGCCACAATATCCTAATATAAGAGGATAAAACCCTGATATAGAGCCAGAGCTACTGGAGGTAAATAAGGGATTAATAAGCCTATATCAAGGGGATACTAGCAAGATCTTTAGGGGAAGCTAACTGTAATATACTAACTATATTCAGATTAGGAAGATTATAGGCAACAGTGCCAGTGAAGATGTACATTAAGTCCTCATGGGGCTATAGTCCACAAATTATAAATCCATCTGGACTCCCTTTGTAGAAAATTTTTAGGTTCAGTGTCCCTTTAAAGGGACATTATACACTTATTTTTTCTTTGCATACATGTTTTGTAGATGATCTATTTATATAGCCCATAAAGTTTTTTTTTTTTGTTTTTTTAATTAGTTTTGCTTATTTTTAAATAACATTGCTCTGATTTTCAGACTCCTAACCAAGCCCCAAAGTTTTATGTGAATACCGTCAGCTACCTTATCCAGCTTGCTCCTGTTTGTGTAAAGGGTTTTTTCATATGCAAAAGAAGGGGGAGGGGGGAGTGTCTTATTTCCCACTTGCAGTGGGCTTTTCAACAGAGATAAACTGACCGCTTCTAAGTAAGTTTGTTTTTTTTAAACAGTTTTATACTGGATTTTTATATCAGTATCTGTGCATCTTATTCTTTATAGTAGTGTCTATTACATGCAGTTATATGAAAATTAGTGTATACTGTCCCTTTAAGGTCTATCAGAATGGCTCTCACCCTTTTTAATAGAAGTTGAAAAGTACCTTTCCTAATCTATCTTTTTCTGAGAGCTCGTTTCCTTCCACAAGTATAATGAACTCAGTTGGCCATGATTCCACCTCCTGGTTAGTTGGAAAGGATTCTAGTAAATCTTTTGTAGCAAAAGTTGTTGCAATGTCTTTTTACTTGGAACCTGTCGTATTATTAAAAAGGCTCTTCACTCAAAAGAACTTTCAGCATACATTCAGGGATTGAAAGAACCAAATAAATAATGCCAACGACATATGGGTTTCACCCCTTATTGCTATTCATGTTGGGGCTTCGTCAGGGTTTAGAACACCTTTGCTCAATCTTGATTTTTAAAGACATTTTGCTAGCCCTTCCTACTTAATTGGTTCCTTCATATTTAAAGGGATATTTACTAGGAATATATTCCTGGTCTAATCAGCTAATCCCTTTCACTAAATTCCCTCTGTCAATAGTATTTACATATCTACATAGCAGTTATTGATCTGTACTCCTTTTAAACCTTTATCATCATAATAAGAGGCAATTCACCTACTTATTTAAAGGAGCATGTTATCACAAAAAATAAATTAATCTTTTTTCTTGGAGTTCCAGAAGATTAAAGCATACACATTCTCAGATTTATTTCTTGCAGTATCTTTTAAAAAAAAAAAAAAACACATATATCAAACCACATATCTTACTCCTTTTTCAATAGGATGTCACAAAATTCCCCATATCTTTAATGTAAATGTCTATAGAGATTATTCATAAAAAGCAGGCATAATCACTCTTATCATTGAGGCCTGATGAATACTTTGTTTTTAATCTATGTATCCATCTTGCCTAATTCTGCAGAAGATATTTATCAACATTGCCCCCTCTGTTGAATGGGTCACCTTTATCTATACCGGCGGTGGGCAGACTTTTTTTAATGCAAGGGCTACCTCTTATTTTATTCCAAGTGATGTGATCACCTAACTTAAAAAAAAAAAAACACCAGCCGCTGGCTGAAAATTTTATTTTGCCACAAATAATCTTTAAAAATCGGCCACGCTCTTTAATAATAAATACAGCCATGCTTTTTACTTACTGCAAGAGCTCTCTCTTTATGTCATGCTGGGACCATCAAGCAACCTTATCTGTATACCGCACCTGCGTATGAATAAGTAGTCTCACAATCAGATGGCTCAAGTCTAGGACTAGCAGAGTAGTCAAGCCTGGAACACATGGGACACCCACAGACCAGGTACAAAGATGACAATGAGTTATTCTCAGCCAATCATAGACAGACTCATTCTACAAAGTTATTTTATTGGCTGGAAACCTTGTCAGGTTGATTAGGGGGCAGGTCCTGTTGGCTGCTCTCCATCTGTCCGCTTCTAGCTGAAGACTACTGTAAAAAGTTGGGACAGTGACAGCGGCAGGACCTGCAGGCTCTGTACCACCTTACACAGCAACCAGAGACTGGTATAGCAGCAACAGCACTGACCTGCACAATTTGGTGACAACAAATTCCGGGGACAGAAAACTGCAGAAACTAGCACAAAGTAAAGCTAATAGTGTGTCAGAGAAAGTATCAGAGAGCAGCATCAAAGCCTGGTGCAGAGTAAGTAAAAGGGGAGTAACAGACCCTGGGGAAAAAAACACCACAAGACCATTCACCCAGCAGAGTCTGGTGACAAGTAACGGAGGACAGAACTAGAAAGTAGCAGCAGAATATCAGACAGAACAGGACCTAGAACTGCCAAACCCAGGGATCACCAAGCAGCATCTCAGTCTGGCGCATGAAGAGTCTGTACTAGGGACTGACCGTTCTTGAGACAAAAAGTAGGAGTTTGGGACAGGCAGTAACAAAAGCTGGAGCAGCAAGTTCAGCTACGGCCACGTCGCACATGCTTAAGTACACATACCGCCATCATAGACTCATAGCCAATTTCAAAAGTCTGCATAAGAGAAACATTTCTCATATCTACGGTGGTAAGCTCTTCACTCAGAATCTAGATGTATGGGAAATGTTTCTCTTATTATGCAGACTTTTCAAATCTTCCAGGAGGTCACCTCAAAATTCACTTGCGGTCCACTGGTAGACCGCGATCTACCTCTTGCCCACCCCTGATCTTTACCCATACATTTTAATAATATAGGGTTACTATCATGATAGTCCTTAAAGTGTCTTGCGACATTAGTGTCCCTATTGTAGGTAATGTCATCCCTATGTTCCTGGATTCTATCTTTCAGATTGCTATTTGTTTTACCTACATAGACAAATGGGCAATCACAATGCAAAAGGTAAACTACCCCTACTCTATATCTCTACCACCCATAAATGTATTACTTTTTTCCATAAAGGGACAATAAACACATTTGCCACATGGAATGTTACCCTTATGTCCCTTTATATTTTTTTTTTCACAAGCAGTCTGCTGTTGAGGGGCTTTTTTATATCTACCATTGACTAGCTTATCTCTAAGGCTGGGGCCTTCTTTGCAGTAAGGAGTGGATAACTACCTACTGTTTTTTTAACTTTCTCATTGAGTTGTAAAATATGCCAGTTCTTTCTAAGTACCTTCCTAATATTCTCCCATTGGTCATTATATGTGGTAATGAACCTTATTTTATTAGATTCTTCCTTAACTTTATCTGTGTATAGCAATACATCCCTTTCTATATTTTTTGCTCTTACATATGCCTTATTAATGCTTTTTTAGAATACCCTCTTATTCTGAATCTGTCCTTCATTTGTGTCACATGTTCCTCAAATTAAGTGAGAGAGGAACAGTTCCTTCGTAAGCTAAAGAACTTCCCAATGGGGATTCCTTTAATTAAACTAGTTGGGTGTGCACCATTTTCCTCTAGGATGCTGTTAGTTGCATTGGCCTTCCTATAATTTCCTGTTACTATGGTCCTTCCTTCTTTATTTTTATGTCTAAGAATGTTCTTTATGATTTGCTTCAAAGGTCAGAAAAATATTTCTGTCATTATTGCCCTAGCATGAATGGCTCTAAGGGGGGAAACCTATATGTCATTGGCATTATCTATTTAGTTCTTTCAATCCCTGAATGTATGCTGAAAGTACTTTTTGAGTGGACAGCCTTTTTAATAATACCGCAGGTTCCAAGCCATGTTAAACACAGTGAACTATCCAGTTGTGTTTGCAAGTAAAAAGACACAGTGCAACAACTTTTGCTACAGAAGATATTTTAGAATCCTCTACAACTAACCAGGAGGTGGAATCACGGCCAGCTGAGTTTATTATACTCATGGGAGGAAACGAGCTCTCAGAAAAAGAGAGGCCTTCAGGGCGTTCAGCAGAGCCGCATAACCCAAACCTTTAAATGGATTTACATCTAAAAGGAAAGGTACTTTTCATCTTCTATTAAAAAAGGGTGAGAGCCATTCGGATAGACCTCCAAAAGCGGTTTGAATACCGCAGTAATTTTTTGGCATCCCCGATGTTGCATGAAGTAATCTTTTGTAAAGGCTGGCTGTTAGTATGAACTAACCTTTGGGACTGACCTTTAATGTGGTGTGAATACCGCAATCATCTACCAACATCTCTTGTAAAAGTTTGGAAGTTTACTTTTCAAGGACTGCTCATCTCCATATGTACACTGTTATTGCTTTAACACGCAAAGTAAATTTGCTCTTAGGAAATAGTTTTCCTTTTTCTGGGCATCACATATTTACCTTACTTTCTCTTTAATAATCTTTGAGAAGAGGGTAGTTATATTTTGTGATATTACGTGTTTTTTTTTTTTTTTTTAATTTATTTTTTACCAGATATGATGAATATGGTACACTCATTCAGTGTACTCATTTAGTGATGTAATACATAGTATTTGTTTGTTTTTATGTATAGTTGCCTTAGGTTTATTAGGCTAGTTTATATATTTGGATTTCAGAAAATGCTTCACAATGATTTCAGTGAGGTCATGACATGGGAATTTGATTAATTAAATAAAAGAAAAATATGATTTTAACATATGAGTGTTCTATTCCCTTTCTATGTAAGAGAAAGGTTGATACCTCCTTACAATATCTTTTCTTAAGAATTTACAAATTGATTTCTCCTTAAAGGGTCTGCACCATTACCTTTTTATTATAAGGGGTATTTTTTGAGACAAGTCTCTTGCATATCTGCTAATTACAATGAGGTGAAACACTCTCCACTATTACTATAATATTATAAATTTACTTTGAGAGTAACATTTGAGGATTCTATAATCTCTCTTTTTAGGAGATGAGCGCACCTGATTAAAATAAAAAGTTGTGTATCAAGACCAGGTTTTTGACCAATATCTGATTTCATTGTGAAAGCATGGCATACACGTTCTCAGATGCCCAATGGGAGGTAGAAGTTAATGAATCATTAACTCAGAAGGGTGATGTAGAGAATTTCAGGCACAGAAGAGGCAAATGTGTTTTTCAATCTTTAAGAAATATAGACACCTTTTGAATCGACAAATTAAAATAAGGGCAGAAAACTCAAGTTTAAATAACTACATACAAAGTAAAATAATACCTAGGTGAAGGACAGGGAATACATACATCAGTTTCAAAAGGGAAACACAGAAGATGGAGGAGGAGGTGGAGGGGAGTTAGAAAGAAAGACAAAAGGTTTTTCTACAGAAGAGAAGAGATATCAAAAGATATCAGAGAGGGAGAAGGGACTATTACCAAGAGGACAGATTTCAGAACAGGGGGAGACCCCAGAGGAGGTATCGAAGGGGCTACTATGGGAATATGGGGGGGGAATGAATTACAAGTGGTTAACCTGTCTTCCTTCCCTCTAAATCTTGCCCATATTAGTGTGCTAAAGAAGGGTTTCTCCTCTGCCCTGTTAACAAACTGGATAAATTTGAAACTATAAAAGATCTGCATTTGTTTGCTAGGAAGTTGGTTTTGGCACAAATAAATAAAAAAATCTGGGCAGGTTGTATTCAATAAGGAAGAGAGGCTAACCCTAGAACTTTTGGAATCCCTTTTATCTGAAAGTAGAGACCTAGAAAAGTCACCACTGGTACCTACCTCGTTAAAGAATAAATCTCAGGGAGAGCAAATTATATTCCACCTCCAGGTCCCAATCAAGAAAGATCAGAGGTACCTGTAGTAAAACCCAAAATTAAATCTATGTTAGTTCAACCCCTCCCCCCACCCCTTTTCAACTGATACATATAACATGAAGAACACAGATAATCGTAGTAAATATGTACCAACATCCAAGAATGAGGGCATACAAACTAGAACTAATAGCGAGCTTGACAAGGTTTTTTGCCTGGGCCCAGTTGGTATGGATGGGGGGGGGGGGGAGCAAAAGGTGATAAGCAGCCAGAACCCCCACACACCAACACTGGAACAAGGCCCATCAGAACAGACCAGGTCCAACCGCTATCCTCAAGTCAGAGAAGGGGCTATCACACGAAGTACCAATAGAAAATAACATAATCAATATATCTGACTTTACACTTACAGAGACTGAGATTAAAGTTTTAAATAAAGGACTCAGTTTTGTCCCCACTTCTAACTTTGATTTATTTTCTACACTACTAGATGTCAACAAACTAATTAGATCTTTGACACTTAAGAAGTTTTATAAACAGACTGAACACATGGATACTGACTTTGATAAAATTGACATAGCCACAAGACCTAATCTCACCTTTGATGAGGATTGTGACAGGGTGGCCTTAGAAGATCTGCATTCAGTAGGAGCAGTGGCGCCTTCAGACACCGTGAATTTGCCAAAGTTTAAAGGCAACTCATCATTCTACCTGATACAAAATAGGGGACAAATCCTAGAAGTTTTTCAAAAAAGGGTGGACGATGATCTCACTGCACTCTCTGTCAATAGCAGATCACACATGGGTAAATCAAATCTAACCAAAAAAGAAAAAGAGGCTTTAACGAGATTACAGAACAATGAAAATCTAGTGATCAGAGCCACGGATAAGGGGGGTTCTATAGTGGTCATGAACAGAAGTCAGTTCATAGCTGAAGCCAGAAGACAATTAATGGACACTGAACAGTATATATTGCTCAATAGAGATCCTACAAGTGATTTTAACCTAGAACTAATGAACCTATTAGATGAAGGGAGAGAAATAGGGAAATAGGGATGTTTGATGATGACACCTATAAATATTTACAGGTAAAATTTCCCATCAGACCCACATTTAATCACTTGCCCAAAGTCCACAAACCAGGCACAGACATACATGACAGGCCAATCATAAGTGGCATTGGTTCCCTAACAGAAAGGCTCTCACAATGGTTAGATGCGATACTACAACCATTTGTGGAAAGCTTACCAAGCCATTTAATGGATACAAAACACTTATTGGGATTGTTGAAGGAAGAAAGTTGGAAACATACCCAATACCTGGCTTACTATAGATGTAAAAGCCCTTTATTCCTCTATACCTCACAAGGAGGGCCTAAAAGCCATCAGATGGTTTCTAACTAGATCAGGACAGTTTGAGGATGAACAATGTAGTTACATACTACGAGTGACAAACTTCTTACTCACTCACAATTATTTTTGTTTTGACCACAGTTTCTGTCTCCAGAGATGTGGGACTGCTATGGGGGCCAAGTTTGCCCCCTCCTACGCCAACCTCTACATGGGGTGGTGGGAGCAGTCACACATCTATGGAGATAGAAACCAATACAAACAACATATTAAGTTTTATAAGAGATTTATAGACAATCTCATAGTGATCTGGCAGAGAGACTCTAACTTAGTCTTGAGGTTCATTGATGAACTTAATGACAATAACATAGGTCTGAGTTTCACTTTTGAAACCAATCCCAACACAATCAATTACTTGGATGTGTCTTTGGTAGGAGTAATATCAGGACAAAAAGGCTATATATCTATGAGTGTATTTCGCAAACCTACAGCCAAAAACACAATATTACACGCTAAGAGCAATCACACAAGCAGAGTCTTTAAAGCTATTGCCAAGGGACAATATGTAAGGACTTTAAGGAATTGCTCTGACAAATCTACATTTGAGACTTGTCTCCAGAAATTACTCCAAGAAAATGGTACTAGGTATTAAAAAAGAGATCAGCAAAAGAAATACGGACTCCCTTTTGATGCCAAACAAAAATGGAAACACAAAGAGTGACCAGACCAAGGGCTACACACACAATACAACAACAATTCTGACAACATATAGTGACCAATACAGGGAGATTTGCAACATAGTGTCCAAACACTTTCCCTTACTCTCAGCGGACGAAGGACTAGCTGATATAGTCAGGAAAGGTTGCCGCTTTGCGTTCAGAAGAGGTACTACAATAGGCAACAAAGTAGCACCCACTATGCTCAGAACAAGGAATAGGGATACTCCAAGCTCTTGGCTAAATATAAAGGGAGTCTTTAGATGTCACTATACGGATTGTATAGCGTGTAACCACCTATCAGTGGGAAATGGCTTTTCCAGCTTTATAACTGGAGAGACCTTTGAACATGATAAATGTTTCAATTGTAGGGCAACATACGTTATCTACCTTTTAACATGCACACAATGTAATTTACAATACGTAGGTATGACCTCACGAGAAGTCAGATCTAGAATACGTGAACACGTTAACAACATCAAAACAGGTACCCTAACTACCCCTTTGATCAATCATTTTTCATATGTTCATAACAAAAGCTCTGCCTCCCTAAATTGGACCATTGTAAAACATGTCCCATCTCCTCAGAGAGGTGGGGACAGAGATTTACTGTTAGCCAGGGAAGAGGTCTTTTGGATACTAAAACTCAAGACAAGGAGACCCCTTGGGCTTAATAGCGAATTTGATCTCATTAATTTTTGGCATTAGAATATTCCTTGTATTCATCCAGCTATGAAACATACTACATAAAGTATAGATAATACTCATTGTAGTATGTAAACAGTCTATACTTTGCGAAAAAATAGTTCCCAAAAGCTTAACATAAGTCTGTTCTCTCCATAACCTAAGTGTAACTAACAGGTATTTTGGATGACAGAGAGATAAAGATTTAATAATATTATTGTCAACATCTAATCTATTATGAAACCTATATATTTGTGGGATACCTATAAACAATGAATGCCATTGTTCTGCAATTTAATATAACTAATACTCAACTCTGTAATTAGATTTGATACAATTTATATATATATATATATCATATATTACATATGTACTGTATTGATTCAAGTTTTCCCACATCGTCTGGAAACGCTGATTGTCTGGAAAAGCGCCAGCATTAGTGACCACCATCCTGTACTGTTTGTCTGCTGCAAAGTGTGTCTTGTGGAAGCTGCTGTTTTAACTTGCCAATAAAGTTGAGTGTTTGAAAAGTGCACCAAGAAGTACCGGACTCCCTCATTTTCTTTGTTCGTATTCACTCTGAGCCAACAATGGAGACTGGCTATGCTGCTCCAGGTTGAGCCCTCTCGCCCACCTAATAGGAGAAGGAGGCGGAATCGCACTGTGATGTCAGACGCCGAATCGAACTTGGCCGCATCAATTCACATGGCATCGAGGATCCCAGGTAGCTCGAGCAGGGGAGCGGACGGCAGACCGGGAGACACCGCATCCAGCGGGTGAGTGCACGCCCCCCCAGGACCGAGTACTGAAGTATCGATCTGTGAGTAACTTATGTATTGGCCAATCTACCTTATTGTATGGAAGTGATTTACCTATTTGGGCAGGAGCGAGGAGGGTAGCTGTACCCGAGGCACACACGGATAGGAGAAACTTCCTTTGCTTCGGACTTTGTCCTTACCCTTATGAGATTTATTTTGGAAAATAAGATTTTCACCTTTGATTGTAGGATATATAGATAGGTAAGGGGAACAGTAATGGGGGCGGTTTGTGCACTGACATATGCATGGTTGCACCTAGGGGCCTGGGAAACAAATTATGTTTTTGAAAAAACATCAACTGACCTTTGATAGGTGTGTACTACTTTGTATAAGATATGTGGATGACATCTTGTTGTTATGGAATGGTTCCCTAGATGATTTGAAGATGTTTGTTGATGATTTGAACGATAATGACAGAAATATTTTTCTGACCTTTGAAGAAAATCATAAAGAACTTCCATTCTTGGACATAAAAATAAAGAAGGAAGGAAGAAACATAGTAACAGAAAATTATAGGAAGGCCAATGCAACTAACAGCATCCTAGAGGCAAATAGTGCACACCCAACTAGTTTAATTAAAGGAATCCCCATTGGACAGTTCCTTAGATTACAAAGCAACTGTTCCTCTCTCACTTAATTTGAGGAACATCTCTTTCTCTCTTTCTTTCTCTTTCTTTCTCTCTTTTTCCTTCTTTTTTTTTCTCTTTTTTTTTCTCTTTTTTTCTCCAAAAATACCAGCACTCACTTTTGTTGTACAGTTAAAGGGACACTGAACCCACATTTTTTCTTTTGTTATTCAGGTAGAGCATGCAATTTTAAGCAACTTTCTAATTTACTCCCATTATCAAATTTTCTTCATTCTCTTGGTATCTTTATTTGAAATGCAAGAATGTAAGTTTAGATGGCGGCCCATTTTTGGTGAACAACCTGGGTTGTTCTTGCTGATTGGTGGATAAATGTATCCACCAATAAACAAGTGCTGTCCATGGTTCTAAACCAAAAAGTAGCTTAGATGCCTTCTTTTTCAAATAAAGATAGCAAGAGAACAAAGAAAAATTGATAATAGGAGTAAATTAAAAAGTTGCTTAAAACTACATTCTCTATCTGAATCACAAAATAAAAAATTTGGGTTGTGTCACTTTAATATAATACCAGGGTGCACTCAGAATATCCATGTAATAATCCAAAGCAGAGGCACTCGCCGTGAGAAAACAGAATATTTATTGAGTTACAGAGTGAACGTTTTTGGGCTACAACGCCTGTCCTCAGACTCCTGAAAATAAAGCAGTGCGTGTTAAGCTTACCTCACAGTGGCTAAATAGCCAGTAGCTGTTCCAGATGCCACCGGCCTTATCACTGCCGCACCGGAATGAACCGGAAGTGACGTGCTAGCGTCACTACATCATCACGCTAGCATCAGTAGCACCGGAACCGCCCCTGTGAGGCAAAAAATGTTATAGTGACATAGTGCAATAACAAGTATAACAAATACAAACTAATACAATGTAATCATTGTAATACATAAAGTAACTAGAATGTGGGACCAATTGTAGTGAATATAAGTGTACTGTGTTAATCAATATTGATTGGCAATATAATCTATACTTATCTGTGATAAATTAAAAGAATACAGGGGGCTAGTCATAGAGTGGGTAAAAACCACTATAGCATGGAAACGTAAAAAAACGGAAGGGGACTGCACTCTCATATATATATTTTTTTTTTTTTTTTTTATGTATATGCTTGTGATCTGTGTATTTTTTTTTTTTATTTTTTTTTCTATTTTATATTTTTTATTGAGGTTTTGAGGAAAATATTAGACAATTGTATTTAAAATATTATACAGGCATACAAGAAACTCAATTCAATACAGTAACCATTGTGCCAGGATTCAAGATATCTGCAAGGAGTATGGATCGACCTGAATTAGACCTCAGTTTTACATTTTAATAGTTTAATATACCCCTATTGAACAGGAGTCCACTCTAGGGCCTATGTACTATCATGTGGCAATGAGAGGGGGGGGTAATAAAGCTTAGGGCTACTCTTCGGCCATGATGATAATGGTACAATCTCAATTTTATAATGAACTAGAAAATAGTAGTAATGTAGAAACTTGTGCTGTTGTAATGTATAAGAAAAAAACACAATGGCGAAGTTTAGAGTCTGGGGGAGTGAGCAATCTTGGACAGTATTAGCCTCACATGCAGTATAATACAAAGATAAACTCCCTAAAATA
The DNA here is from genome assembly GCF_027579735.1 of Bombina bombina. Lineage (NCBI taxonomy): Eukaryota > Metazoa > Chordata > Amphibia > Anura > Bombinatoridae > Bombina > Bombina bombina. The sequence continues at coordinate 232,291,982 of NC_069506.1, read as the reverse complement.
CTATAGAGTACATTAACTGTATCACATATCAGGGAAAAGGAGGACATAATGCACTGGGTCATTACACATTAAGTGCTGAAGGCTCCCTATCTTATTGTATAGAGACAATGACAGGCATTAGTAGGTTATATAGCAATAGAATAGTCATGTGAAGTAGTGTTTCAATATGTTAAAAATCATTAATGGGTAAAAGAAAGGGGTTAGTCAGGTAGTGTTACTGGAATATAATCTTGTCATTGCTTGCAACACATATCTTTGTACTTAAGCTAGTATCCCTAAATTGAAAGCCTGGGAGGGCACAGTCCAAAATGAAATACAGATAAACATCTAAGATTGTATGGACATGACAGATCTAGCATACATTGCTGTTATGTGTGCTACGCATATGAATACTTAATTTTAAATACGTAACTTCAATAATATTTGCATAACCGATGCAGTTTAATTGTGAAACCCTCCTGTCTAAATATTAAAGACAAACACACAATGCCAAACAAAGGAACATAACTAGACGTCCAGCAGTGGGGGTATAAACATCATAGCTCCTGTATCTGAGCCTTCTAATTTTTTGTTTTTTTTTAGCCGGTTTAAATGTTCAGCAAAGTCCCGCATAAGTGTCTACTGATTTCAGGCAATAACCGTCATAAATGGGCTTAATGGTCCCAAAGAGTGGCAGGGTGAATGTCCGTTACTATTGCTGATAAGGGCAACCAAACAGGTAGGGTCTTACACCTCACCTTATCGGAGATGAACGCTTCAACCTATCCCCACTCTACTCGGTAAGAAGCTTAGCCGCTCATGGCGACTCATCATGAGCAACTCCATGCTCAGTGATCCAAGAGAGGGGAGGTCGTGTGCTGCAACAACAAAATGCAACAAATTGAACAATGTATAAAATCAACTAGCATGGGCTTATATTCATATATTATCCTTAGACATCAAGCTCAGTAGTCCTCATCATGGATGTTATAATAAATGTCAGAGGGGGTCAAAAAGGAACACCGCAAACAGTTCACTGTCCTGCCACAGATGGTTGGCGAAACTTTTCTGGGGAACAATCCTTATAATGAGATGGCTATCGTCAAGCGTGCAGTTATTGCTTCCCCCAGGATCTGGGAAACAATCAGTCTCTCACCCGTCAAACCCCTCTGTTTAGCTGATGTGAGCAAAGATGCGCTGTGATGAGCCAACACCAACTTTGAGAGCTCTGGTCACACGGAAAGGTAGGCATCCAGGTTTCAGCTTCATATCAAGCAGAATTGGAGACTGTTCCTTTCGTGCATGTAGAAGTGCATGTAGAAGAATGATGTGGTGGAAGCTGCAGGGGTTGATAGGAAGGGCAATGCATTTTTCCGGAATCTGATTTCCTCCCTGCAGTGCTTTAATGGATCCAGATCCCACAGATAGTCAGTGTGGCCCAACGTGAAAACAGCTGCCCCCACACAGCCCAATAAGTCTGAGCTCCAGAGGCCCCTGCCTCACCAATATCAGAGCGGCGTAAGATCTGAAGCTGCCTTTCAACTTTGCTTGTCATAAGATGTGGCGTGGCCTCAGAGGGTGTAGAGGGTTATGTATGAGTTCTATCTCCACAGTCTGGGCCACTAGATCCAGTCTGCTCTGGCTGATCCCAGAAGGTCTGGAGTGCACCCACAATTTGTGAGTAATCACAAGAGGCTTGCTGGTCTGCTTCTGTATCGCGATGGTGAGGGGCACAATATGGCGAGTGCTGTGGTCTAAAGAAATCGCCACTCATGCCGTGCTCCCCATCTGATGCTCCTCTGTTGCACCCCTTATGTATAGCTTCCCGGATTGAGCTGCAGGCTTCATTAAGCATTTCTGTGAAGGCTGCCTGGTGAAATTCAAGGAGCTTGCTGAGCTCCAGTATAATTGCTTCTGTCGCCATTGTTTAAGTTAGTACTGTTTTCAGGTGTCTTATTGAAAATGCTGAAGTGGTTTTAAAAGATAAAATAAGGGCAACAACTTTATGTTGCTAATAACCCAGAATCAATAGAATCCCGGGGGGGGGGGGGACAACATAGAGTAACTGAGTCACAGAGTAGGTCTGCTTGCCTTGCGGTCAGCTTCCATGCGGTCTAGTTGAGGAGCATAGGAAGGTCAATTTATGTGATTGTGTCTTACCGACTCTTCTAGGGTACCTTCAGGGCACTTTAACTAAGATGTCAGGTAGAAAATTATGGTTTTTAGGGAACAAAGTATCGGTAAAACCAAGTAAGAATCAGGAGCTCTTCACAAATACGTCCTTCCACAACAACTGTAGGCTCCGCCCCCCGAGATCTGTGTATTTTAACATTTGCTATACCAGTAGTTTATCAAGCAAGCACTGCCACTTTAACACAATAAAAAACAATCTGGCTCCCAGGGCAAATTTCCAAAATGCACCCCCCTCACAGATTCTAAATTCCCCCTCCTAGTGATCCCCACTGCATCCTAATGTGCCCCGGGCCACTGCCCGCCCCTAAAAATAGCCCTGAGTATATAATGTTTGAACACATGTGCAATGGTGAGTTATCACCAAGATGGAATATAAGAATTTGCCGTTTCAGAATGAAAGTATTTATATCAAATGCATAATGGGACATGTTTCTATAATTTTACATATTGAAATTATAATAATAGTGAAGTCAAAAAAACTGCTAATTTTTATTGGGGAAACTTTTATATGTGGCTGCTTATTTAACTAGTAAAAGCCTATAAACAATTAATATGTTTACTTCTTTCAGGCTTCTGTATAGTTTGTGTACAGTGTATCACTAATGACGCTCTGACCTGCAATGGACTGGCGCACAACTGCACTGGGAACGATACCGTTTGTATGTCAGTTGTCACTGAGACCTCTACAGCAGGTAGGTCACTGAATAAATATATCATTCAAACTGTTATGGCTATTTCTTTCATAATGGTCATTTTTAATGATAGAATTGGTTAAACAAATAAGCTTTTATCACAATCCTTATCACATTTTGTATCATAGACTTGGTAATTGTGATCATCCCCATAATGGTCTAGATTACAAGTGGAGCACTACCAATCTGGCATTACAAGTCAACGGTAAAAAAGATTTACAAGAGAATATAAACGCGACAGACATTGTCTTAGCACACGCTATACTTTCAATTTATAGTGCAGGGTGGGCTGTAACCACTCATATTACAAGTGGTGAGTTATGTGTTCTGCTTGAAACATTTTGTGCCTGGAGAACTGAAGTGTAAATGTCTAGAATATTCAGTATATGTATAACAAAAAAATAATTTATGTAAGAACTTACCTGATAAATTAATTTCTTTCATGGTGGCAAGAGTCCACGATTTGTTACACATGGGATATACATTCCTATCAGGAGGAGGCAAAGTTTCCCAAACCTTAAAGCCTATAAATACCCCACCCACTTCACTCATATCTCAGTTTAACTTATAGCCAGGAAGTGAGGTGTTAGGAAAAGTCATAAAAAAGGAACAGGAAAAAGGATATGTTCTGTTAAAAATAACCCAAAATATGGAGAGGACCTCCTGGACTCTCGCCACCATGAAATAAATGAATTTATCAGGTAAATTCTTACATAAATTTGTTTTCTTTCATATAGGTTGGCAAGAGTCCACAATTTGTTACACATGGGATATAATACCCAAGATGTGGAAGTCGGCGAGTAACAAAATAAGAAAGGGAGAGAGAAAATATAAACAGCTTTGTTTCACTAAAAATTTATATCCAGAATTAGTCTTTTAATAACTAAAAAAAATTATAGGCAATAAAATCAAAGAGTGACTACTGCTTGAAGAACCGTTCTACCAAAAGCTGCTTCTGAAGAGACAAAAAAATCAAAATGGTAAAAGAATGCAAAGAAGACCATGTGGATGCTTTGCAGATTTGATAAACTTAAGCCTCATTCTTGAAATGAGCTTTGTGAATCAAAAGTTTTAAACAAGATGCTAAGGAAATAGCAGAAGCTTTCTGACCCTTTTGTGAACCAGAAAAAATAACAAATTGGTAGTCTTTCTGAAATCTTTAGTGGCATCAACATAATATTTCAAAGCTCTGACAACATCCAAAGAATGTAAAGTTTTTATCAGCATCATTCTTAGGATTAGGACATAAAGACGGTAGAACAATTTCCCTTTTAACCCTAAGTGACCAGACCATTTTTCAATTTTCTTACCGTTAAAAGAGAACGAATATGCTCAATTTTAAACAAAAAAAGATTTTTCTGGTTCAGTATCAGAGGATTCATCATCATGAGAAGATATGTCAGTATTAGTTTGATCAGTACATACTTTACTAGATGAAGGTAAAACATGGGCTGATCTCTTTCACTTATTTTAAGGTGGAATATCAGTCAGGGCCTTCTCAATTGAAGCAGCAAACATTTTTCTTCATTGCTAATGGTACGCCATCTATATCCATCTGTGAAACTGAAACAGAAGGAGAATTTGAAACCATAGGAATATCATTAGGGCGTGATAGAAATATAATACATGAGTAGCATAAATTTGCTGAAGATGGCACTTCAGAAGTTTTGCAAAAAACACACTTAGGTTTGGTAGAAATGCGTTCAACAGACTCAGGTCCTTTGGAAGAAATGTGTTCAACAGACTCAGGTCCTATGGTGATTTCAGGGAAAGGAGCAGAATGTCCCATTATGGCATAGAAATAAATTTGTAATAAAAAGTAAAACAAATTACAATTTTGTAAAAAACTCTTTCTTGCTTTAAAAAGAACTTTGAGGATTGGGAAAGTCTTTGTAGAATAAAATAAGTATATAAAACACTATATAGAGCGCTTTTTAGATTATAAACTTATTGTAGCATAAAGCACCTATACTAAATGAGGGCATTTGAGAGATGTTAAGGATTCCTATTTGAAAGGAAAAAAGAATGCAAAATTTGCGGGGGGAAAAAAAGAGCGTGAAAAAATGGCGCAAAAACATGACGTCATAAGGGTCGGGTTTAAACGGTGGTGCGCTCATTAGAAAAAATACAAGCGCTAAGGTAAGTAATCTGAACAGACTAACAGTTTTAAGGTAAGAAACCAATGACACTGCAATATAATTCCACAAAAAACATGCTCCGTTTTAAGCAAAGAAAGAAAAAATACTACTATCTCAGGGCAGCAATATACACATATATAAAGCAGTAAACCTTTTAGCAAAAAAAGGTGCCCACATTTTTAGCTAAGAGTGTCTGAGGAAAAAATAATACTTACCGTATAATGCTTATAGACACTTGTCCACTGAACGCAGACAGGCAAAACCCCAGTGCAGGAAAGGTATATACAGAGGTTGAAACATGATAACCTTAGGCAATATTCTCCTTACTTCCCTCTGGCAAAAACAGCACTCTGAGGAAAAAACGGACTTCAATATACACTGAAGCACCTGTCATTGAAGCACATCATACTTTAACCACCTACAAAGGAGGCAAAGTTTAAAATGAGATATGAGTGAGGTGGGTGGGGTATTTATAGGCTTTGAGGTTTGGGAAACTTTTCCGCCTCCTCCTGGTAGGAATATATATCCCATGTGTAACAAATTGTGGACTCTCGTCACCTATATAAAACACATGTATAATATATTAAAGTGCTACACCCCCACACACATAAAAGAAAAAAATAATAAAATATATATATATATATATATATATATATAATTATGTGTGTTTTTTTATTTTTATAAAAAATAAATGTTTTAACAGTGATTTAAAGGAATATGACAAGGTGCTGGACTTGGAAGGACTCGTGTGTGTGCATTTGTATGTATATGTACAAATGTATTTGTGCACACACCATAATACATAAACATATATACATACATGTGCGCGCACACACACATATATATCCAAATGTTAGTGCCCTCTAGGCTTTCACTACTCTCAGCTTGTAATATGAGAGTAAAAATGGAATTGCTATTGATTACACTCTAAGTTAGCGCACCATAGTGCAGCTCCACTTGTAGTCTAGCCATAGTGTAATGTTCATATGGCTGGTGGAAGAAAGTGAGCCTGCAACCTCTAGGGACATTCACCCTTTGATAAACCTGCCTGTTAGTAAATTTTCTCCAAACCCAGTGACCTAAAACAAAGGATTGAGGAGTTGGAGTAAATAAATGTATTGGTATTAATATCCAGACTAATCTAGATATCACCCTCTTTTAGTAGGAAAAACTACAACAACATTTGAAAGAAGCTGTGGAAACTCTTTTCAGTGTCTTATACCTGGCAGCATGACTAGTTTTAAAATGTCAACAAGAACCAACAACACTTGCTGTTACGAGGATTTTTGTTCACCTAAAAGGCCTATGTGTAAGTATTTAACAGTAAGACATTTTATGTTATTAGATATTTAATAAATGTTCACAGACAAATACAATGTTTTGGACAAATTAATAGTCATGAAAAAAATATTCTCTTTAGTTTTTTTTCCGATATTTATTATTCAGATTTGTCTCCTGTGCCAGAAACAGCACAAACAATAGATATTTAAATAATTAAAAACTAATTTCTATTCTATTATATACCCCATTTCCTAAATTAGGGATGGGACCTTGGGTAAGTATTGTCTATAATTTAGCCAAAGATGTATAAATTTACTGTATTAAATTATTTAAATGTATATCTTGGTCTCCCTAGATACCAAGAGAACAAAGTACATTTGAAAATTATAAGTGAATTTAAGTGTCTTAAAATTATATACTCTGTCTGGATTATGCAAGTTTTAGTTTGACTTTCTTATCCCTTTTAATATCAATAGATATTTTCTAGTAATATATGACCAATCTTATTTCAATGGAGCAAAAGGGGAAATTCTCCTAACTACCTGAAAATGGCGATCTTTTTAAAGGGACAATCTACTCAAGAATTTTTATTGTTTAAAAAGACAGATAATACCTTTTTATTACCCATTCCCTGGTTTATTTATTTATATATATATATAAATTTGCCCCTTCCTATGCCAACCTGTTTATGGGTTGGTGGGAGCGGTCCCACGTCTTTGGGGAACAGAATCCATTCAGGTCCAGTATTAAGACATACAAGAGATATATTGATGATCTCTTGTTTGTATGGACAGGAGGTACCGAAGCAAAGGCAGATTTCATCAAATATCTTAATAGGAACCAAGTTAACCTCAGATTTACTGCAGAATCAGGAACTGTGGAGATACCATATCTAGATGTAATCCTCAAAGGGTCAGTCTCTACAGGCAAAGTAACCACTGGTCTGTATAGAAAGCCCATATCTTCCAACACTATCCTCCATGCAAAGTCCTCACATCCAAAACATACTGGTTTTGGTGTAGCTAAAGGCCAGTTCATCAGACTCAAGCGTAATTGTACTCTTGAGTCAGATTTTTTAGTTGAGGCGGATAAACTGAGGGATCAATTACTGGAGAGAGGGTACTCAAAAAAGACTACGAACAGGGCTTTGCTTGAAGTTAAGAGACTAGACAGGGATTCATTATTACAGGGCTCCAAAACCAAAAGTAATTATAGATTTCAGGAAGATAGACCCTGTTTTGTTACAACTTATAGTCCACAGTTTGAGGAAATATGCAATATTGTGAAAAGACATCTATCAATAGTGACAGGAGAGGATAGTCTAAAGGACTATGTGTCAAAAGGTTGCAGCTTTATCCCTAAGAGGGGAATAACATTAGGCAACATACTATCTCCATCCATGTTACCAAGTAAGCACAAGAGAACTAGCAGCTGGCTTACTTCCAAAGGCCACTACAAATGTCATTTTTCACAATGCATAGCTTGTAATCATATGAGACCCACTAAACATTTCCAATCTTATGTAACCCAAAAAGTATTTGATCTAAGTGAGTGCACGAATTGTCGCACAAGATTTGTGATCTATCTTGCAGAATGCACCCAGTGTAAATTACAGTACGTAGGGTGCACCTCGAGGGAGGTGCGCTCACGGATAAGGGAGCATCTTAATAATATTGAGCAAGAAATAGATTGTTCAGATCTTGTGCGACATTTCATACAAGAACACAACAAGAAAGTTGCCACCTTTAACTGGTGTGTAATTGAACGTATCAAAGTAGGTCCCAGGGGAGGTGATAAAACAGTAAAAATGTTTTATAGAGAAGCCTTTTGGATATTTTTATTGAGAACTAGAAAACCTCAAGGGTTCAACATTAGTGGTGACATAATCAATTTTTGGCAAAAAGTATAAAGAAAAGTGCAACTTGTAAAAATTTTTTAAAGACAAGAAACATGTTTCCACACATTAATGAGCCTTAGTAGGGTGTCTTATAGAGTAGAATAGAGTCCCTCTAAATAGACATACATTAGTCAAGAGAATTTATTTTCATTAAATACATTTAACATATACTTAATGTTTTATTCTTGGCTAATTCGTCAGAGCACAAATAAACGAGGTAAATTTTGGTAGTTTAAAACATAAAATATTTACGTTTCTGTTTATATTTGCACATTTGTTTATTTATAAATTGTATTCTATACTGATCACTATGAAACCACATTCTCAGTATATCCATTTACCCCAATACATATTCCCTGTATCCACTCAAGGTCTGATTGTTTAATAGAAAATTTGCAACAGTGTTTTTGAATTAACTAAATTAGGATGGCTATTTAAGAGTTGATTAGCCATCAGTAAGCATCTACGATTAAGGCATACTAGCCGAAACGCGTCAGATGCTACACAGCACTGCGTCTGTTCAGTTTTTACTATTTGACATGTAGTTCCTGTGACAAAAAGGAATTAAAGTTTACTTAAAACTCTACCTGAGGCTCGCTGGTTTTCTTTTCATGTTCGGATATATATATATATATATATATATATATATATATATATATATATATATATATATATATATATATATATATATGATATATATATATATATATATATATATATATGATATATATGTATGTGTGTGTGTGTATATATGTTTTACCTCTGTGATTACCTTGTATCTAAGCCTCTGCAGACTACCCTCTTATTTCAGTTTTTTTTGGCAGACTTGAATTTTAGCCAATCAGTGTAGACTCCTATGTAGCTCCACGGGAGTGAGCACAATATTATCTATATGACACATGAATTAGCACTGTCTAGTTGTAAAAAACTTAACGCATTCAGGTAAGAGGCGGCCTTCAAGGGCTTAGAAATCAGCATATGAGCCTACCTAGGATTAGCTTTAAACAAAGAATAACAAGGGAACAAAGCAAATTTGAAAATGAAAGTAAATTTGGAAAGTTATTTAAGGGGACAGTCTACACCTTGGTCATCTTAAAGTCTTACCTTAAGCTGCAAATATCCTTCTGCACCTTTTCTATATAATGCAACAGGAATGGTAAAAAAAGTTATTTAGGTGGCCAGGACAACCTGTTGTTGTTTTTGTTGTTGTTGTCAGGATTATTAATATTTTTTTATTATTATTGTTATTATTCCGCCACTTTTTCAAGTGCTTATAAAAACAACAGCATAACTCAAAAACTCATGAAACTTGGCACAATGCTAGAGATCTATGCTGTACATAATCCTGTGCAACATAAATCTTATAGGTCAAGGTCATGTGATCTAGCAGCCATATTGCTTTTTGCGACAAATTTCAACAACCGCTTGAAAATCTTCTTCTCCAGAAACACTTGTGTTACAGCTGTGAAACTTGCTGAGTGTATTGCTGTACTGACCTAGAATAAAGTTTATTCAAGAGAAGTGATTTAGTCACATGATCTAGCTGCCATTGTGAAATGAAGCGCAATTTGGCACATGTGCTCCTTGCAAGGTCCTCTACCAAGTTTGTTCAAACTGCAAATTTTCCATGATTAACATGGCTGCTATGAGCCATTCGCCTTTTTATCGCTGTTTAATTACGTAAATTTGCACTTTATGCATTATGTTTACACTATTTAACTATATTATAGTGTAGCAGACACACGAGTACACATAGTCATGACCCCTAAAGGCAATATTGCAGTAAAAATTTGCACTGCGCAGTCACCTTTGTGAAATAAAACATTTGCCAATTTTCATAAAACTTCTGCAAATTGTAGAGGTCTATAGAGAGCATTAGTGTGTGCAATTTGAAAACCATACAATGCATAACTTGGCGGCCATTTTGTGTGCAATTTGAAAGCCATACAATGAATAGCTTGGCAGCCATTTTATTTCGTATGTGCTGTTTTTAAAAACTACAACAATCTTCTCCGAAACTACTTATGGCACAGACTTGAAATTTTGTTTACAGAGTTATCTTATGACTAACATTCAGATTTGTTCAAGAGAAGTTGATAGGTCATGTGGTTTGGCAGCCATTTTGAATTGTTCAAAAACTCTTAACGATATTTTTAAACTAATAATATAATAAAAATCGTTTTTACAAAAATGCTTTATTTTTGCCATGTTTATTTACCTCTATGGTGATAATTATTGTGCATAAAATTGGAGGCTGTATATTGTATGATCTAGCAACCATTTTGTTTTATGCAAACATTTTGAAAATCTATTTTCTCTGCAACTGCTTATGTTGGAACTGTGAAACTAGCTGTATAACCTTATATTGTGACATAGTCACATTTGTTCATGTTGAAGGAATTGGTCACAATCTATGGCAGCCATATTGGTTTATGCGAAAATTTTGAAAATGTGATTTCTTTGCAACCGCTTATGTTAAAGCTGTGAAATTAGCTGTATAGCTATATATTGTGACTTAGCAGCTTGTATGCCATTGCAAAGGCGATGCGTGTGGCCACCTCTATTGCTGCTTGCAGCTATATTTTAAAATTAATATTGTTTCTGGCCACTTTGAAATGGCTGCCAAGCTCAGCCCACTGATGACATCACGATCTGGGCTGCATATGGCATCCAATCGCAGAAGGTTCGCTAGTTAAATTCAACAGAATGTCAGTGCTATTCAGCAGAGTGCCTAGATGCAGCCCAGATAGTGATGTCATCAGAGGGCTGAGCTTGACAGCCATTTCAAACTGGCCAGAAACAATATTCTTTTTCAAATAACTTTTTTACTGTTCCTGCTGCATGATATAGAAAGGGTGCAGGAGGCTATTTGCAGCTTAATCTAAGGTGAGATTTTTAAAATGACTAAGGTGTAGACTGTCCATTTAAAATTGTATGCCCTATCTGAATTATGAAAATTTTATTTTTACTAGATTGTTTAAATAATTCAGAATTAAAAAAAACAGAGTTCTTTCTTCTAAAAAATACAAGTTCAAATATAACTTCAGATTTCTCTAAGCAAACCAGAGAACACCTTAAAATATATAGATACATTTTTTTTTCAGATGGTATTTATTATATTTTTTTTCCTCATCCACTTAGTGCCTCTGGTAAATATGGATTATAATGATATCCAGTGTAAAACCTGTTTCGCCCATGATGTTAAGGAATGCTCAGATTTTGGAATCTTGGACTGTACAGGAGATGAACAGTCTTGTGTTAAATACACATTGACCGATAACTCAGGTAAGCTGAAAAGAAGTAAAGGTTTCATGCTATGGATATAAATATACTTGAAATAGCTTTAATCTTAAATCCTAAGCATCTGCTATTTGTTATAGTAGTATTGTGCTTTCTTGTACCATAAAGCATAACCGATCAACAGATTATCTAATGTACATCCATCCACAAACTGTGAACTGAAACAAGGCAGATTTTATACCGCTTTCTTAAAGGGACAGTCTACTCCAAATGTTTTATTGTTTAAAAAGATAGATAATCCCTTTTACTACCCATTCTTCCGTTTTTGCATAGCCAACACAGTTATATTAATATATTTTGAATCTCTTTGCTTACCTTGTATTTAAGCCTCTTTTGACAGCCCCCTAATCATATGGCTATTTATTATCTATTGACCTGCATTTTATCCATTAAGTGTTAACTAGCCATTGCTGTAATGTTTTTATAAAGTGCACTGTTTTGTCGTTATCTGTTAAAAGCCAATTTGGGACAAACATGTAACAGGGTTTGCCTTGAGATATCTGTGTTGTTCATTTCTAGTTGTAATAATTAGCCACTATTTTAAGAGCTAAATTCCATGAAAGGGGGCAGAATAAAGGTCTATTGCAATATTGTTTTACTATGTATAACATTTTATATTAACTTCTCAAGGTAATTACTGTCCCTTTTAACTTCAGTTGCATTGGCATTATATTTGGAATTGGCAATGTTGTTGAAAGTAAAATGTCTGACTTCTACGTACATTTCAACATATGCAATGGTATATTTAGGTTTGTGCTGCCCTAGGCACTCAAAATTCTGCTTCACCCCCTACAATCTGCTGTCCTAGGCAAGTGCCTTGTTTGCTTAGGTCAAAATATGCCCCTGAACATATGTCTTTAGCACTCTAGGTTAACCGTGTTTGCAACAATGTCTGTTGCAATGTTATACATTGTTGCAAACACTGCTGCCACATAGTATTAAAGACACGTGCACCCTCCTGAGCGCCTTTAAGTTTACCTACTTTAATTCTTAATTTTCAACAAGAATACCAAAATAATTAATCACATTTTATAATAGCAGTGAATTAAAAAGGTGGTTTTGTTTTTTTTTTTGTTTTTTTTTGTTAAATTTCATGCACATCTAAAACATGAAAGTTGGACAGTGTGTATTTTTTTTTTTTTTTTAAACAAATTACTTTTTCCTCCTTTTAATATGTATTTAACTTCTGCAAAGAGGTAAGATACATAGTGAAAGCTCTGCTCCTGTGCCACTCCAGATGAGAATAGAGCTAGTGAACCAGTCAGGAGTAGGCATACATGTGTATGCACCAATTTCTCGCATATACTAAACTGGAGTAAAATGAAGCTGATTCAGGAACACAGCTTTAACTACCTATTTAAACTTTTTGAAGGGATTACACCCATGGTAAAATAAGAAGAGAATTTGTTTAACAATAAATTATATGAAATAGATTACAAAGTTCCTTTAATAGTCCTCAAGTCGTACTGTTTTCAGGAGATCTCCTGTCTATATATATATATATATTAGAAAGTATTGGACACAAATTGACTGTATAACTAGAGGTAATACATGACTTTTTTTTTTTTTTTTTTTTCTACAAAAACTGCATTTGATGGTTTTCTGGACTATTCCTTAATTAAAGATTCTTCATTTTCTGAGATGCTGTTCTCAATTGGGAAATGCTGTGCCTGTCATGTGGATATTAGAGGTTTGACCACATGGGCTTGAGAGTATTAGCAGTGATCTAAACATATCCATCAAGGAGCTTTGGGACATTTGTAATGGTTATGTATGTGATATTTATATAATAATATATACAAATGCAATGTACAGTATATGCTATAAATTAAAAGGAGATGATACTGAAATCACATCACATAGAAATGTAAGTCTGGTCTTATTTCCTATAAAGTATAAGCTTAAAGGGTCATGAAACATATTTTTTTCTTTCTTGATGCAGATAGAGCATGCCATTTTAAACAACTTTTATAATTTGTGTTCCTCTACTACTATTCCTCTACTACTATTCTCAAAATGTATTTTGTTCTCTTTGTATCTTTTGTTGAAAAACAGGGACATAAGCGCAGGAGTGTGCACATGTCTGGAGCACTTTATGGCAGCAGTTTTGCAAGAATGGTATCCATTCACAAGAAAACTAGATGGCAGCACTACTTCCTGCCATGTAATGCTCCAGGCATCTACCTAGGTATCTTGTCAACAAAGAATACCATGGGAAAGAAGCAAATTTGATAAAAGAAGTTAACTGGAAACTTTAAAAAAAAATGTATGCTCTGTCTTAATCACAAAATATTTTGGGGGGTTTCATATCCCTTTAATAAGTTTGTAGGATAGCCTTTGCTTATGTCAGACATTTTTAAATTCCCTACAGTTTTTGCCTTTTGCTCCTCTAATGGACGTTTATACCATGGATCAACCACCCTTTCTGTGAAGAAGTTCTTGTGCATATTATTCCTAAACTCACTACTCAAACTTGAGATCGTGACCCCTTGTTCCTGTGTCTTTGTTTTTGTGAAAAATACTTTGTTCCAGCTTTATTAAGTTCCTTAATATATCTGAAAGTTACTGTCCTATCACTGTTCCCTTCTCTCCTCTAAGCACCACATATTTAGGTCATTGAGTCTTTCTTTTTAAGTAGTATATTTTAAACCATGTAAAATTGTATTTACCCTCTTTTGAACACATCCCAGTATATGTTATCCTTCTGAAGATATTGACTCCATAATTGTATCCAATACTCAAAATGAGACCTAACTAGTGATCCGAAAAGAGGCACCTCTATACAAGCAAGCATTCTAGTGGTCTTACTGTCATTATATACCAAATTCTAATCAACCAAATAATAAGTTGTGTTCCTCTTTTGTAAAGCTGTGTACTCATTTTTTATTTTTTTCCTCTTTCAGGATTCACTTTTATCTGGGGCTGCTCAACTAAGAGCTTTTGCAGACAAGCTTTTAGCCAACAATTAATAAGTGGACAAAACCTCACAGTGTCTGCAGAATGTAGTGATGATATAAAAACTAAAAGTAACCAACCAAATCACAACACATACCAGATGTTCCCCTATGTAATTGTACTGTGTTTGGGGCAATTCATCTGAATACCTCTATGAATATATTAAATCTGTCTGAAGCTTCCAAGATCATGAAAATGATGATTGGTGATTTATTCGCCATACTTTTGTGTGCCAAGAGCAATTTATAGATTTCAGTAATTTGTTGTATTTTGTCCCCATATTTGACAAGATGATGTGTACCATATGCTAAGTAGAATCGACTGGTAAGCCAATCAACAAGGAGAGTTGACGCCATGCCTATTTGGGACTTATGGTTCTCTATGGTTTCTGAGTCACAGAGAGTTTAACACAGACTTCAATGGTCTGTGGCCCTAAAATGACATGATCTAACAAATTAGAGCATGTACTACATTTATAGGCATATTATTGTTTTACGGAAGGTTTCTGTTTTGATATTTAATTTTACGATTTGTGTATGTATCGGGTGATTTCAAGCACAATGACTCTAAAACAGACTACTGTAACTTTGCATATAATAATTTTTTAAACACACAATAAAGTTTTCTAAGATAAACTGAATTATGCTGCTATGTATTAAATGATTTACTGTAGAATATATTGAAAATGAGAAACTATTTTAGCCCTAACACATTTATATTTTTCTTTTGAAATAAGTGTGTCTTCAAATTCCTTTTATCATGTCTTTAAAATATTAGGTTACACAGGGGAAAATCCAGCTGCTTATTGACCAACACAAGCATGAAAAAAATAACCTCAGTTTTTCAAATACGCAATTAATTTCAATTTTTTTTTAATTTATTTTTTTAAGTACATCAATGAGGAAGAAACATGATAATGATCATTTGTAGCTGACACTTGCATTTGTTACTGTAGTGGAATTGGTGATGTGCAATAATAACGCTTGACACTAGATGGGGTTTATGAATTAATGTTTCCCAACGATTAGACTCAATTCTGACTGTTTCAGATCCTATCACAAAACATAATCTTCTGCTAGTTTGAGTTCTTCAAAAAAATATTGGACTGATTTTCCTGCAACCTCAAAATTAAAAAACCTCTTTATTAGCCCCGACCCCTGTGATCAACATATGTTCTTAACCTTAAATAACTTCAAATACCCATCATCTCCAAATACATTTACCCAATAGTGCATTGCTGCTCTAGTGCATTGCTGTTCATTACAAGTTGCTGATTATAGCTACCGCGAGCTCGCGGTAGCAATTAGCGCTTATAAAATTAACCAGAGATCAGATCTCTAGTTAATTTTATAAATGTGCCCCAAATGCCCTCATCTTTATTTTATTTTTTAAATAACTGCACTAGGCAGTATTTTGTGGTTAGAGTTGGTGGCTGTGGGGTGTTAGGAAAAAAAAATAACAGCACTGAAAAGTTCCTTTACATTGTGGTCTATGGGAACGGTGTGTTCCCAGTGTGTGTGTGTATGTGTATGTATATGTATGTGTGTGTGTGTGTGTGTGTGTGTATATGTATGTGTGTGTGTGTGTGTATGTGTATGTATATGTATGTGTGTGTGTGTGTGTATGTATATGTATGTGTGTGTGTGTGTGTGTATGTGTATGTATATGTATGTGTGTGTGTGTGTGTGTGTGTATGTATATGTGTGTGTGTGTGTGTGTGTGTGTGTGTGTGTATATATATATATATGTGTATGTATGTGTGTGTGTGTATATATATATATATATATATGTGTGTGTATATGGTTATATACATATATTTAAATTTGCTACCATTGCTGCGCTACTTACCCCCTTCGCTGCACTTAGGTTCTTATGCCGCCTCTGACAGCATCAGAACGAGGCTCCCATTGGAGCCTATGAAAGCGCGCTCTCGTGAGCGCAATGCTTCCCAGCAATGTGAACGCAAGCTTGCGTTTGCATTGCTGACAACTTGTAATACCAGCGCACATTAGCATGCGTTGCTATTACACAGTGGAGTGCAAATATTGATTTCATGAGAGCGATATTTAGTACTCCACTTGTAATCTGGCCCTTCATTAATAAAGTTCATACAAAATAAATAAATTAATTAATAAAAAAAAATCCTGGTCTATTGATTCTGTAAATCTGCTCTAATGTTCCAGACCTTGTTATGGTTTCTGTGTTTATTACTGAAGCCTTTTCTCAAAATATCACCACTCAATGTGAAATCATCTCAACTAACAGGATAATGCTCGCTAAGTTCTTTATGCAAAGGGTTTAAACATGGAAACTGGAAACGGTTTCCCATAGAAAGTAATAACAATCTCTGGAAAGCAAAAGACCACAGAAGTGCATAGTTAAAGGTACATGAAACGCACAATTTTGCTTTTGCTATTTAGAGGATACAATATAAAAGTTTCCAATTTACTTATATTATCACATGTACTTTGTTCAGTTGTCTTTCTTTGTTAAAAGGTAAGTAAGTAGGTTCTGGAGAACCATATGGCTGCAGTTTTTGACAATGTTATACATTAAAAACTACACTAAATGTCAGCTTCCATGTAGTACTCCAGACACGTTTGCTTCCTACCTAGGCATGATCTAAAAAAAAAAAAAACGTGAGAAAGAATTAACCAAATTTGATAATAGAAATAAATTGTAAACTTATTTTGAAATTTGGAATTCCATGCCTATTTAACAAGGGAGAACCTAGTATTTGGAAAAATTCTCAATCATTGTTTTCAGCTCAGTTGATAATGTGTCCTGTTTTTGTATAATTTTATTTTTTTCTGTAAATAGGTGTATTTTGAATTTTCGATGTCCTTGCCAGTATGCAACAGACACAATAAATCATTAAGACTGACAAGAGTAAAATGATGACAGAATACAATAAGATTTGTAAGAAAAGTTTATCGGTCATTTGTTGACTCTGTGAAACTCAATTTACCTAGAATAAATGCAGTGTGATTGTAATTTGTAGACTTGAAATGTACTTTATTCTCTTGATATCCTTTTGTTGAAGTAGCGATAATAATGTACTGGAAGCTAGCTTAACACATGAAAAGAGGGATACATGTGCAGCCACCAATCGGCAGCTAGCTCTCAGCCCCTTAGCCTACCTAGATATACTTTTCAACAAAGGATACCAAGAGAAGTAAACTAATTAGATAATATAAGTAAATTAAAAAGTTGTTTAAAATTGTATACCCTGTAGAAATCATGAAAGAAACCTTTGGGGTTTCATATCCGTTTAATTTTTAGTACTTTTTAGACTTTGTAGTTTTAGTAGTTTTTCTGTAGATTTTGTAATTTGTATTTTTGGCTATACACGTGTGACCAATCACAATTCTAAATACAATGTGATGTACATTTTAAACAATACAAAGTCTGAACATTCTTAGAATATTTAAACACAAAATATATGGTATTCATTTGAAACATTCTAAACTGTAATAGATATAAAGGGCCGGATGTACTAAGGGGCAGACAGACAGACAAGGGTTTTATGGTGAGCAGGAAGCAAACACTGTATATTCGCGACCTGTATTTCCTTCCATGTGCAGTGTTGTTCATTGCTCTAGCACAGGGGTTTTCTAACCAGGCCTCTCTAACAGGCCAGATTTTCAGGATTAGCATGGATGAGATCAGGTGTGCTCCAGTTAAAGTGAATGTAAAGTTAAATAGTTTACCTAAAGTGAAACGATAGAAGTTAAAAAATGAATGAGAGATTCACTCATGAAATCTTTAGGATATACTTCTCTTCAGAGCTATTTCACCATAAACGCTACACGGATAAGAGCTGACGCTCCGGTTGCCATTTTCATTGATTGATTGACAGATGACTCATCTGCAATCAACTAATCATCGTTTCCCCCCTGGGCAGTGACGTTTGTGCAAAGGGGCTGAATGCCTTGAAAATGGCGACCGGATCTTCAGCCCTTATCTGTGTAGTGTTTTTGGTGAAATAGCTCTGAAGATAAGTATATACTAAAGATTTCATGAATGAAACTCCCATTAATTTTTTTAACTTCTATCGTTTCACTTTAGGTAAACGATTTAACTTTACATTCACTTTAAAGGGACATTGAATCCAAATTTTTTATTTCGTGATTCAGAGAGAGCATGCAATTTTAATCAACTTTTTAATTTACTCCTATTATCAATTTTTCTTTGTTCTCTTGCTATCTTTATTTGATAAAGAATACATCTAAGCTTTTTTTGGTTTCAGAACTCTGGAAAGCACTTTTTTTATTGGTGGATGAATTTATCCACCAATCAGCAAGAACAACCCAGATTGTTGACCAAAAATTGTCCTGCATCTAAATTTACATTCTTGCATTTCAAATAAAGATGCCAAGATAATAAAGAACATTTGATAAAAGGACTAAATTAGAAAGTTGCTTAAAATTTCATGCTCTTTCTGAATCATGAAAGAAATATTTTGGGTTCAGTGTTCCTTTAAAATAGTCTTAAAATCTGGCCTGTTGGGGGGGCCTGAGGACAGGTTTAAAAACCCCTGCTCTGGCATGAGCTGTGAACCACCCTGAACCATCAAGTTTAGGGTACTTTATCTCCACATTCTCAGATGTGACACAGAGGTTACAAAGCAGCTGTCATATGACTACTACTTTGTAAGTCATGGAAAATAGGCTTGCCTGAGTTACTCTGCAATGCAAATATTCCAAATGAACCTCTGCTGCTTAATACATGCAGCCCAAACTCAGAAGTAAATACAAACTAAAAGTGTAAATAGAATAAAACTCTCAATGCATTGACTACTATAATGAAATAGTGTCCCTCCTTCACAGACAGGAGTGTAAGGAACTCCCCTTAAAGAGCTACAAAACATTCAATACAACATTTTTACTTTAGTAGAATCCTGTGAGTGGTAAACTTCTGAGAACCTAAGGTCATTTATCAAAGGTCAGACGTATATCTCCAAACATGTCCATCCGGCACTCGCACTTATTATTACACAAGCCGGTTGGACAAATTCAGGGGAATTGAAAACTGCCGGATAAGAGTTAGCGTATTGTTTAGCAGCAGTCTGCACTCACAGCTACACAAATAGAGCCCTTAGTTTTACTGCTTTTGAATTCTAGATTTTGTCCTGCTGTCTCTAAATAAATGTTTATTTTTAATGTTTGTTTCCACCCTTTTCGCATAGTGAGGGATGATGCTATGTAACTTGAAGGGCTGTGTCTTAAATATATTAGCGCCGCTTTAGACAATTCATTAAAATTCCACTAAGACTTAATGGTTGCCAACACCTTTAATACAATTATCTAGGTTCAATTACACCTGTCGCTTAATAGTGCTTGTTTACATAATGTAGGTCAATATGACACTGCACACAATGGGGTTACATTACATGCAAAGTTAAAGTTAGCTCCAGAGCAGCAATCGATTTTCTGTGATTAGAAGCAAAGCACAAATGTTGATACTGATTGGCCCATGAATGATGTTCAGCTCAGAAACAGCAGTGATTAGCCTCTCTTAAGCTTACTTTGACTATGTGCTTTATCGCATCAGTTGATCACAATCCATCATTTGATAATTATCAGCATGTTAATGGCTGCTGATGTTGACACAAACACAATCAGCCGTTTTCATTGCTTTTCAGCAACACTTTTTTCATTGTTGTTTGTTTGTTTGTTTGTTTGGGGGGTGTCTCTATTCTTAAAGGAATATGAAACCCTGATTTTTCTTTTTATTCTTTTTATTCTTTTTTTTTTCTTTCATGATTCAGACAGATCATACAATTTTGAACGACCTTCCACTTTACTTTTATGTAATTTCCTTCATTCTCTTGGTATTCTTTGATGAAGGAGTAGCAAAGTACTACTGAAAGTTAGTTCAAAGCCAATAAAAAGATGCATATGTGTGCAGCCACCAATCAGCAGCTTTTGAGCCTACCTAGGTATACTTTTCTACAAAGGATACAAAAGAACTAAACAAATAATAGAAATAAATTGGAAAGGTTTTTTTTTTATTATTTTAATTGAAACAATGTGGTTTTTATGTCCCTTTAACATGTCTAGTCAAGACACATGGGACTTTTTTTTTAATCAAATTCCAGTGTTAAAAGGACTTGATAAACGCCAGTAAACACTTTCCGACTTATAAATATAAAGGTAACTGTGGTTTTACACATGAACAAAACACAGAAATTACCCGCTGCCATATTAAATATTAGGAAGTAATGTCTCCAAACGGATACAAATCTTCCTTATCACTCAATTAAAGTAAAAATAATAATTAAAAGAAAAACACTTTTACTCTAATAACAAATTTGCAAAATTGATATTCCAACAAAGTAACACACATGTCTGATATATAGTTAATGCACCTGTTCAAATCCCTTACGAAAACATACACACATGTTTATGGGTTTGAAGCCCAACAAGTTAATTGCACTATTAGCATCACTACACACTATAAAAGGGTTTAATCTGTATACAAGCTATTCAACATGTGATGTAATTGTTAAACACACATCACAGCTTTATTTGTTGTTAATTTTTCGATTATGAAATCACAAGATTAATTCAGAATGCAGGCAAATGTCCATAATCAAAATGTAAACATCTGTGCAGACAGAATGTCACATGATTGTCACTGCAATCACATGACTCCAAACGGCGCTGAATGGTTCCTGGAGCACGTCCCCCAGTTGGATACGCCAGAGATTTTACAAGGACGGAAGCTAGATAGCGCAAAAGTTAGGAGTGAGGTTCCATGCCATCTTAAAGGCTTTAAAGCCCAGCACTTTTAGGACAGTTTGGTACATCCTAATGTTGGCTAGGGATTAACTACACAGATAACATACCTCCCAACATTTGTGATGGGTATCAGGGAATAAGGAGATTGTGTGTGGTTTCTGGCTTTTTCCCAAAGCAAAGGAAACCAAACTGATATATCTGACTTTGCATTTATTGATAAAAATGGATTAACCCAGTCTTAAAGGGACATAAAACCTTTTTCTTTCATGATTCAGATAGATCCTACAATTTTAAAAAAACTTTCCAGTTTACTTCTATTATTACATTTTCTTTTTATCCTTTGTTGAAAAGCAGGGAGGTAAGCTCAGGAATGTGCAATACTGTTACACATTAGCAATAGCACTAGGTGACAGCACTATTTCTTGATAATAAAAGTAAAGGGAAGTGTAAAGGGAAAGATGGTGATCCACAGATGGGTATCCAAAGCTTCACGCTTTAAGGCTGACCAAAATAACTTCCACTATAGAGAGATCTGAAAATTCTTAGAATATTTAAACACGAAATATATGGTATTCATTTGAAACATTCTAAACTTTAATAGATATAAAGGGCCAGATGTACTAAGGGGCAGACAGACAGACAAGGGTTTTATGGTGAGCAGGCAGCAAACACTGTACATTCGCTGCCTGTATTTCCTTCCATGTGCAGTGCTGTTCATTGCTCTAGCACAGGGGTTTCAAACCAGTCCTCAGGCCTCCCTAACAGGCCAGATTTTCAGTATTAGCATGGGTGAGATCAGTTGTGCTCCAGTTAAAGTGAATGTAAAGTTAAATAGTTTACCAAAAGTGATACGATAGAAGTTAAAAAATGAATGAGAGTTTCATTCATTAAATCTTTAGGATATACTTCTCTTCAGAGCTATTTCACCATAAACACTATACGGATAAGAGCTAATGCTCCGGTCGCCATTTTCATCAATTGATTGACAGATTACTCATCTGCAATCAACTAATCATTTCCCCCCGGGCAGTGACGTTTGTGCAAAGGGGCTGAACACCTTGAAAATGGCGACCGGAGCATCAGCTCTTATCCATGTAGCGTTTATAGTGAAATAGCTCTGAAGATAAGTATATCCTAAAGATTTCATATCAAACACAATATAAAAGCTGTGCAAAGGAAAAGTGCAAAATACACGGAAAAAAAAAAAAATCTAAACTGGTAATCACATGGATTCTAGTAAACAAAAGCCCACTCATTTCCAATATACATAAAAAACTATATAAAAGTCAATTAAATAGTTTTGAGTATGTTAAAATACAGACCGAACAGTCCTACTCAAACCACAGACGTGCCTCAAGGAGTGTAGATAATTTACTTGGATGTAGAATCTTAGCTTCCTAGAACCGGATAGCTCTCCTCCTTCATAGAATCATTGATGCAGCTTCCACCCTTTCAGAGCACCAAGGAGTATTCAGGGAAGAAGGAACACTAGGGATATAAGTACAAAGAAGTGCAACCAAGATTCAAGGTGAAACCTTTAAAACATTTATTTTGAGCACACAATTTATTGCACTTACTAGAATAAAGATTTAAAATTGCCTTATGATACAAAAATATACGGGTCCCAGCGGCACTCCAGGCTGTCAGCACTACTTTTATCCACTTTGAGTGATCCGTTGAAAACAACTGGTCAATGTTGTAATGATGTTATGTAGTAAGTTGCTGTAATGCCTGTAGACCGATCCGTCTGCGCGTTTCGTCTGACCTCCGCAGACTTTATCAAGACCTTTGGATCAGCTGTATCTTCCGGTGAGGATCTTCTTCAACCTCTCGTGACTCCGCCCATTCATATTACGTATGCGGTATGTGACTGCATAACATGCCCGCCCACTAGCCATATGCTAGATCTTAGAGTCTGATCGTTAAACAAGGAAGTCTGTCTCCTATTATGGAATGGTAATAAATACACAGAGTGGTATGCAGGCTGCTAACTGAATTGCAAACAAGTAATCAAATATTGAGTGATTCAGTAACAACCAATGTAAGATACCTTATTACACAAAATAAACAAACAAAGAGATATCGAGAACAATAGTGTCACTACTTCAAATTGACTACGCATTAAAAACAAAACTTGCATATTTCAATGATATTCTAATCCAAACATAATACAATTCATTCAATAGCTAAACTCATAAAACCAGAATAACAATCTGTATTTACACAGAAAAAAAAACCCAAAGAAATTTTTTTTATAGACAATTAATATTATTAAAACACAAATGAAAATAACCTTTTGAAACCTAAGATGCATAAACAAGACATATTAAAAATCATCAATAGCATATAATAAATATAACATAATAAATATAAATATGATAATATTATATAAAAACAAACGGATGCAAATAAATGAAAATTCATATGGGCAAAAAGAACTATTTTTATCTCTGACACAAAAAAAACTTAAAACATAAACGCTAGTAGGTCCAAATCAATGTTTAGACCTTTAGGTGAGAGACTGTCAAACTCCTGAATCCACCTTGTTTCTTTCTGTCTGAGAGTAATAAGTCTTTGATGAGGGTTAGAGCCAGGGGGAACAACCTCAAAAATACTAATGTGTAAACTGCTGGGATCCTGTTTATGGTATATCCTAAAATGATCACTAACGCTATGTGTTTTTAGCCCTATTTCGATATTGTTAATATGCTCATAACAGCGCCTCTTAATTTTCCTCTTGGTCCTACCTATATAAATCAATCCACAGCCACAGATAAGACCAAAAACTACAAATGTGGTGTGGCAGGTCCCTCTACACTTAATGGGTACCTGTTTTGTTTTGTTCCAATTCATTATGGAATCTCTATTCCACAGGTGTATACACATGCAGCAATTATTGCGACCACATTTGTATGTTCCTGGTCTTCCCGTGACCCATTGATTCAGGGTACTAGACTTATTTTTGGAAAGCAGATCTTTTAATTTAGAAGGGGCCAATATGCTTTTCAGATTATGATTCTTTTTTAACACTATATGAGGTCTCTCGTCTATCACTGTCCTTAATATGGCATCTGCTTTAAGGATTCCCCAATGTTTATGGAGAACCTTCTTAATAAAACTAGCTCCTTCACTATAAGTAGTGATAAATCTAACTGCATTGTTAGACTTAGACTTTCTCCTTCCTATGTGTTCCTGTAATAGAATGCTGTGTTTACATAAATATATAGAAGAATAGAGGGGCGTCTCATGTGCAGGATCATCGGATATATCTATGAGTACAATACAAAAATGAGCCAAATGTATTCTCACATATTAGTAGAGCACACCCATGTGCTAGTAGGTGCAGGCTGTAGAATTATCGGGTGTAACAGCTCACCCCCAGCTAGGATTTCCTATGTGCTGCAGTGAATATATAAAGCATAGACAGAAGGCACTATATGTGCAGATCAATCAAAATATGACTATATAAATTTTGAAGATGCCAAATGGGTACTCACATACTGTCCAAGCACACCAATGTGTTGGAAGAAGCAGGCTGGAAGATTTCAAATAGGTGTGTCAGCTCACCCCCAAGAGTTTTCCCAAAGAGCAGGATCCAGGTGCGAGGGAGTACTGGTAAAAGTGCTCCAAAATCAGTGAACACAAGCAGGTAGTTAAGGTGTTTCCACTCAAAGTTGTTTTTATATATAAAAAATGGTGTTTATTTAAAAAGATTTAAAAACAAAGTACAAAGAGTGTGAAAAGGGGTATTCAAATATTACCCTATATATGCAATGTGTTTGTCAGCTCTAGGGCTGTTTCCTCAGGCATAATGTTCATCTTACCAATATGTCTGCTTTATATAGCCCCTACCTAACACAAATGAACAATGTTCAAACCTTCAGGGGGTGTGTTCTCTACTTAATTGATTGGATACACCTGCATACTCTAATTTTACCTAAATGATTAGAGAAAACCTCCAGGCTGTGTTTATGTTATATTGCCCCATCTAAATGTATATAAAGCAGCGATCACAATGAATAACCCAAAACCTTTTCCATCAGAAGGTAGCATAAAAATTAGAATTAAAAATCAAAAATTTAATGTACATTTCACTTAATTTATACATTTCAAAAGGAGAAAGAAAGAATATATATTTCAGTTTATGTTGCATTTTATCAGCATCATCATTAGTGATTTTTATGAATCACCGGTTAATATGATATATTATATATATTATTGTCTCACAAAACCCCACTTTCAATAGATTTTTTTTTAAAAAATATATATATTTCATAAATCCCTCCATCCTTTATTATAGTATATTGTGATGCCATATTTGATCTATGTATAAAAAGGATCTGATTCCATATGGGATGGGTGGTGTGAATCAAACAAACAATGGCTATATTAATCCGACCATCTGTTTCTATTTTCATTGTTAGAAAAAAACTCTTTGAGATAGAACGAGTACTTAACATTACTATCAACCCATCCTACCTTAATATCGCCATTTGTCTGACCAGTTAATTGTCCCTTTCTCTTTTTACACAAAAACGGTATATATCAGATTGTTTACAAGACACTTCTGGTTAAGTATATGCAGTCTGCAAGCACTCTGGTTTACAAACACTTCTGTATTTAGTTTTAATTATCGCTTGCTTAGCCAATGCATGTTTTCACTAGTGTGGGCAAATATGTAAGCCCTATCATAACGGAGGTATATCCATTCTTGTTACCACCCACTTAATCTTGAGACCTATAGGATAGGTCTTTGTATGCTTTACCCCTTCATGTGGTCTTTTGATTGGTTTGTGTGTACTATCGGTTAAATGTGCCGATAATGGGTCTGTACTTAACCCCTTTGTCACTGACCAGGCAACTGAACCCTGTAGTGGGTTGTCTGTCACAACCAAGGTTTGTGCCACAACCGAGGTCTGTACCGCAACCTAGATTTTCTCAGCCGTAAGCGGTAACTGAACTCTATAGTGGGCTATCTGTTACAGTTAAGATCCCTATCTGCAAACTCACTGTTGTTCTAAGTCTGTACCGCAACCAAGATTTTCTCAGCCATAAGCGGTATGCGTAAAACAGCAATGAGTGAACCTGTGCTGTTGGTTCGATGTTCTCATCAAAGATAGTACTAAAGTTGATGTGATATATGACAACGTAGATAAATTATATACCTGTATATAGATAATAGTGAATTAGTCTCCTTTCTTAAACTATAGTGTGAATATAGAAACTAACTGAAGATTTAACATAAATGCTTATAAATGCTGAGAAAATCTCGGTTGCTGTAAAGACTTAAAACAACAGTGACTTTGCGAAATCTGTGACTTTCCTCTGGACTCTTGTATTTTGTATGTACCAAATTACTATAGTCATGATTATATATTACATTGTATAATAGAATTGGTATATTGATAATTTTGTATCATCAACATATCAGTCTCTCTTTAGCGCCCCCTTTTGTTTCTATTACATTATATTGTGTACACATAAAGCATTTCTTTCCCTCACATCTACTATCAGATTGATATCATATTCTTTTTCCAGAAGTTTGGTCTGTAAAACATCTGCCTCTCTATTATAATGGTCTAAATTGGTGCAATTTTGCAGTATTTTGCAAAATTTCCCATATGGTATGTTTTCTTTCCAATGCCTCATATGACCGCTATTGGCATTAAGGAAACCATTACTATCCGTAGGTTTTCTTTAGTTCCTTACCATCATAGAGTTAGTGCTACTATCTATAAACAACTCAACATCCAAAAATTCTATTTTATTTGTGCCTATTTTCTCCGTGAACGTTAAGTTAAACTAATTATTATTAATGTATTTAACAAATTCCATGGCTTTTCCTTCATCGCCATTCCAGACTATAATGATGTCATCAATATACCTAAAGTATTTGACATTCTCAATAAACGGATTATTATTTCAAATCATGACATCTTCAAACATAGCCATATATAAATTGGCATATGAAGGCGCCATGGAGGTACGGAAGTCACTTCAAATATTTAACCTGTGGCGGCATTCGAGGCCTAGTAAAATGATACTATTAGCTCCATATGACAAGAGGTCGCAGCCAGATGTTGTGGAATTGCAAATGCCAAGGGTGGTCCGCAAATGTGGCCCCACCCCATTCCGTCTAATAGGCGTGGACGTCCTAAAGGATCTTCAGCCAGCAGACCCACAGGGCGGGGCCCCCCAGGTCACGACCTGAGGACAACACCCCCACCCATTAGCCCGACTGTCACCTCTGCAGACTCCGCCCTCAAATTGTTGATGGCTACGACCTCCCGCCACAAGAGACAGGCACTCCCCAAAACCGGGCTCTTGCCACCACCCGCTAAATATTACTAACCAAAGCCATTTTGAGGTCCGCCAGGAAGATTGCCAGCCCATCATTGGACAGGTGCACCCCGTCCGGGCGATACAGCCCTTTTTCTTGTCCGCTGAGATCAGTTCATGGCGGACCACAAAACCGCCTACCGCTAGTACTGCTCTACCCAGCTCCCTGTTAACTTTTTTTCTAACCCTATAAGCTACTCTAGGTGTGGGAAAATATCTCCAACGCAACCGAGGAATTATGTTGGACCAAGCCAACCTAACCCCCGGGAACGTTGTACAGATCCACTTGACATCGGACCTCATTGCATTGATGAGGTCCAGGGCCGGTGCACTCCCTATATCGTTCCCCCCATGTGTAGGAGGATGATGTGGGGCTGTCCCCATCTATCTCTAGCATTCTGGAGGAGGGCAGGCAAACCATCCCACTGTAAGCCTCTGTGGCCCAACTACCGTATCGATGCCTTTGACGTCTGAAGACCCAACTGCTGCCCCTCAGGAAGAGAATGGGCCGTTAGTGCCGCCCAGTGCACGTAAGAGTGCCCTATGATCCAGATACGAGTCGGACCTGTAGCCACACCTAAAAAATGGATTACATAGTTAATCACCAGAAGCCATCGACAGACAACACAACCAGAACAACTGCAAGGTGCATGTTTTCTTACTCATGCCCCGATTAACCACTACGCCTCTGCTGGCAGACGCACGTAAGACTTATAACATTGGGACCTCCATCTTCCCAACTTCTGGATGTGTTCCCCCCTCCAACCCAGCACCGCAGCGCTGGTAGCAGCCCCTATTCGGAAGGAATGGGGGGTGATTCTACAGTTCCCCAAACCTGCCGCGAGCGCTACCTTTTTGAGCACCACTGTAAACTGGTACCGAGACAGATTTGATCCGTCAGAATGCACTAAGAACTGAACGGGGCCTCGCGGTCGCTGCGCCATATAAGCCCTTGTACTCAAAACCGGGCAGACGCCCGAGGCTGAGGGTGTCAGAGTGAGCCACACTCCTCTCCCCTCCTGGTCTGTCTTTGAGTGCGGGATAAACAATAACAAATTATCACCCACACATTTAACATGAGCCAACTGCATTCCCGAGTTAACCGCGTCCTTTGAAGCGGCGACCAGCTCCCCTGGCCTAAGGGCAGCAAAAAATGCCAAAGAAAATGCGCACTGAAACAGCTCTCTTTCCCCAGGTTCAATGCAAATGCCCCCGGTGGCGTCCAGCAGCTAGGCTAATCTGTAAAACGTCACTGGTTCACGCGCATCCTTCGATCTACCTTCGAGCCTACCCCAACCCTTAATCACTTGCCTCACCAGGAATCCCTTAGTGATGTTGGGCCACTCTAACATGTTGCAAAAGAAGGAGACAGCAGCTATCCTATTGGATATAGCACCCTTCGAAATTCCCTGCCTGTTTCTCTCTGCAAGCCACTCTAAGAACAGATCCCTAGGGGGTTCTCCTGCCGCTGCGCCCCGTTCGTGACAATAACTTACCCACTCGCCCCAGTGCTGTGAATAAGCTCTCCAGGTATTCGGCGCCAGGGACGCCCTCACTAGGTGCCCTATGGACCTCCATGCCCGCCAACTTGCAAATAGAGTGGGGACAAGGTAAGCCAACTGCTGCTGCGTTAGGAGCCAGTCTGCGAAACTGCTCCCATTGGAACCTTGAGAGTGCATCCGCTAGGGTGTTGTTAACCCCGGGGACGTGTCTCGCGGTAAACTGAATATTGCATTGCAAGCACCTCAGCACCAGCTGGTGCAAATACCTAACCACTACAGGTGACGACACAGACAACCTATTTATTGCGAACACAACGCTAGCATTGTCTGTCCAAAACACGATAAACCGGTCCTTTAAGGCCGGCCCCCAGAGCTCCATAGCCACGACTATGGGAAAGAGCTCCAGTAGTGTCAAGTTCCTTGTCAGACCGACTTGGACCCATGATAGGGGCCATGGCTCAGCGCTCCATTGCCCGTCCAGGTAAGCGCCATAACCCATCGCTCCAGCTGCATCCGTCAGCAGGTGCACTGTCTGACTGGAAACCCTAGGAGTGCGCCAAAGCAGCGTTCCGTTAAAGCCTCTCAGGAAATTCTCCCATACCCTTAGGTCTTCCCGCATGTCCTCAGAAACTGACACTTTACGTGCACCATGAGGAGTGGAAAGCAAAGCTTCCATCCTCCTGTTGAACACGCGGCCCATGGGTATAATTTTGCACGCAAAATTGAGTAAGCCTAGCACTGACTGCAGCTCCCTCAGGGGCATGCTCCTTGCTGCCCCAGCCTTGCGTACCGCTGAGAGCATGGCTTCCACCTTGTCGGTTGAAAGACGACATAGCCTTGCAGCAGTGTCAATTTCGATCCCCAAGTACGTGAGCCTTGTACAGGGGCCCTGGGTTTTTTCCTCAGCTAGTGGCACTCCAAATTTCACCATTAATCCTCGCATTACTGCGATCAGCCGATCGCACTTGCGTGTATTTGCGGTGCCGACCACCAGGAAGTCATCCAGGTAATGGGCGACTATTCCCCCGCCGGCCGCCGTGACGATAGCCCAATGTAAGAATGAGCTAAATTCCTCAAAATAAGCACACGATAGCGAGCAAACCCATGGGCAAGCATTTGTCAATAAAATAACTTCCCTTGAATTTACACCCCATCAGTCTGAACGATGATGGGTGTATGGGGAGTAGCCGAAAGGCAGACTCGATGTCCATTTTGGCTAGCAGCGCGCCCGGACCCGCCGCAACTACCAACTCCAACGTCTGGTCAGCCGATCGCACTCGCGTGTATTTGCGGTGCCGACCAGCAGGAAGTCATCCAGGTAATGGGCGACTATTCCCCCGCCGGCCGCCGTGACGATAGCCCAATGTAAGAATGAGCTAAATTCCTCAAAATAAGCACACGATAGCGAGCAACCCATGGGCAAGCATTTGTCAATAAAATAACTTCCCTCGAATTTACACCCCATCAGTCTGAATGATGATGGGTGTATGGGGAGTAGCCGAAAGGCAGACTCGATGTCCATTTTGGCTAGCAGCGCACCCAGACCCACCGCAACTACCAACTCCAACGTCTGGTCAAACGATTGGTACGACACCAAGCTTATCAGGGGGTCTATTGCGTCATTGACAGAACCGCCTTTTGGATAAGACAAATGCTGAATCAGGCGGAATTTCCCTGGTTCCTTTTTAGGGACCACCCCTAAAGGGGATATAACCAGGTCAGGGATGGGAGGTTGTTCGAATGGACCAGCAAACCTCCCCAGAGCAATTTCTTTGCTCAATTTCGCCCGAACTTCGCCCGTCATTTCGTAAGCCGACTTTAAATTCTTATGCGAGGCAGACCCAATTACCAACCCCAATGTTGGTATCTTGAATCCTTCTCCAATCCACGCCAATAGGTTGGCAGCCGCCACCCTATCTGGGTAGGCCGCTAGCCAAGGCCTAATGGCGTCCAGCTTCAGGGGTGTTGGAGCTCTTTTGTCCAGACCCCCCCGAATTTGCCCCACGGAAGGCTCCGCCGTCCCTCCGCTTGGGGCACTCAACTCCCGGGTGTTGACCGCTGCAGTACATGCAGGCATGCCAAAAGGAACAGGAAGCTCCTTTGTCACACTGCTTCTCATTGTCCTTCCAACACTCCCTGCCCCGATGCTTGACAAGGCTCGGTGGCCTCGGGGGCCCTGTCCGCAGCAGCGATCCCCCTGCCCCCCCTTTTTCCGGTATGAGCAGGGACCACAGGTCCAAGTCTTTCACCCCAAAGTTCAATACTGGGTTACCGACCATTTTCCTCCTAAATTCACTATCATAGGCCCGCCACATGCCTTCCCCGTATCTATTATAGATACATTCTATTATCTCCGTGTACTTGATTACATCTACCGTGGCCTCCGGCCTCTGTTCAATGTAACAGGATGAGAATACCCTAAAGCACCACCTCTACTCTTCAAATGTATCCGGGCGCTGGATCTTTTTTGGTCCAGTCCCATCCTCACTACGCTCTTTGTCGCACTGCACCTCTAGGGACAGCTCAAACATATTGACATACTTATGATCGTGAATTTTTTGTACCGTCTTGGGTTTGAGATGCGCATTCAGGCAGTGGATCTTGCAGGGGTAAGAGTCCCCCTGCAGAGCTACCCTCCTGGCATTAACTGGTATATCCTGCGGCTGCGCAGCGCTCTCCCCTCCCTGAGCACTGCCCGCGGAGGCTGACGCTGTGCTTTGCCCTGCCAGCAGCGCAGGCTGCTCCATGCTACCTAAACCCTTAGCCTGATTACGCTCAGCCACTAGCAGCTTCAACATTTTGAACATGCGGCGCTGCCCCTTGCTATTTAGCCCTAATTTCTTCCCACCATCTGAGTCTGAATCAGTGCTATAGTCAGTGGTAATGGTGTGTGACAAATTAAATAAATTTCTCTCACCAACTGCAGATGTGGAAGGTGTAGATGTTCCGGGTGCAGCTCCCACTGATCCTCCTGACGTCTGTACTGATGGTCCAACTCCTGCTGTACCAGAGATCTCTGCCCTTGGCACTGCAGCCATTATATCCTGTGGAGGAGAAACAAACAAGAGGGCAGTATCCAGGCCAGCCATGCTGTCCCCCTGCCTGTCACCCCTAACCAGGGTAGAAGTACTGACCCCAGCCCTAGTTGGGATGCCTCTCACCCTTTCACCATCCATATCACCACTCTATTCATTCACTGTCCCTGCAACAGAGGAGGATGCCCTGACCACGGGCTCCCTGACTATATTTACGCTCTGAACACCTGCATTAATAGGTCCAAGGTCTCCCTGAACCCCTGCAACTCCTCGCTGTAATGACTAGCCCTGTGCGCCATCTGCAAGTGCATTCCCCCACATTTGAGGTACATAATTGTTTCTGGCACCCCCCCTGTTAGACCACTGGCGCCCCATCAACGAACTTCTTGCTCTCCCATATGCCTGCCTAGTAACTTTGGACCCCATGAACCTCCCCCTTTGTATGCCGCGCCCCCTCTGCAACATATTGGCCCTGTTCGCAATGTCAGATGCTGCAGAGTGCTGCGCAGCGGAGCGGGCCCGTCCGGATACTCCCCCCTCACCTGTGGAGAGTACCCGGCTAGGCCTCTTTCTTGCCCCAGAGATGCGACCTTCCTCTCCATGTTCCGGCCGTCTGACTGCCGCTGCGCCGGAAGTGACGTCACGCGCGTCACCTGACTGGCCGGAAATGGGCATGGAGGACGCGAGGACGCAACCGGAGCCTGCTCTGGAAGTAGCAGGCTCCGACTGAGCCACCAATGACTGATGCGGTATTGTAAGCATCATAGGGCCTATAGGCCCCACTCCAGCGGCGGACTGCGGCACCAATGAGGCATCCGAACCGGGCGCTAGGGACCCGGTCGGATGGGTGGACATGCTAGGCCCTGGCTGATGAGGGGTGCTAGGCCCCGGGCAAGTATTGGGCAATGCTACTGTTGTTGAGGGGCGCTAGGCCCCGATTCCACCTGGGTTCCCACCGGGGGCAAAACGGCGGCCCTAAGTGCCTTAAACAGGCCCACAACGGCCGCCGCCGCCTCATGAGACATCCCGGAGGCCGTGAGGGCCCCCAAGCCTGCCTCCAAAGCTCTATCAAGATTGGATGGACCTGCGCTCCCTGCACCCGCCTGTCCCGCAACCATAACAGTACCGGGCCCGGCGGGTGCAGGATCAGGGGCTGGGGGACTGTGTATTATCAGACTAGGTGGTATAGCAGACAATACTGGCCTTGTTTCAGCAGGGGCTTGGTCCTCATCTTCTTCCTCTATTACAGGTGTACTCCTCAAGGATCTCCTAGGGGATGGGCACCGCAGCACTTCTCCTGGACCGAGACATCTTCACTTGAAGGATGGCACAAACTTTCTTCTTGAAAATCCCAGGTGGAAGAGGCCAGATTGTTCCAGAACTTCCCTTATATGAGGTAAGCCTAAGACCTCCCCTCACTTTGCAACATTGTTGCTACTACACTGCACTGAGATTTTCCACTAGCCTGTCAGCTCATCCCTTAACTCCATTACAGAAGACTCTGCTACCTTTCATTCCCCTTCTTTGTTTTAAGTTGGAAATAATCATGGAGCATTTCTAAAGAAGATTTGTGGGATTTTAAAAGTTAAATGGTGATCGCTCACAGAAATAACTTTCCTTCTGGTAACAATCAGAAGCGGATCCAGACGTGACGCAAGGTGTACCCAGGAGAGATTGGCTACCCGCGGTCAGGTGATCCATCCAGGAAACACAGGGAAAAGAGACAACATAGCGAGTGTGGTCGCTGCATAGTGGCAATTTACCACCCTGAGAGGTACGCAACAAAGAAAGAACCGGAGATTCGCTGCATAATTATTACCCTCATTTGAACATATTTTATATATTTACACTTTTATTTCAGCAGTATCTGTGCTATCTGTTGCATTTCAACGTCCATAGTGTAATAATCTGCACTCAATTTTATAAGTGTCAGACTATACAAACTTCAATCTAGAATATATATATATATATATATATATATATATATATATATTTATGAGTAAAGAAAACGGCGTAGTCCTGAATAGCATTTGAAGTAGTAATATTTGTCTGTGGCGATCACTTTTTGAGCTAAATTTTATTTTGAGTTTATATGAGTAACTAAATGAATTTATTCTTTACCCATTCCAGCAATATTTGTGCCTTCTTTTATATTTTCTAAAGTATCTTTTTTTACAAATTAACTTTGGGATAATTTGTATTTTTGAAGGAGGCAGAGTCTGGGTTATATTGTAGAATAGTATTACCCCAAACCAACCTTTTAAAACTTCTGAGAACCTAAGGCCATTTATCAAAGACCAGACGTACATCTCTGAACATGTCCACCCAGCACTCGCACTTATTATTACATAAGTCCAGGGCAATTGAAAACTGCCGGATAAGAGTTAGCGTATTGGTTAGCAGCAGTCTGCACTCACAGCTTCACAAATAGAGCCCTTAGTCTTACTGCTTTTGAATTCCAGATTTTGTCCTACTGTCTCTAAATAAATGTTTATTTTTAATGTTTGTTTCCACCCTTTTCTCATAGTGAGGGATGATGCAATGTAACTTGAAGGGCTGTGTCTTAAATATATTAGCTCCGCTCTAGACAATTCATTAAAATTCCACTAAGACAATGGTTGCCAACACCTTTAATACAATTATCTAGGTTCAATTAGACCTGTTGCTTAATAGTTCTAGTTTACATAGGTCAATATGACACTGCGCACAGTGGGGTTAAATGCATAGATGAAGTTAGCTCCGGAGCAACAATCGATTTTCTGTGATTAGTAGCAAAGCACAAATGTTGATACTGATTGGCCCATGAATGATGTTCAGCTCAGAAACAGTGATTAGCCTCTCTTAAGCTTACTTTAACTATGTGCTTTATCACACCAGTTGACAATATATCATTTGATAATTATCAGCATGTTAATGGCTGCTGATGACACAAATAAAATCAGCCATTTTCATTGCTTTTCAGCAACACTTTTTTCTTTGTTTTTTTGGTTTTTTTTGGGGGGGGGGTGTCCCTATTCTTAAAGGGATATGAAACCCCGATGATGATTTTTCTTTTCTTTCTTTCATGATTCAGACAGATCATACAATTTTAAACAATTTACTTCTGTTATCTAATTTGCTTCATTCTCTTGTTATTCTTTGATGAAGGAGCAGCACAGCTCTACTGGGAGTTAGCTGAAAGCCAATAAAAAGATGCATATGTGTGCAGCCACCAATCAGCAGCCACCGCATGGCTATTGGCTAAGAGGTGAAAGCGTCACCTCTCAAGCCAAACAGCGATCTGCAGGTGGGCTGCCTGAGCAGCTAAGAACAGCGTTCGCTTGAAACAAATAAAGGAGCTTTCTACATGAAGTATCTTATACTTCATAAATGAAAGCCCCCTTTATTTATTTCAATAGTCAGTCCTAGAGTTTCGAAAATGCTAGGATGGACTTTCACTTTTAACATAGTCACTAGGCCAGAGATGCATTGTATGCAATAACAATGAGAGATAAAACACACTATAAAAGCATTTCTCTGAAATTATTTTTTACACCTTCCTCATTGAGCTGCTATTCCGTAAAGCTACTACATGTAATGCTTATAACTCCCCAAATATGACCTTAATGGAGATTGCTGTATCATTTGTTATGAACTAGCTTTGGTAATTGTTTATGTGACCCCAACTCTCTTGCACTCTTATATGAGGGATGAGATTATAGCCCTCACATTGCTAAAACTCTCTTTACGTGTAGGGACGTCTTTGTGAGAGAATAATTTCCATTGCTGCCAGGTAGGAACCTCAGGAAGATCTGTTATTTTTTTGACAAGTGGAAATGCAAACCCCAAATAACAGGTGCCATACCAGTTTATAGGGAGAAATATATATGAATTAGTACTACAGACCCAATATGACCCATTGTAAGTAGATAGTATACCACCAGTACCTTCACAGTTAAAACATTTTTAATGCTTACATTTTTCTACATGTGTGTTATAAATTTCTAACTGTGGCATATTCCTACCACAAGGTGTCTGATTATATACTAGTGTGTGGTTACAATGGGAAATCTATACAAACACAGCCCTTCATTTTCTCATATATGTTACATAAAACTCCTTTTTAAACCAGATATGATTTATACAATGATCTTGTTATCACTGGGAACCGCCCTCCTAATCGTATTCGTATAATTAAAACAGGTTTCAATGGAGATATAAAATAAATGTCACTGAATAACCCAGCTCAGAAAGCAAATAGCATAACAAGCAATTAGATACTTCCTGCTTTTTGTCACCATGAGGACGTTTTTGAGTATTTGTGTTTTTTCTGTTTTTATCATTCCAGGTAAGTGTTGACATAGAAACAGATCTATTACCCTATACTAATCCAAACTATAATATATAAAGATTAAACATGTCATGGTTATCTTCATTTTTGCTCTGAAATTTGGATAAACTAAAATGTTTATTGATTTTATATTATAGTTCTCATAAAGATATTGAATGTTGATATGTAAGTGTAAAGAGACATGAATATGTTGCTTGCATATATTTGTGTATATTCAAAAGCTGTGCAAGTCAGAGGAGTTAGGAACATACCTGTTATACAGACGTTTTAAACTGCCCTAACATTAAAAATGAAATGGCATAATTGATGGCTATTCTATATCCTTGGCATTCTGATATTGAGTTTTTGTTTTTATTACTTTCAATTTGCAAATATTGTATATCTTTTTTTCCCCCATTTTGTCAATAAATTCTCAAATCTGTTATTTGGCTCCTACATATTGTATTTGCCATTATTGTGCTAGATTACAAGTGGCATACTAAGGTTTTTTTTTTTTGCTTATGGACTTACTCCGCTCAAGTTAAAAATTTAGCGTGGCTGGATTTGTGCTTGTATTACAAGTTGAAAGTCAAACATTTGCGCATGAGCCAAAGACTCAGGCGCGCTAACTTCAGGTCTTTGGATGTTGTGACTGTGCTAACTTCTTCTCTCCATAGACTAACAGTTATCACTTGCCCGATAACTCAACACTGTGCTAGACCAATTGTGCAAAAGCAGAAAGTGAAATAGAAGAAAATATATATATAGAAACCACAATATGAGATATATAAATATATAAATAATTTATTTTGGTAAAATATAAATCTATACCTACTGTATAGATCTTACATACACATAATCACATAAATACAAATATATTCACATATACATACATGTATACATTCACACATACACATATTTAGACATATGTAGATGCATTGGAGACCTTCCCAGTCAAACACTTTGCCATATATACCATATTCCTTTAACCCTTTTAAAAAAATGTTTAAACAATATTAAGATGATTTTTTTTTATTTAAAAAATTATATATTAGTGTAATACTTTATTTTAATATGTTTTAGAGGTGTTTTGTTGAGTTTTTTATCCTTACACTTCAGGTCACAAACCTCACAAAATATTCTAATATGTTTCACTTAAGTTCCAACTATCACTGTCAACTTTGCGATATCCATTGAAAGTATAGGTTGTGCTAGAGCGATGTCAGCCATCCTAACATGTATCTAGTGAATGGGATTTTTCATGTACTTGTAATATCAAGTTGCGCACAAATTATAGTGCGGTCTAGCGATAATGCGTATTGCAACCCGTGCTATATTTAGCACACCACTTGTAATCTGGCCTATTATTTGTTTGGGGGGAAAGGGAGAATCTCTAGCTAAACTAAAATGGTATAATCAAAATGAGCAGGCCCTGGGTAACTGTCAGCTTTTAAGTAATATCTTACATTATATCTCGCATATCAAACTGAAATGCTAGCAATGGGAGAAAACAGTATTTGCATTTAGGAAAGATGATTGTTAAACCAGTTATGTAAATGTGTGTTAAATATTCTCATGTCTGTTTTATTAAATTAGTCTCACTGGATAGAGGACAAGATATCTCAGAAATCTCGTAGAGCTGCTTGTGTGCATTGAGGGGAATTTCTAGCAGAGTGGTTTATTATTATTTTTTTAACTAAACAACTTCATCCAAGCATGCAGAATTCATAGACTTGATTGCCCCTATATTTAAGAACAGACAAGTTGTCTTATTTTTATTTTCTTTTAAAAAAAAATATTTATCTGTTTTCATATTCATTTTATATAGGGTTTTTAGTAAGGTTTTTTTTGTAATACCAGTAATTTTCACAAAAAAACTTGTTCTATGCAATCCAATCGGCCACTAGCAGGGGGTGTCAATCAGCCTGATCATAATTTGGCCCCTACGTATGCTTTGATAGTAAAGTTTTCAACAACAGAATCTAGAGGCTGGATCAGAGCCACAGAACTAGAGCATGCTGACTCTGGTGTGCCCAACCCAGCCTACATAACATTTTACCCCACACAAAGACCACCCATTACTCCACAGAATGCCAGCTGCTCTGCCTCCTTGTCTCAGTCTAGGCCCCTTGGTACTAATTGGGAATTGTTGAGTGACCTACTGGTTGGGTGAAGAGTAGACCCATAGGGCTAGATTTAACAAGTGTCGAGTGGAAACGATTTGCTATTCGCATATGCTGTCTGCACCAGAAACGCTTGTGCAATGCCGCCCCATGCTCACTGGCCAGTAGCAGGGGCTGTCAATCATCCCAATCATATTGGGTCGGTATGAACTCAATCAGCCAGCTTTCAGTTGGTGGAGAGGTTAAGAAGCAGCTGTCTTACAAAGCAGCATCCACTGCTTAACAAATATTGCCCATAGAGTCTAATCAGAACAAAGGAGAAGATCCGATTTCTTATGAGATCATTTTGTCATTTGGGAGTGAACCTCTATAGATTTAATAAGTAGTCTGACAATGAACTTAAATGTTACACAAAGATCACAAATCAGGTAAATTAACTATAAGATATATATATATGTGTGTATTTATATACAGTATATATATATATATATATATATATATATACACACACACAAAAATGAAGTCTAGCACTCGCTCACAAGCTCTCAGCTAAGTTTAAAAGAAACTGGGAGCGTCAGTTACCACATTTTTCCAATTGGGACAAGCCCAGGTACCACGTCAAGGTCTCTTCCAAAACCTGGGACCCTAATACAGCCACACAAATGCAGTCTCTCTCATTTTAAACTTATTTGTAGATATGTTAACTGGCCCATAGTCTCGGTTCAGCCTGAAGCTGTTGTTTTTTTGTTTTGTTTTTTTTCATAGTAAGAAAGATGTGACCACTTGGTACAACAGGCTTGCTTCTATATATGTTCTTGAGTGTGCCTGAAATCCAATATAAAAAGTGGTGTGATAAATTTATCTGACTTTGAACAAATATCTGTTTTACAGGAGGTCTTAGGTTTGCTCCTTCTGTTTATTTTTCAGTATTTAATACCTTTGTTGGACATCAGCAAGTTTGTCAGAAAATTGACCTTGAGATTATTTTCAAAATAAATAATGATGTATTAGGTGCTTCTGCAGCACAACAATTACTCTAAACAAGAGTCTGCTTCAGACACATCTGATTGGAGCCTACAATTTGACTTTAAGGACTTTTGTGCATTGGAGAATTTGAAAAATATGAGTGATTTAGAAGTTGACAGCAAGGTTCAAAATTTTCAAAATAGGTTTCTGATTTTTTATCACATTAAATTTCGGGCACCTTATATAAATGGTTTTAAACATAAGGTTGAGATTTACATTTTGTCTTTGTGTAATGAGATGAAAAACAAAAAGTAGAAATCTAATGTTTCAGTATTAGAATAGCCATTAAAAGTCTTCATGAGAATACATAATCAGGTCTTCTAATAAGGGTGGCAATGTTGTAGTTCTTAATAAAAATCATTATAAAGCTGAGGCTATACAACAATTAAACAAGGGCATATTTCACAGAAAATTGTTTATTAAGCTGACTAATTTATTTTGAAGGAAACTTAAGAAATTGGTGAAAAAAGTGACACAGCAAGGAATTTAATACCTGATTCTCCACATACATCAATTTTTCATCACCTAAAATACATAAAGACCCAATAAAACCAAGAGCATTATGTTTTTTTCTTGGGTCAATATACTATGTTCAAAAAGGAAGAGAATATATATAGAGTTGCTACTTTTCCGCAATTATTTTATATTTAACGGTAATTACTTTTTGCAATGCTGTGTCACAGCAATGGGTTCCAAATTTGTGCCATCGTTTGCTAATCTGTTTTTGGGGTGGTCGGAACTCCACTACTAATACAACATATCTTATCAATTTTCTGAACATATTGTGATTTATAAGTGTTTCATTGATGACCTTATCAATATTGTACATGGTTCTTTTGATTTTTAGAGATTTATGTCATTTTTGAATGTCAATAATTTGAATTTGAGGTTTACCGGAGAGTTGATGTTATCACAAACACCTTATCTGGTCTATTCCTAAAAGTCAGTTCTTGCGTATTAGATGAAGCATAAAGGGTTAGATAACAAGTGGCGTGCTACTGTTAGCGCGGGACGTAATAAGCAATATTGCGACCGCATAAACTTGCACACATATTACAAGTTGAAAGTAAACAAGTGTGCTTGTGTGCACCAAACACAACATCAATACATTAAAATAAAGCTTTACACTCATATATATACACTTTCTGATAAAAAAATTATTCATATACATATTAATAAAACAAATTAGAAGGGTTAAAAGGTATATGGTAATTGAAAAGATATTTGACTGTAAAGGGATTTTATATACTGTATATTGTTCCAACATTCCAAACATGGTCAGACTCATGAAAAAAATGCCTTTTGGCTTTGTTAGCCTTGCAGTCTGTAGGTCTGGTGATATATTTTGAAAAATTGTCTGAATCATTCTTTTCCGACTAGTGGTGATGTGTCTCCCATTGTAAATTATAGGGATAGCAGCTTTAGCAAAAGTATGCCCACATTGCCACTTAGCTGTGATGTTGGCAGAGGGGGGCTGTCTTCAAGGTGTGTTTACACAACATAAACCATGTATTCCCAAAACCAAAAAATAGTTTAGGTGTAGTATACATATGTAAATTCAGTTTTACTTAACATTCACTCACAATGGAAATTCTCCCCACTGAAAAGCTGGCGAGATTGATTTGGCTGAAGAGGTATATCCAATATGGTGGGCAGTGCTTTGAATATTACACACTCACAATGATGTTTCACCATTAAAGTACAAGTTACTCTCATGGAACGCGCATGAAATTCCCACAGAACACCTATATATTTGTGATGTCTGCAGTCTACATTGTTAATAAAGATACAAAAAAACACCTTCCTATTAACCCTATAGGAGCTGGGGGATTGTGGGTACATGATAGATGTATATACAATGTT
This sequence comes from Bombina bombina, assembly GCF_027579735.1. Classification (NCBI taxonomy): domain Eukaryota; kingdom Metazoa; phylum Chordata; class Amphibia; order Anura; family Bombinatoridae; genus Bombina; species Bombina bombina. The sequence continues at coordinate 232,250,607 of NC_069506.1, read as the reverse complement.
TCATTTTTCTGTATTGATATATATAATGATAAAATATGTATGTAAAGTCTTGTCATGATTGTAAAAATGGTGTATTTTGCCTTTGGAATGTTTTTTCCTTTTTTAGGAAGAAGATTTTGTGTTTGTGATATTAATATTTTCATTTTTATGTTTTTTTAATGTATTGCAGATATAAGTTCTCACTGTACTGAACATGTTATACTTCTAATATTGCATCAGCAGGGGCGTATTAAGGCCTAGGCACACAAGGCTCGTGTCTAGGGTGGCAAATTTGGGGGGGGGGCAGCACTTTTTTTTACATTGCCCCCGACTGCCGCTGTACTTTAAAAAAATATTGACTCGGTCCGGCTTGTCACCGACGTCACATGATGTCAACCAATAGCTGCCTTCCTGCAGTCTCATGGCTCAAGTGAGTCACGCACGTGCGCACCGCACATGATCTCTCAGGCAGGCCAGGCGGCAATCGGAGGGGTGCTGAAGGGGCAAAGGTGAAGCCTACATTTGCAGACCAGACTGGCTGAGTAGCAGACACACACTGACTGGAGTCTGGACTTTTAGAGCTCTCATTTGGGTAACTCAGCACTCCCTTAAATAAATGTAATAATAAAAATAGCAGCACTGTGCCTCTGACTGTTGCCACTTGCCTGGGGTATGTATTGAGGATGGTCCGTGCATGCACTGTGATGATAACAGATAACGATATGATGATGATCATCATATAAAACATATGACATGTTGATATTGTTTTTTGTCTGGACTCTGTCTGTCTCACTATGTAAATATTGTAATGTAAAATAAATCATGCTAACTAAGCAGATAAATAAGTTACTAAAACGCTGTTAATTTAGCATGCCATTTTCAGCATTGGTTTAATTTAGTTTCACAATAGGCAGGCAACTGGCAAGTATACTTTACAAGTAAGAGTCAGAGAAGAACACATTAACAAACATGAGATGATTAAAAAATCGTCTAACTAGGCTACAGTAAGAAAATTATTTTGAATAATATCTCACATATTCTTATATAACTACTGACTCTCATGTTGACTTGTAAAAAAAAATAAAAAAAGTGTTTTAATATTTTGTTAGCTGATTTTAATTGGCTTGTGAAAATTTAATTTGGAAATGCGTCGGGAAAAAAATGTCACATTAATACATGACCAAAAAATGTTATAACCAAAAATGGCCTAAAACATGGCAGCAGGATTTGGAGTGCCTAGGGCAGCACAAAACCTAAATACGTCACTGAGTATCAGCACTGTAACAAATTAATTATATTAATATAGAACATGTTTGTTACAGAGTAGTCACAATATTATAAATATAACAAGTTTGTTACAGTGCGGTCGCAATATTATAACACGTTCAGAACAGTGAGAACTTATACCAGCAATACATAAAGAAAGATTAATATTGTGAATGTGAAATCTTCCTAAACAAAGAAAAAACACACCAATGGCAAAATACACATTTTTATAATCACAATAAGACATTACATACATATTATAACGTTATACAATAAAATGTAGATAAATTAAACATTGCATATACATCTATCATATACCTACAATTCTCCAGCATTATTGATGTCATAATTCCACTATAGTATTGTAAGAAAAGGGGTTAAGTTTCTGTTAACACATATAAATTGTATTGCCATACAATTCTGTGTAAAGGGGTCATTTACATTACACACAAATATAGGTGGCGATGCTTTGAATATATCACCAGCATCGCCACCCTCTGAAATGTATAGTAAAATGCCTCTCAGAATATATATATATATATATATATATATATATATGTGTGTGTGCGTGTGTGTATATATATATATATACTATATATATATATATATATATATATATATACGTATTTATGTGTTTATCAGTATATACATATTTAAACACATATGTGCACGTATGTGTGTATGTATATATATAGATATATCAATGTTCCCTCTAATGAGCGCGGTAGCGCGGCCGCGCATTGATTTGGTAGGCTCCGCGCATGTGCCAATTAAGGCCGCGCATCTTGGAGCGCCAAAAGCCTCAGCAGAGCTAAGTTTTGTGAGAGCAGGGCCCAGGGTATTGATCGTGGTAGATGGGGATGCGCATGTTGATGGAAACTCCCGTAACACCACTTCAGAGGTCCAGTAAGCTCCCTTACATATCCGCTATCACTGACCTTACACGGATATTTTATCAGGCAATCTGACGGCCCTAATGCTTATAATAAGACGGCCACGAGCGACACTGTGGATTTTTTTCAAACACTGAGATATTCCTCCTATACACATAACATGTGAGAAATATCTTGTAACTACGGACTAGGATTCTATACTATCACCTGGGATATATTTTCAGTATCTTTTTGGGATACAAGAGGCATCCTTTTTTCAACATCATTGACTTTATCTTCTTTTTATATTATCCAGATTTATAATATTATTAACATCTCATTTTTAGTTGTGCCCACAACATGCGTTTTGAATTAATTGGACGGATGAATGATTATATTAATATATGTTTTATGCTTATCAGTTTGTTACATTTTATTTGTAGTCAATCCCTTAATAATTTATATATATTTAAATACTTTGGATTTTTTGGATCTGAAATTTATTTTATTATATTATATTTTCTGAACTAATTTTAAAACAAGTGTACACCCTCTAGCTTTTCAAGCGCCACTATATTATTTGTTTCTTTGATTTATAAGATGCTTATCTATTAGAGTTTACAAAATGTTTGCATTAGGTTTAGGATTAAGGGTAATCATATGTCACTTCTGCATAAGTGACTCCCATGAACTGTTGCTTTGCTTTTTTTCACACTTTAGATTCTGCAGTTTAGATAAATTGTTTGCTAACCAAATGTTGGTTTGCTGGGTGTGAGGTGATTGTGTGTGGCTGTGTGAATGTGTGTGGCTGTGTGAGTGTGTGTGGCTGTGTGAGTGTGTGTGGCTGTGTGAGTGTGTGTGGCTGTGTCTGTGTGTGTGTGGCTGTGTGTGTGGATGTGTGTGTTTAAGAGCTTGTGAGGGTGTGAGTGTGCTTGAGAATGTGAGGGAGAGGGTGGGAGTGTGCTTGAGAATGTGAGGGTGTGAGTGTGCTTGAGAATGTGAGGGTGTGAGTGTGCTTGAGAATGTGAGGGAGAGGGTGTGAGTGTGCTTGAGAATGTGAGGGAGAGGGTGTGAGTGTGCTTGAGAATGTGAGGGAGAGGGTTATGTGAATATCTGTGTGTGGGTTTGTGTATGTGTGTTATGTTTTCAAGTGCTCACACATTTTGATCACTTGCCCAAAATTTGCACAGGTACGGAGCCCTTTCACTCAAATACTGTAAAAAAAATATTTTTAATACATTTTTATATTCATAATGTGTTTAACTGTGTTTTTAATGTAAATATTTAACATTCCAATGTTCTTCACTTAGAGGAAAATGTTCTTAGTATTTTAAAATTTATATATATATATATATATATATATATATATATATATATATATATATATATATATATCTATACCTGTATATATTCATATAGATATATAGGTATAGATATATATTTTACAAAACATCATCAGATATCTATAGAAATATATATTTAAAAATAACATTTTATTATATGTGAAGAACATTGGAATGTAAAATATTCATAACTACCTTTTTGGTATAGCGGCTTTTGGGTTAGGGCGCAATCGATAAGTGTTAGTTTTGTGGGGTTTTAAAGTGCGCTACATTGAAGTCTATGGAGAAAAGAATTTAACTTGGTCATGATATCCGAAGACCAGCTAATAGTGCGCATCGGGTTTCACTTGCACGCAAACAATTTTGTTTCAACTTATTATATGAGTAAAAGTTTACTTCCGGAGCGTTTGTTGAAAGTAGAACGCCAGTTGTAATCTGGCCCAAACTGGGTTAATATATTTAAATAATAAGCAGAAGAATTAGCACAGAGGTTTATTAATTGAGGATATGATCCAATTAAGTTTTATTAAAGCGTAGAAGAGGTTAGACAGATTGGGCATATATCTATAAGTCTAAAAAGAAACGACTTTCTGCCAACAGGCTATATTATTCTCTACAGAATATACATCTCAATATGATGACATTTGTGAAATATTGACACATAGGGGCCAATTTAAGAAGCCGTGAATGCTGCTGTTTTCTCACAAGCCTTTAGGCTCGCCGGAAACATAATTTAAGAAGCATACAATTGGAATGATTGACACCCCCTGCTAGCGGCCAATTGGCAACGAATGTGCAGGGGGCGGTATTGCAAAAGCATTTCACGAGAAATGCTTGTGCAATGATAAATGCCGACAGCGTATTCCATCTGCATTTATCGATGTGGGGATCGGAGGACATGATCCACTACAGCGGATCATATCCGCCCGCATATTAATAAATTAGCCCCATAATCTTCATGATATTATCTGAAGAATTTGACAATTGTAAGTTTGTATTTTAAAAAACTGCACCTTAGCTACTAGACTTGTGCCAGATATACTAATTTTTGTACAGAAAAAAAACAATGTACCTGGCTGAATACTAAAGGAAGTTACAGGTGTGGCGGGACTAATTTCCACACCTGTGTGTCATTAAGGTTGGTTCTATGTTTAGAAGTACAAATACCAAAAGAGAGTTTAGCATTAGGTTCTATGCCAATTGTAGCATTAAAGGGAGACTGAACCCAAATTTTTTCTTTTGTGATTCAGATAGAGCATGGCATTTTAAGCAACTTTCCAATTTACTCCTATTATCAAATTTTCTTCATTCTCTTGGTATCTTTATTTGAAATTCAAGAATGTAAGTTTAGATGCCGGCCCATTTTTGGTGAACAACCTCGGTTGTTCCTGCCGATTGGTGGATAAAGTCATCCACCAATAAAAAAGTGCTGTCCAGAGTTCTGAATAAAAAAAAGCTTAGATGTCTTCTTTTTCAAATAAAGATAGCAAGAGAACGAAGAATAATTGATTATAGGAATATATTAGAAAGTGGCTTAAAATTGCATGTTCTATCTGAATCATGAAAGAAAAATTTGGGTTCAGTGTTCCTTTAAGTTTGTAGTGTACATATTGAGACGTGAACTGTGTTATATACAATATGCAGGTCAAATGACACGTACTTTAAGGACCAGTGGTGAACACTTACGTAACATTAATTATTATAATAAAAATGCTGCTGTTGCAAGACATTTTACATTTGACTAATGTACCTAATATCTTAGTTTCCATTATTGACTATGTAACATTGCCACCTAGAGGGGGAAATAGAAGATCCTCAAAAAAAGAATTATTTTACTATGTATAAATAATACACAAAACATTCAGATGGTATTAATCAGGAATGGGATATGAGTTATTTTATAGATTAACCTTGTCTGATTTATTTGGGAGATAAGATGGTCTATACAACATGGATAAAATAATTGGAATCTTGTAATTTTGGTCATATATATGTGTCATTTATATATATATATATAAATATATCAACTTTGATAATAAGCCTTCGACTTAAAGGGATATTAAACACTAAGGACTAGGGATGGGCGAATGTGTAAATTTCCGAATTTTGAATGTTAGAACGAATGCTATTACCGAAGTTCGAATTATAAATCCGAATGTTGAACGAATATTCTTAAAAATTCTATAATTGAATGCTATTTACAGTTTTCGAATGTCACTTTCGAATTTGAATGTTTATAATTATATTGAATGTCCACATTCGAAATTTCGAATTTAACATTCTATTTAACAAATAGTATTCAGAAGTTCAATAGTTCATGTGGTAGGGAGGAAATCTAGTAAATTGATACAAAATAGATACAAATATATAATTTTGAATGTTTCTATATAGAATATTGCATAATTTGAATATTACATTTAAAGAAAGCATTATAAATACTATTACAAATCTAAATTTTAAATTTTTCGAAAAGAATATTTTCAAATGTAATCGTAAAATTCGAAACCGAACATTCGAATATCGAATGCTAGAATGTTATGTATACATTCGAAATTCGATTCAAACAAATGAATGTGTTAAAATTTGTTTCATTTTTTGAATGTTGCAAAACATTTGCCCATCCCTACTAAGGGCCTGATTACAAGTGGACCTCTAGTTAATTTTTCGGGGCGCTAAAAATTAACCAGCCACTTGTAATTTGCTTGTTTGCGGGCGCATAATAAATTTGCACTCCACTTGTAATTTGACCCTATATAAATAATTTCTTGAATGTTGTATTCCAATGTTCTTCACATAGAAGAAAATTTTATTTTTATTTTTTAATATATATATATATATATATATGACTATCTAATTAAATATTTTGAATCAAGGCGAGTGCATCCTTTCGATTTATTTATTACATTTATACTGGATGGCACCCCACAATTGTATGTCAGGAACAGAGAGTGCTGATATCTTGGATATATATATATATATATATATATATATATATATACACACACATACATACACATATATAAATATATATATACATACATACATATATATATATATATATATATATATATATATATATATATATACACATATATATATATATATTTATATATATATATATTTATATACACATATATATATATATATATACACATATAAATATATACAGTACACACACACACATATATATATAAACATATATAAATATGTATACATACACATATATAAGTATATATACATACATACACATATATATTTATATACACACATATATATATATGTATATACATATATATATATATATATATACACATATAAATATATATAAACACACACACACACACATATATATATATATATATATATATATATATATATATATATATATATATATATATATATATATATACACACATATAGTATATATTTATACACACACATAAATATATATATATATATATATACATTACATACATATATATATATATTTATATTTATATACACATATATTTATATATATATATATATATATACACATATATATATATACAGTATATATGTATATATATATATATGTATATATATATATATATATATATATATATATATATATATATATATATATATATATATATATATATACATACACACACACATACATTTCTCACTCTCTTGTTCTCATTATCTAACACACAAACTCTCTTACACACAATTGTTTTGCCGTTACTATGGAGGTGGCACATTTATTACTGTATCACCCCTACTGTAGCACCCCTACTTCTTAAAGGCACTAACAGCCATACCTTTACAAGGTAGTTTTTTTTTATATAACCTATGCTACAGCAGGACAAGGAGAATGATATATAAGTAAAGTAGGAATAAGTAAATATGATACCCTCTGCCATCTCTTCTGTACAGCCATCGTACAAGCTAAGGTTGCTAAAAAGTGTAGAACCCATCTCTACTATAGACAAACTTTTAACCATCCAACATTATAGACACTTTGTTTTCTGCTATTTATCACCCTATCATTTGGGAATATTGACCTGAGAAGTGCAGTGTTACTGGGAGTATCATGAAAGTTTAATTACACTATTCCTTTAAATGGAAAGGGAACATAATGGTATATATATTAATATATGTATATGTGTGTGTGTGTATATATATATATATATATATATATATATATATATATATATACTCACTGGCCACTATATTAGGTACTCCTGTTCATTTGCTTGGTAACACAAATTGCTAATCGCATGGCAGCAACTCAATGCATTTAGGCATCTAGATGTGGTGAAGACAACTTGCTGAAGTTCATATCGAGCATCAGAATGGGGAAGAAACAGGATTTAAGTGACTTTGAACATGGCATGATTGTTGGTACCAGACGGGCTGGTCTGAGTATTTCAAAATCTGCTAATCTACTGGGATTTTTATACACAACCATCTCTGCTCCGGAAAAGAAAAAATATCAAGTGAGCGGCAGTTGTGTGGACGAAAATGCCTTGTTGATGTCAGAGGTCAGAGAAAAAGGGGCAGACTGGTTCAATATGATAGAAAGGCAAAAATAACTCAAATAACCACTAATCACAACCAAGGTATGCAGAATACCATCTCTGAACACACATAACGTTGAACCTTGAAGCAGATGGGCTACAGCAGCAGAAGACCACACTGGGTGCCACTCCTGTCAGCTAAGAACAGAAAACTGAGGTTACAATTCACACAGGCTCACCAAAATTGGACAATAGAATATTGGAAAAATGTTGCCTGGTCTAATGAATCTCAATTTCAGCTGCAACATTTAGATGGTAAGGTCAGAACTAGGTGTAAACAACATGAAAGCATGGATCCATCCTGCCTTGTATCAACGGTTCTGGCTGGTGATGGTGGTGGTGGTGTAATGGTGTGAAGATATATTGTTTAAACATCACAGCCTACCTGAGTATTGTTGCTGATCATGTCCATCCCTTTATGACTACAGTGTACCTATGGCTACTTCCAGCAGGATAATGCACCATGTCACAAAGTTCAAAGAATCTCAAACTGGTTTCTTGAACATGACAATGAGTTTACTGTACTCCAATGGCCTCCACAGTCACCAGATCTCAATCCAATAAAGCACCTTTGGGATGTGTTGGAACAGGAGATTCGCATCATGGATGTGCAGTCAACAAATCTTCAGCAACTGTGTGATGCTATCATGTCAATATGGACCACAATGTCTGGGGAATGTTTCCAACACCTTGTTGAATCTATGCCAACCCGGTAATAGCAAGGTGTACCTAATAAAGTGGGTGGTAAGTGTGTGTGGGTACATATACAGTATATATTATAACCCTTTCTAGTCAAATACATTGTCCTGTACCCTATCCCTTTTATCCCTTATAAAAATATTAATATTTATATTAAGCAGATTTATTAGAAAGTCTATATATGAGTGTAATAGTTTATTTAAAATGTGTTTATGTGTTGGTGGACATTTTGTTTGCTTTTAAACTCTTCCACTTTACGCTATGTCTTCGCTCGATCACAACCGTTTATGTTCAACTTGTAATATGCACACTAGTTAGAGCAGTCACAATATTGCCTAACATGTTCTGCACTAACATTAGTGTGCCACATGTAATCTAGTCCATTGTTTGTTGCCATTGCTTTTTAATGATCAAGCTGCCCACCACCACTTTAATTATTTGGAGGAGCTAATCTGGACATGTTACTGCTGTGGCTTACCAATGACATTTTATTAGCAAAACTTGTTTTTGCAATATCCTGTTGTATCACTTTTTCTGAAGCCTATTAGTGACAGATATGTAGCAGAGTTAGGCATGTGAAATCTACAGTGTGCACTTCTAATGCCCCATAAAACTATTCATACTTAATATACAAGTAAAGTGGGTAAACTGCTAATAGTTAGACAAACACAGGGCACTCATTTAAAAAAGATATTTTTGGGGGGCTACTCCACTTCCAAGATTTTGTTCCATATACATTTGGTTCTAGTGCAATTATTACCATGGGAATTATCTGGTAACCACCTGGGCTTGAAACACTGAAACTGAAAGAAGGCACTGCATTTATTTGGTGCTTTCGTGGGGTGGTAGGATTTCTTTTAGAGATATTTTGTTTCTTCTGATTAAGCTTAAACATGCTTTGAAACTCTAAAAATAGCCCTGAAATTTGATATTAATAAAATGTTTGACCTCTGTGGGTGGGAACTAATAGAAGAGGGAAATCTGGATGACAGAAATATAGTTCTGCAACTGCCACAGCTGAACAGGGATATTGTTATAGGTGATCTGCCAGTACCCAATTTACATTTGTATATTATTTTTATTATATTTATTGAATAATAAAACACATTTTTGTGAAGTGTAGTGGTCCCCCCCTTACCCCCCTAACCTGCCACTCCAAGGGGTCATGTGTAGTGCCCCCTCCCACCTCTCATTAGCCTGATTAGCTACAGTTTTAGACCCATCCCTCCTTCCTGGCAATCTTTTTCTGAAGAATAGAAAACCTTCCCCTTCCTACCCCTCCAGCACTCCTTCAACAATGGGTCACGCACTCTCCTCCCTCCTTAATTTCCACACCACCAACGGCTCTACCACAGCAGATACTGTCTATGTCACTGTCTGTATCGGCGATCTGGCTTCATATGGTAATTGGAGTACAACCAGTGCTCCCATACTTTATGAAGGCATATGCCTTCTGCCCCTGCTACAGTTTTGACTATCTAAGCTAACAGCCGGGACTGCAGCATGTGCTTCTGTGTTGGACGTATGGTTAAAACCACCATTCTTTCCCTTTCCACTCACCTGAACAACACAGGGATTAACTACATCCCATACCCCTTTATCATCCAATACTCCAATAACCAAAATACACCCAGAGCTTGGAAGAAAGACCATCGACATGGTCACATTTTGGAAGACAGGCAACAAGCCTAAAAAATTTACTAAACTTTTAGGTAAAAGTAAAACTAAAGGGTGGTAACAATTCAGCTCCCTAAATCTATAAACCCAATCACACAGCGGTCAGCAACCCTAATGGATTTACTGCAGAACTCCTAACAAGCTCTGTCCAAGACAGACTATTAGGGGTTTACTGGCCAGTAGACCTGAGGGGTAGAGGCACCCCTACCCATTAGCTTGACAAACCCCATTTCGACTCGCTTATTGATCGGGGCTGTTAAAGTTTTTATCCGTAAGAGACATTACAACATGCACCACTAACAGGGGAGTCAAAATGTACTGCTTTGATCTTACAAAAGCTTCCTTGAATAACCATTCCCCTGCCAAAGCAACTAAGGTAGCCCTATAGCACCCAAAAAACTCAGTGCCACCGTCCAACTGCACCTGTAACAAAACACAAAACAGCTACAAACAAGGGAGAAAATAAAAGGTGGGGAAAACATTTTTCAGCAGTCTGTCTTTTGGCACTTCTGCATTTCTTTTTTTTCATCTTGCTCTAAGACTATTAGAATATTTACAACTTGTTTAAAAAAAAATATATAGATTTCAGTCTGCCGAATTTATGTACCTGTTGTTAAACCTTCTGTCTGTAACTAAATGTTTCTTCTTGCAGGTACCTGTCTGATGTGTGAAAGCTGTACAGCTCAGAAATCAAAGAACTGTTCTGGCCCTCTTGTCATGTGTGACTCATATGTAACTAGCTGTATGAGCAGTTTGATAGTGGTATTATCTGGTAGGTATTCAGCATTTACTAGTCAGTTAAATGTGATTTTTAGCTGAACAATGCATGTTATATATTGCAAGTGTTATTTGCTTAGATGTCTAGAGAAATAGCAGTTGCCAGAATCTCTTGTCTATCTGTTCAGTCTCTTATTGCCTTCATCCACAATAATTCCATTATTGCTTTAGATAACTCTCCATAAATATATAATCCTATGGGGTAGATTTATCATACCCCGGGTCAGAGGCGTAACTAGAAATCACAGGGCTCAGGTGCAAGAATCTAAGAAGGGCCCCCCCCCACCAAAAAAAAAAAGTGAGTTTGATACATATCTTTTTTTTTTTTTTACATTTAGCACAGAAAAAAAATGTGAATCAGATTACATGTCTGCAAAAGGAGGTACCCTGTTCCCACAGTCTGTGAGATGGTCTGACCCCCTATTACTGTAAATAGTGACACTGTTTAACCCACCAGTCCAGTACTGTATATAGTGAGTTAGTGACACAGTCTCTAATCTGCCGGTGAGATGGCTGGCCTGACCCTACCCGCCCCAATACTTTATAAAGTTACCACAGTAGTCTGTGATATGGTCCGGCCCCCCGTGCTGTATATAGTTGTACTCTATAGTGACACTGTTTACCCCCAGCCCCCCCATGCTTTAGTAACAAGGTCTGTAATTTGCTGGTTCCACAAACATACACACACACACACACATACATGCATAAATACACACACAGTCACATACATGCATATACACATACACACACACACACACATGCATAAATACACACACAGTCACATACATGCATACACACATACACACATGCATACACACACAGTCACATACATGCATACACACATACACACACACATGCATAAATACACACACAGTCACATACATGCATACACACATACACACACACACACATAAACACCAATGGGTAAAACAGAAACACTAACCCCTGTAGTCAGAGACACTAGTGAAGCATCATGTCACACTCACATGATATCAGTGCAGGCAGTGGCAGGTCAACGTTTTTTATTGTAAAAAAATAAATATATATTTTTTTAAGCTGGGCCCCCTTCCTTGGGGGGCCAGTCGCAATTGCGATCTCTGCACCCCCTGTAGTTTCGCCCCTCCCCGGGTGGACATGATTCGCTATAGAGAAACATGTCCGCCCTGCATCTCTGAATGCCGACAGCATACTTTCTGGTGAACTGCTTGTGCAATGCCACCCCCGCTAGCACTGGGTGTCAATCAACCCGATCGTATACAATCAGAGATTGATGTCTGCATTCTCAGAGGCAGGGGATGAGTTAAGGAGCAGCGGTATTAAGACCGCTACTTCTTAACGCCTGTTTCTGGCGAGCCTTACGGCTCGCGTGGAAACAACTGTATTCAGGGCCATTCGACCCTTAATAAATTGGCCCATAAGTGTAAAAAAACTATACAATAAAGAGTGGATTTAAGTGAATACCACATTGTTCCTTATTATGGGGAAGATTACAAGTGGATCGGTATTTAACGCTCCCCCTTGTGTGCCAACTCCTCTAGAAGCAAGCTTTTTGCACGTGTCAGGTAGCACTTGAAAGTAAAAGGTTTTCGGTCACACGCTATCCCTATGCATGCAAAAAGCCAAACTTCAAATATCGTAACAGCATTAACGTATTCGCACATAAAAGTCAAAGGAACAAGAAAAGTGGAAAAAACCTAACACCCTACTCACGTACAAATCCGATCCTGTATTCTCAAGTGCGCCAACCCAACATGAAAATATTAATATTTCATATTCCAATGTTCTTTACATAGAAGAATATGTTCTGTTTATTCATAAATACATATTTCTATATATATCTGATGGGTTTTTGTACAATATATATTTATACCTATATATATAAATAATTACATATAGGTATAGCTATATACAGATATACATAGGATTATCTATTTAAAAATATGTAGAACATATTCTGCTATGTGAAGAAAATTGGAATGTGAAATATTTGCATTAAATACATAATTAAACACTTTATCAAATAGGAATATTGCATAAATATTCTTTTACGTTTTCATATACTTCACTGCAAAGGGATCCAATTAATATATTTATGTGTTTATATTTGTATATTTAACGTTTTAAAAATAAATAAAATGCGCTATACAGCAAACCACACTCAGTAGGATATATGAAAAAAAGATAATATATTTATTGGAAATATATTTATATTATAAGAACTAGATACTTCAAATAAGCACAAAAACATATATATTATTGCCAGATAAAATACGGTAATGTTCCTAAATAGAATACAGTAATGATCCCAATAAAATTATTGTTGATATCCAACCAAATAAAGTTAAAATTAAACCTCCGGTGGTAATAACTATTAGTTGTACATTATATGGTCACTTAAAATTAGCTTCTCATATAGGCTAATATGCACACAAAAATATGTCAGCAGCTTAAAATACACAGTATATATTAGTAGTACTTATAGCAGTGATGGGATATCCCAGATTAAATGTGAGTATCCCATCAATGGGATATCCCATCACTGCTATATAAGGCTCTGGATGTCAAAGAGAGACACACACACTACAATCTAATGCTAATTTCTCTCCATGCTAGTGAGTTTTTGGTCAATAGGCTCATAGACAGGACACAGAACATTTTGAGTATCATTGTCCTTTAATATACCGTATTTTTCACTCCATAAGACGCACTTTTTTCCCTTTCAAAAGTAAGGGGAAATGTCTGTGCGTCTTATGGAGCGAATGTGACTTATAAAAAAAAATATTCCCTCATATGCACCCGGCCGCGCATTGATTTTAATGACCCTGTGCACTTGTTAATTATTCCCGCACACCAAATGGGGGTTGTTTAGCCTGGAGCCCTCAGCACGACAAATTGCCCTCATTGCTCAGTTGAGAGAGCGCGGGCAAAGACAACACATCAGACTGGAGAGTGTGAACTCGTCTGAAGGTGGAAGGAGCATCAGTTTTGTAAGTCTGCCTTTAGGGTCTCAACAGTCACACAATAATGGAGCACCGGCTGCGGGATTTGTAGTTTAAAAAGTCATACTTTATTTTCCCCTTAGCGTTTTAAAATCCTCTTCAAGGCACAAATATGGTATATGTACAGAGATTGGTCAGCAAATAGCAACTGACATGTTTCAGCTCAAAAGCCGTACTCATAAGCTGCAAACATGTCAGTTGCTATTTGCTGATCAATCTCTGTACATATACCATGTTTGTGTCTTGAAGAGGATTTTAAAACGCTAAGGTGAAAATAAAATAAGACTTTTTAAACTACAAAACCCGGAAGCCGGTGCTCCTTTATTGTGTTACTGTTGTGGCTATCTTTGACCCCAGTGAGCACGTCGAGCCTTGGAGATTACAAGCTGTCCAGATACAATAGCCGGATAGAGCACCGGCACACAGAGCAGCTGTCCAGGAGAGTACACGTCATTTGACGTGTCAATCAGTGGAGTTCTGACCGCGCCCACAAACATGGCCGAGGAGGGTAAGGAGAGCTGAGAGGAGGGGGAAAACGCCGAAAATACAGACGGAGGTCGGATCCCAGTTAGGATCTTAAGAGCGGAACTCCAGCACTAGACTCGGCCCCTACCTTAAGACTGGCCAGGATAGGAGGAAGAGGCGGCAGTAAGACTCTTTTTGCATTTACATACTGTGATAATACAAGAGAAGGAATTGTTACCACTGACTCTCAACTGCATAAATATAAAAGGAACATATCCTATATACTCCCACAGCTTTAGTCACTGATAACATTGCTCACTGTTTGCCTTTAGGGTCTGCCTGCTGAATCTAATTACACTAAAGCAGTGATGGGCAATGAAATCCAACATCTTTTTAAATAATTCATACAATTATAAGAAATTTTATAATTTACTTGTACTCTAAAATTTACTGCATTCTCTTCTTGGTATCCTTTGTTGAAAGTAGGTAGACTCAGGAGTGTGGGCATTTTTTTCTTGTTTTCCTCCTTTAAAAACTAGGTGCGTCTTATGGAGCGAAAAATACGGTATTTCCCTCATAATAAATGCACATTATTTGTTTAAACAAATAATGACTTATCTGGTGAGTTTCTGAACACAGCTACTATTGAAAAGGTATCTTTATTACATATCCACCAGCAATAAAGGGACACTCAAGTCAAAATAAACTTTTATGATTCAGAAAGATAATGCAGTTTTGTATTTAGTGGTCATTTAAAACTTTAGCCATAACCACTGCTGTACAGATGCAATTAACCTTAACTCTAACCTTCACTACTGCAATTAAATAAACCTAACTGAAATACCCTATCTCCCACTGTAGTTACCCCTTACTGCAACCCCTTACACTAAATAAAACTAATCCCATATTCTTGATGGCCCCCTCCCCACCACAATAACCCTTACTGCAAGTTCTCCCACTGCAAAAAGGCTTAACAGTCCTTTTCCCAGCAGAATAAGGACACCGAATTTAGTATGAATATCAAATAAAAAATACTTGAGACAAAACAGTTTTAAAAATGACTACATATTTGTGACTGTGCATCAAACCACATGCTCAATGTATACAGCTGTTACACTGTTAACATGTCTTAATAGCAACTGCTTTGTCGTGCATGTCATGGGAACTGACAAACTTTTTAGAAGGAAAAGTTGAAATTCTTAGTATGGCACCATTACTCTGCGTTGTAACTTACTTTTTAATCTAGCCATGCCTTTTTAATGCCCCGCGCTCCGGCCGCCCACTTCAAAAATGATTTTTTTTTTTTGGCGAGCTAACGGTTTGATTTTTTTGACCCTGTAAAGAAAATACCAATACAAAAAGGATGTTTGATATTTGATTAAAATTTTCTGTTTTATTCTTAGGACAAACTGAATATACAATTGCTCAAAAATTATGTGGACATATTCCTTGGGTTTGTAATCTTTCCTACAAAATGACTGTGGAAAATCTCCATATTGCTGCAAAGGCTCAATGCTGTGAAGAAGATAAATGTAATACGGATGTTCCAAAAAGTAAGTAAAAAGCACAAACCGGTAAGCGGTAATACATACAAATATTTTATATATATATATATATATATATATATATTGTGTATATATATATATATTGTGTATATATATATATATATATATATGTATATAAAATGTATATATATTATATTATATATTAGTATATGTACCTTGTGCGTATATGTGCAAACAAGATGATAATTAAAGTGCCATGATAGCCAAATGCTGAATCACTGGATATGAATGGGGCACGTTTGGGCATTGGCCCGATTAGCTAATTCTCTCTGGTCTGGCGAGATTATTTAAGAATGCCCTTCAGTACTTCTATTTCCCTGGTGGAATTATCTAAAGTCACTTTTTACCCTGAATCAGGGTGTCTTGCTAAGGAGCGTATACTGCATTTTCGTATGGGAGATGCGTACATTGCAAAAGTGCACACTGAAATTTAAAAATCATACAAAACTAATGAACCATTCACGCAGCAATACACAGGGGACAAAATGTATGTACAGATCTAACAATTTCTTTTGCAAACTAAAATACTTAAGTACTTAATACCCTAATAGAAAAACACAAGTATACGAAAATAGAGACAATTGTAAGATGCTATCCGCAGAAAGCAGCGCAATGTGTTTCTTTTTTGATGCATGATTTATTTTCTAAAGTGCGCCACCTGCTGACTGCTAACTTTGTCCTTTCCAGCGAACTCCATTACTTTGTATAGAAATTATTTGCAGTGGCTGCTCCTTTTTAAAGATAATTCCACCAGGGCAGCCCCTGTGAGGGTCAGCGTGAAAAACCATGTAGAACTGTGGAAGTTTAGATATATATTTGGTCTAATGCAACATCCACACTAGGGAATGAGATTTGGATATATCACAATTTATTGTACTGAATAGTACCAAGATTGCTGTGTGACCCTCAAGCGCTGATCCGTACCGTCAGACTTTTTGGGGGCAGCCTAAAACTAAAATCTTGATACCCCCTTCTGAACTATTTTGCTGCTTAGTTTTGATATGGAGGATTTGTAAACATCTTTTTAAGCTCTCTTAGAAAATTTTGAATATAAAATATTTAGGGGCAGATTACAAGTGCAGCGTTAAATTATTACACACGCGGGAGCGGGGTAATCTTCCTGTTTGTTGGGGTGTAGTTAACCAGCCATTACAAGTGGCTGGTTATTGCTACAGTGAGCTATTCACAAGCAATATTTAGAACTTCTCTTGTAATCTAGCACTTAGTAAGCTCGATGGTCTCACTTCACTCTGCAAAAGGATGATTGTACAGAGAGATGCTCTGTTATCAGATATGGCTGAGATCGCTATCATGGCTATTTATCAAGACAACTTACATGCAAATACAGAGAAGACCTTTTCACCACAGATGGCAGAAATCGAGCCTGGTATCTCACAAGAGGAAATGGATAGAGGTGTCTGTGAGTTTGCTATGCGGAAAACCGATTTGTCCTCACTTACTCGGTCTGAATCCATATGGAGAGCAGAGGACGTGATCCGGACCGATGGTGGAGAGCTGTCTGTTGCCCAGAAACCTCTGGGGGTAAAGAGAGTCACCATTTTTCTTCCTGATATTTGTGTTGGGGTGACAGTTTATAACTTACCTATGTCCTTGCCCTGTGGTAGTGCAGCCGCTACCCGAGTAGAGGTCTGGGTCTTAAACAACATCAAGTGGTGGTACCAGTAGCAAATCGCAAGGTCATGGTTGTGAAAAAACTGAGAGAACTGGTTGTGCTTAAGATAGACAAACAGTACATAGATGGCAACTAGAGCCAAACAGGTACCAGTAAGAGGCGCCAAGCGGTGACAATAGTGAGTGTATATACAATTGTTACGGGATATTAAGAATAAGATTAAATATCACCTAATAAAGTGAAAATAATTTCTCTTAATAAGAAGAGCAGAAAATTGCAATAAGCTCCAATAATCACAGTGGAAGGCACAAAGGTAACATAATTTCCAATGTGTAGGTGTCCTATAAGTGCATGTGATTCAGAATCAATTAAGTACCCTAACAAATAAGTAAATTAACAGCTATATAACACATGTAGGTAAATTAACAACTATATAACACATTGAGACCTATAACAGTAAAAAATATCAATGATAAGATGAGAAAGTCCACATATATATATAATGTGATATGGGTGAGTCCTGGTAATATAGTATAGTTCAAACCCAGAAAACAGTCCAGATGTGAAGGCAGTTCCTCTAGGGTGTCACGCCACGACACAGGGGATAATGATCTAGAGAAAAGAAGATAGAGGGCACCACATCGTGCAAATCAGACTGTAACCCAAATGTGCAGTCCGGAACCAAAACGGTCGTCCGGTAGACCTCAGTTTAGATACAGGAAACAGGTGGTATCCTCGTCCCACCAGGGGGAGTCCAGAGATCCTAGGTTCTGTGATCGTGGGTGCAAAGCCCACAATAGGCAGAGGCAAGAGTTCAGGATGAATTTGTAAGGTGGCTCAAGCCAAATAACCAGTAGGTCAAGGAAACATAAAGATAAACCTCCAGGTAGAAGGGGAGTGTTTCCAAATGATGGTTCAGCAGCAAGATGAGAGTAAAACAATTTATTAAAAGGTTAAGAATAACAGCAACGCGTTTCTCAGTGTCTCAACACTGTTTCATCAGGCTTAAGGTGGCCGGATAGACTATGTGAGCCCAGCATCAAATTATGATGAATAGTTACTCCATAATGCACCTTGCTTCTAGGATCACTGCTCACTCTCTAAATAGCATATATTTAACAAGAAAATCAATAGAACCACTGTTCCAGTGAGAACCCTCTTCTTTATTATAGTAACAAGTCCATACACTGCAATGTTTTGGGCTGTACTGAGCCCTTAATTATGCTACAGACACAGTGAAGCCTTTTAAATTGACAACAGTTAGTTAAAGGGACAGTCTAGTCAAAATTAAACTTTCATGATTCAGATAGGGCATGCAATTTTAAATAACTTTCCAAATTACTTTTATCATCAAATCTGCTTTGTTCTCTTGGTATTTTTTGCTAAAAGCTAAACCTAGCTAGGCTCATATGCTAATTTCTAAGCCATTGAACTGCCTCTTATTTCAGTGCATTTTGGCAGTTTTTCACAGTTAGATACTGCTAGTTTATGTGTGTTATATAGATAACAGTGTGCTCACTCCCGCGGAGCTATTTATGAGTCAGCACTGATTGGCTAAAATGCATGTCTGTCAAAAGAACTGAGATAAGGGGGGCAGTCTGCAGAGACTTAGATGCATGGTAATCACAGAGGTAAACATTTTATTAATATAACAGTGTTGGTTATGCAAAACTGGGGAATGGGTAATAAAGGTATTATCTATCTTTTTAAACAATAACAATTCTGGAGTAGACTGTCCCTTTAATTATTTACAAATGGGAAGGCGTTCTAACCAACATAAATTTCTCTTTGTCGCCATCCAGTGTTTAATGTCCATATGTAAATGTACACCAGAATATTTATTGTTTTAAAAGATAGTTAATCCCTTTATTACCCATTCCCTAGTTTTGCATAACCAACACAGTTATATTAATACACTTTTTACCTCTGTGATTATCTTGTATCTAAGCCTCTGCAAACTGCCCCTTATTTCAGTCCTTTTGACAGCCTTGCATTTTAGCCAATCAGTGCTGGCTCCTAGGAACTCCACGTGCGTTAGCACAGTGTTATCTATAAGAAGCACATGAACTAACACCCTCTAGTGGTGAAAAACTATTAAAATGCCCTGAGAGAAGAGGCGGCCTTCAAGGGCTTAGAAATTAGAATATGAACCTCCTAGGTTTAGCTTTCAACTAAGAATACCAAGAGAACAAAGCAAAATTGGTGATATATGTAAATTTGGAAATTGTTTAAAATTACATGCCCAAATGAAAGTTTGTTTAGAGTAGACTTTCGCTTTACATGTATACAATTAACGCCCCTGTTAATCAAAAACAACAAATAAATTATTCTATCACTATTATTACATTGCATTTATATTACTCACAGACAGCCAGATTACGCTATAGGGAAATTAATGATCGCAACATTTTCGGTGATATTTCACCTTCCTATAGCCCTGCTATTACAGGTTTACAAAAAGCAGGCTTGTGCGGGCGATATGGTTGCATTGAGCTCCATACTGCACTAAAATCAAGCATTGCTTTGACGTGCTCGTGGACGATTTCCCCATAGACATCAATGGGGAGAGCCTGCAAAAAAAAAAGCCTAACACCTTTGATCGCGGAATGAAAAGCTCGGTAACGCAGCCCCATTGATGTGTATGGGGAAAAGAAAAAGTAGCGTTAAAACACCCTATGAATGAGAGCTCAAAACCCAACATTTTTCTTTCATGATTTGGATAAAGCATACATTTTTAAACAATTTTCCGAAACACTTCTTTTATCTTATTTGCAAAAGTTCAAGAAAACGGCAGCACCACCTTGATATGCAGTAAATCCTCTTTATTCTTTATGTAGGATCAGGTACAAAATGACTACGTTTCGGGTCACATACCCTTAGTTATGTCAATTGATTGACATGACTAAGGGTATGTGACCCAAAACATAGTCATTTTGTACCTGCTCCTACATAAAGAATAAAGAGGATTTACTACATATCAAGGTGGTGCTGTCGTTTTCTTGAACATTTGTATTATCCAAAAGTTTTTTGCAGTGAGCTGTGGGCATGCACACCTGTTTGTTTGTTGTGCTGGATTACATTGGATTTTGTTTATCTCATTTGCTTCATTATCTTGGTATCCTTTGCTGAAAAGCATATCTAGATGATGATTGGTGTCTGTACATATATGCTTCTTGTGATTGGCTTACCAATGTGTTCAGTTCACAGTAGTGCATTGCTGCTCCTTCAAGAAAGGATACCAAGAGAATAAAGCATAATTTATAATAGAACACTCACACATACACACATTCACACACACTCACACACACACACACTCACACACATTCATACACACATGCACACACTCATACATAAACACACTCACACATACACACACTCTCTCACACATACACACACACTCTCTCACACACACTAATACACACTCACACATAAACACATGCACACACACACACACACATACACACTCACACATACACACTCACACATACACACACACTCTCACACAAACTCATACACACTCACACATAAACACATGCACACACACACACACACACACATGAACACACACTCTCACACTCACACATACACACACACACACTCACACACACTCACACATATACACACATGCACACACACATACACACACACATACATATACACACACATATAAATATCTGCATCTGATAAGGTGCAACTGTTTTTCAGTTAGAAATGCTTGTCACCCTGGTAAAACTAATGTACATACACTCTGCTCTAAACGCAGTAAAAACTGCCGCTGCCGTAGTGCTTATATATGTTTATGGTGAAAAAAAGCTTCTATACAAAACTAAAATGCATTAATTCATAAGCATTTTGGTTTTGAGTTTCCTTGCCATTAGATTGGTTTTATGTTAAATTTGTATAGAAAGTAAATGTTTTATTTTTTAATTTACAGTTACTGCGCAGAACATGACCAAGAATGGATTGCAGTGTTATACTTGCAGTGAACAAGGATTAGGTGGCTGTAAACCCAATGGGCTTATGAACTGTACAGGCCTGGAAACTAAATGCATCAAGTATGCTGGGGAATTGAATATTGGAGGTATGAAACTCCACTGTAGTACAAAAATATGCATTGGTGGCTATGGGAGTGTGGTTATGGGAGGAGAGAGAGCTGTTTGGGACAGATCAGGTTGGGAATTGTCAGGTGGGAGGGTAATCCCTGTATTAATTCTAAACAAAGGATGTGATTGTATGAAATCTTCCATGTGGGTCTATTACACATAATACATACAGGTAAATGGTCCTTAAGAATTGCATTCACAATGTCTAACAATCTGTGTGTAGTTGGTGTTCTTAAAAATTACTGCTAAATATCTTAATTTTGATATTTTGAACAGAGTGCAATATTTGCTTTGTCTCTGCAGATTTTGGCTGGTACTTAAAGTTACAGTAAAGTCATAATTAGACATTAATGATTTAGACAGAGCATATAATTTTAAACAACTTTCCATTTTACTTCTATTATTTCATTTGATTCTTTCTCTTGTTATCCTTTGCTGAAAGGTTTATCTAGGTAAGCTCAGGAGCAGCATAGAACCTAGGGTCTAGCTGCTGATTGGTGGCTGCATATATATACACCAATTGTCTTTGGCTCACCCATGTGTTCAGTTAGAAGCCAGTAGTGCATTGTTGCTCCTTCAACAAATGATATCAAGAGAATGAAACAAATTTAATAATGGAAGTAAACTGGAAATTAGTTTAAAATTGAATGTTCTACCTAATTTGTGAAATAAATTTTTTGGGTGTCATGTCCTTTTAAAGGGACAGTCAACAGCAAATCATGCAATATTAAAATTTCATACTAATGTATATTTTCAAAATGCATTGTACTACATGTGATATTGGATTTTATATTAAAGAGACAGTCAACAATCGGCAAAACTTAATACTATCATTTAGATACTCAGAATAAGATGCGCCTGCTCCCCCTTCCATGTTAAATACCTCTAACGATATGGAGTAATCGTCCACAGCAAATACGTTTTTCAGCTGTAGACATGGTCACCAAACTCCACCCAACATAACTACGTTTCTTCTTAAAATAAACAGCCAATCAGAATAGAATCCTTGGTCGGATTCTTTACCCGCGGTCACGGCGATTCCCAGCAGCCAATTCAAATTTCTGCTTGCAAGCAGACAGGAATTTCTAATGTGCATGTACATTAGCAAGAACACGAACAAGCATTGAGTTCTATAGAGAAGGTGGACGAAGGAAGAGGGGGAGGAGTTTGGCGGCCATGTCTACAGCTAAAAAACGTTTGTGCTGTGAACGATTACTCCATATCGTTAGATGTATTTAACATGGGAGGTGGTGCAGGCGCATCTTATTCTGAGTATCTAAATTATGGTATTAAGATTTGCCGGCTGTTGACTGTCCCTTTAATATAACATCCAATATCACATGAAGTACAATGCATTTTGAAAATATACATTAGTATGAACTTTTCATATTGCATGATTTATTGCTATGATTTGCTGTGCTGTTTTCATATATTTGTTGACTATGGGATTAGATTACAAGTGTCGCACAAATGATCTTTAATATATTATATTTGTGACGATACATATTTTTTTCTCTTTTGTAGGAAATTCAACGAAGGTTTCCTATCAAGGCTGCGTGACTCCTAATGTCTGTCTGTACACATCTATTTCAAGCCAGGCTGATGGTTATTACATTTCCTGCAGCAATCCTGTTGTGAGTCCTCCTGATCTTAAATAGGAGGATCAACTGCACAAGATAACAGAATATCAGTTACTATAATGATATTTTAAATATTCACCCTTGGTGTATTATATTAACTATATGTATGGTTTTAATTCCCTATTTATGGTGTATCTGCAAAAAAATGGAAATACAAATATTATTGGTGAACCTTTTAAAAATTAAAATACTATCATTTTTTCTCTTTGCCTTTATTTAATACTTTTCTTTTTTATATTTTGAGCAAAATATATTTTATATGTTCCAGAACTAGTATACTGTATGAGTTGAGTGTATATCCAAATGACCCCTTATACATCTAAGACAGCACACACCCCACTCAAAATACTCATCAAATGAAAATGGTCATTATTTTTATTAAAATGAGGGGATTAATGCTTCTTAAGGTAGCAGTTGATTGCCACAGAATTACCTTCACTACTAGGTGATTTTAACAAGCACTGAAATTAGGCAAATTGGCTGCAATTCTAAAAGAGGAGAGACCTCTTTTTCATACCAATGGTTACATTCAAATGAATGGTTAGAGTCCTGGGTTTTGATCAGATTGTTAATGTTCCCAATCAGCAGCAGTCGCCCGACTCAGCTGTGTGACTGCTGCTGCTTACTGCCTCACTGGACATTTCCACTAGGGACCAGAAGTTCTGTTTTGCTAGATTTAAACACTTGGGACTCCATGTACTAAGCAGCAGGCGGACAGCTTCTCAACTCGAGAAGCTTTTTTGCCCACCTTCGCTACACACAAGCAGCGGATCTGTTGATTTGCTTGCCCGTATGTATCATGACACTCTCATCGGAGTGTGTAATGCCCGTACCTTCATTCGCATGACCAATCACGCGATTGAAGGGGCTGTCAATCACCGAGAGCGAGCGAGCTCTCAGTGATTTTCCCTCGCCACCTTAGAGGTGGCGTAGGGTGTAAGAAGCAGCGGTCTAGAGATTGCTGCTTCTTACATTGCGGGAAGCAGGCTCACATATGCGAACCTGCCCCACAAAGGCTCCAGAGCAGCTTTCGCTGCTTCGTACATGGAACCCATAGACTTGCAGTGTTGCTAGTGCTCATAATACATGCTGTAAGAAATGAATTTCTTAAGGCTATTGGATGTAGGTACTACATCATAGGGTAATTTGTTTAGAGTACCCTGTTGACATAGTACCTACATTCTTCTGCCTAATGCTGCAGTCCCTGTTGTCAGCTTTGGCAGCTAAAACTGCAGCCAGAGGAAAAAGGAATCTGCATTCATATAGTAAGGTGAGCGCTAATCATTCCTCCGTCAAAAATAAAGGTAGATCACTGATGCAACTCTGGATCACTGTCTGCATTGGCTTGTGGTGCTGCTGTGGGTAGTGTGGGAGGTAAAGAGGGTGGAGATTGGGCTGCATAACGCAGGTGTGGGCAGGGAGGGAGGAAGGGAAGAGTTCCCTACGCTATGGAAAAAAAATTTGGTGAGGGAGGGAGAGGGATGGGTTCCCTACTCTACAGAAATGGGGAAGGGGGCCCATATGAGTAATCAGTTGGGGAGAGGGCGAAGGGGGGATCACTACACTACAGATTTTTTTGTTATAAATCATTTTAAAAATGTTTAAAACACCTATGCTGTGGGTACTGGCAGACAGCTACCAGTACTAAGATTGCAGCATCTAGTGAGAGAGGGGAGGGTTAGACAACTTTTTGAGTGGAGGATCAGGGAGGTGAGTGAGGTGGGTGAGGAGGGTTCCCTACGCTACAAATTTAAATATTTAAATATATATATATATATATATATATATTTGGGGAAAAAATACTGTCCCTAAGCAGCATATTAGCAGACCTAAGGTGGTGGTGACCAGTGGGGGTTAGAAAGGGAATAGAGCTGTTTAGGGGGATCATGTAGGGATCAGGGGTGGGAGGTTTCAGGTTGGAGGGTAATCTCTACAGAACAGCTAAAATTAACCTTACCTAACCTTACAAGCTACCCGATTAAACCCTTCACTGTTGGGTATATGAGAACCAAAAAAAGGCAAAACCATGCAAGTCTGCTATTTCTGATTAAAGGGGAACACAGAGACCATTTGTGTTATGACTGCATAAGCTGTATGTGAATAATTTCAGTGAGAGTGTTTCGTATAATGCATATTTGGGAAACCATCTTATTCAAGAACCTCAGATAATTTACTATCTAAATGCAATTTCATGACCAGGTGAGCAATGAATACAATCTTACAATTGAGATGCCACAAAAGGTAAAATGCTTCAAGTGGCAGCTCTAGGTGAATCTTTGCCCCCATTCATTACTGTATCTTCTCAAAAACTTCAATGTTGAATGCTGCTATGATTTTGCAAAATAGTGCCTCTTTTACATGTTTAAAAAATAAACAATAGACAGTAGAACATGAGGACTGTCACCAGTATCCTACGTAACCTTGACATTTATAATTTATTGAAACCCTAAATTGTATGATTTGGAACGACTCTGAGTCACAATGGGGAGTCTTTAAGCTTCAAGCTTGCTGACATGTCATCAATTACAGGTAAATCTAAGGTTAAGAAGTCAAGATATGTTTATACATTGGGATTATGGTTGTGGTAAGGGTTAGCCCACTCAGAGACAGAGATTAGTAATGGATTTTTCTGCTGCCCTCTATTGCATCCAAGAAGTTAAATGAACATTAAACATTAAAAACATTTCATAAGCATAGTATTGAGTTTTTCCCCCACCTCCCTCTAGTCATGTGTGCTGCCATATTGAAATCTAGCTTTCACTATATTCTAGTGCTGAGGTGTTTGCACATTTGCAGTAACTCATCTTCAGATACCTCTAGTGTAACCTAGGTTCCAAAATGGCAGCACCCATGATTAGAAGGATGTGCATGAAATGTGTTTAGTGTCCCTTTAAATGGCAGCAAAATTACCAGCAGTTTTATGAACACATGAAATGTGTTTAGTGTCCCTTTAAATGGCAGCAAAATTACCAGCAGTTTTATGAACACTCCTGCAGCCACATTTTGACCACATATATATTATTGTTAAGTTTGTTTAACAATCACGTTGCCATCAGGGCAACATTCTAGTCAAGCATTGATGGATTTCATTGTTTAGATTTGGGGGTTTTCTTTTGATGTACCAGCTCAGGACTGGCCTGCTTCTTCCTCTTACCTTTACTTCCCATTCTAACTGTGACCCAACTACTTCCCAGAGTCTCCCCAATCTAAATCCTCCCCAGTCCCACTGCTAGAACCATAAACAACCTGCTCAGTCATATCTATTTCCCTTTCAAGTGTCTAAATATCAAGCAGTGTTGCAATTTGTTCCTCCAGAACTCTAATAGGAGCTTCTAAAAATACAAACGCCTAGATTACAAGTTTTGTGGTAACAGGAGTGCGGTGCTAACGAGCAGTTTCTGCTCACCGCTCACCTACAGACAACGCTGGTATTACAGGTTTTTACAAACCCGGCGTTAACCGCAGAAAAGTGAGCGGAGAGCAAAATCTTGCTCCACATCTCACTTCAATACCAGCGCTGCTTACGTTAGCTGTGAGCTGGCTAAATGTGCTCGTGCACTTTTTCCCCATAGGATTCAATGAGGGAGAGCCAGCTGAAAAAAAACCTAACACCTGCAAAAAAGCTCTACACCTAACACCCTAACATGAACCCCGAGCCTTCAAGGGGTTAGTGTTAGGTTTTAATAAGGGGATATTGGGTGGGTTTTAGAGTCAGGTTGGGTGTGTGGGTGGTGGGTTTTAATGTTGGGGGGGTATTGTACTTTTTTTGCAGGTAAAAGAGCTGATTACTTTGGGGCAATGCCCCGCTTGTTTTCTGTAATTTAGTGTGGGTTTTTTTTTCGTACTTTAGATAATTGTATTTAATTGTAGTTAATTTAGGGAATTAATTTAATTATAGTGTAGTGCTAGGTGTAATTGTATCTTAGGTTAGGTTTTATTTTACAGGTCAATTTGTATTTATTTTAGCTAGGTAGTTATTAAATAGTTAATAACTATTCTACCTAGTTAAAATAAATACAAACTTGCCTGTAAAATAAAAATAAACCCTAAGATAGCTACAATGTAACTATTAGTTATATTGTAGCTAGCTTAGGGTTTATTTTATAGGTAAGTATTTAGTTTTAAATAGGAATTATTTAGGTATTTATAGTAATTTTATTTAGATTTATTTAAATTATATTTAAGTTAGGGGGGTGTTAGGGTTAGACTTAGATTTAGGGGTTAATAACTTTAATATAGTGGCGGAGACCTTGAGGGGCGGCAGATTAGGGGTTAATAAATGTAGGTAGGTATCGCCAATGTTAGGGATGGCAGATTAGGGGTTAATACAATTTAACTAATGTTTGCGAGGCGGGAGTGCGGCAGTTTTGGGGTTAATATATTTATTATAGTGTTGACGATGTCCGGTTCAGCAGATTATAGTGTTTGCGATGTGGGGGGGGCTCGGTTTAGGGGTTAATAGGTAGTTTATGGGTGTTAGTGTACTTTTTAGCACTTTAGTTAAGAGTTTTATACTACGCATTAGACCATAAAACTCTTAACTACTGACTTTAAAATGTGGTACCAGTCTTGACAGGAGAGGGGGTACTGCTCACTTTTTGGAAGACTCGTAATACCGGTGCTATGCAAGTTCCATTGAAAAATAGGATACGCAATTGACGTAAGTGGATTTGCGGTATTTTCGAGTCTGGCCGAAAAAGTGAGCAGTACACCTGTACCTGCAAGACTCGTAATACCAGCAGGCGTTAAAAAGCAGTGTTGGGACCTCTCAATGCTGCTTTTTAAGGCTAACGCAAGACTCGTAATCTGGCAGAAAATGCTCACACTTGTAACAGACATGTGATCCCAGGAGTTGCTGTTGCAGTGATGCAAACATATGGCAAGCTGTATACTGAATGAGATTCTCACACATTCTTACTTAAAAGGTTTAAATAATTTAAGAAAGCAAAATTCAATGATTTAACAAAATCGTTAAATAACATAAATTGTGAAAAAATATTCTTTAATAAAAATACAGAGGATAAATGGATAATATTTAAAGTTTTGTTCAAAAATATATATATATCAACACATACCACATGGTTATAAAAGTAAAATAAATAAATCCAAGCCAATGTGGCTAAATAAAAATAACAAAAGAAATTAGGTGAAAACGTAGGGCATTAAAATTATTCAAAGAAAATAGTACAGGTTCAACATTCCAAATATATAAGGAATGTAACAAAGCATTGCAAAAAAAACAATCAAATTAGCCAAAATTGAAAATGAAAGATGAATAGCAAAGGATTCTAAGTCAAACCCTAAAATAATTTTGTCACTATATAAGTCCTTAGTAAGACCTCACCTTGAGTATGGAGTGCAGTTCTGGGGATCAATCTTAAAATCACTTCTGTATTAGACATATTTAAATGATTGTGCTGTAGATAACTGAGCACAAAGGTTTTGCCAATTGTAATATGAGAAGAAAAGAGTGA
Source organism: Bombina bombina (assembly GCF_027579735.1). Lineage (NCBI taxonomy): Eukaryota > Metazoa > Chordata > Amphibia > Anura > Bombinatoridae > Bombina > Bombina bombina. The sequence continues at coordinate 232,221,553 of NC_069506.1, read as the reverse complement.
TTTTCTTTCAGTTTATTATCTAGATATGTATCATTCCTACAGCTCTTAAAATAATGCAATGTCAGTATCCAGGGTCGCCATCAGGGGGTGACAGGGGTGACTCCTGTCAGGGGCCCAATGGGCCAGGGGGGCCCAATTGGCCAGGGGGGCCCAATGAAGCAAGAACAACTTATTTAAAAATATATATATTTGGCAGCCACCAAAGGGTACTACAGCTGAGTGCTATTGAGCGTGGGAAATGTTATTACAAGGATTAAAGCATTAGCATTTGAGAGGATTTCTGAAACTAAACCACTATGCACAGAGCTAGAAAGACTTGGCACTTAAGTTTGTACAGTGTGTGCCTGAGTCAGACAGCAGAACACTTTCATTTGCAGAGGTAGGACTTACTTAGTAAACGTTTTTTATTTCTTTGTGCAATTTTGTATTGTAACTTCAGTGTAGTAGTAGTGGTATGGTGGGGCCAGGGGCCCATAAAAACAATTTTTTTTAGCAATATGCAGCAGTGTATTTATGATTATTTGACAATTCTATATTTAAGCCATGCAGAAATGTTTCCTCCTCAATACATTATTTATATATATATATATATATATATATATATATATATATATATATATTACATTCCAGTTTACTGCCCCTTTATGCAAGGACTTTCCAGATGCAAGGAGGCATTTTATCTAAGATTTTTACATCTGCATAAAATGTTATACTTTCAAACTAAGATTGCTCAGTTTTTGAAATGAGACAAGTTAACTTAAAGGAATACTGAACCCAAATTTTTCTTTCATGATTCGGATAGAGCATGCAATTTTAAGCAACTTTCTAATTTACTTCTGTTATCAATTTTTCTTCATTCTCTTGATATCTTTATTTGAAAAAGAAGGCATCTAAGCTAAGGAGCCAGCAAAATTGTGGTTCAGAACCATGGACAGCATTTGTTTATTGGTGCTGTCCAATCAGCAAGGACAACCCAGGTTGTTCACCAAAAATGGGTCGGCATCTAAACTTAAATTCTTTCTTTTCAAATAAACATACCAAGACAATGAAGAAAATTTGATAATAGGAGTACATTAGAAAGTTGCTTAAAATTGCATGCTCTATCTGAATCACAAAAGAAAAAATTTGGGTACAGTGTCCCTTTAACACTGTTCCGCTTACACTATAGCTAACTTAATTTTGAAATACATACAAACAAGCCTAAATCCTGCATTTAACCAGATCTAATGGTAAGAGACTGAATACCACAGCTTATGGTTCCACCAAGACTATATAGAGTGCCACATTTTCAAAATCTATAAGTACAGATGACAGATTAGAACATGTGTACACCATATTTGAAGTGGTGCTCTTGGTTGGAGAAAATGGGAGAAAAAAAAAACAAACAAACATTTGTCAACCTTTCAAAAGCATATTTCTTCATCTAGCCATCTACTCAGATCATTAATGTACAATTTTGAATTCACAGAATTATTTTTGTTTGCACTTTTACAAATATGATTCTTTAAAAGATGATCTCTTAATTTCTGCAATTATTTTTTATAATGCGTGTCACACACTGTTAATATAGGGGATGCAATGTGCAGAAATGTTACCTCCTGTTTCTGTGGGTGTCTGTGTTTATATCTATATATATTGTGCTTTTGTTTGTGTCTCTATGAGTGTGTATGTATTTTTTTTATGTGGGTCTCTCTGTGAGGGTGGGTGTGTTTGTCTTTGTGCATTTTCTGTGGGTGTCTGTGAGGGTGTGTGTAATTATGTCTTTGTGTATTTTCTTTGGATGCCTCTGTGAGGGTGGGTGTGTATGTCTTTGTGTGTTTTCTGTGGATGTCTCTGTGAGGGTGTGTGTGTGTATATAAATGTATATGTTTTCAGAGGATGTCTCTGTGAGGGTGTGTGCATATTCTTGTGTGTTTTCTGTGGGTGTCTCTGTGACGGTGTCTGTATGTCTGTGCATTTTCTGGGGTGTCTCTGTGAGAGTGTGTGTATGTCTTTGTGTGTTTTCTGTGGATGGCTTAGTGAGGGTGTGTGTGTATGTGTGTGTATGTATGTCTTTGTGTGTTTTATGTGGTTGTCTCTGTGTGTGTGTGTGTATGTCTTTGTGTGTTTTGAGGCTGTCTCTGTCAGTGTTTCCTTAGGTTTATGTGCAAGTTTGAGTGTGTCCATTGTCTGTTACTTTTTAGGACATTTTGACCTTACTACTGATTATTCACATCTTTCTACAGACTTTGAGACTAATGAGACCTTTCCAGAAGTCACCAATCCACCATTTAACCTTTTAATTATTGTTTAGGCAGTTCAGGGCTCTTCCTTTCAGCCACTTTGCTCTTCCTTTCAGCCACTGCATGCTGTTGTCATCATTTAGTTGGCATCTTCCTTGACAAAACGATAATCAGAACTCCATATTTTGTTTTGTAAATCTCTTTTTTTTTTTACAAAACTGCAGTCTACCTCATTACTTGTCAGGTCAATGCAAACAAGTGCTGAGTGTCTGTTTGGGTGTCTGTGTGTGTTTGTGGGTTTTTTTTGCGTGTCTGCTAGAGTGTCTATATGTGAATCCTTATGTGTGAGTGTGTTTTATGAGTGTGTCTGTGTGTTTCTGTGTTACTACCTTTACAACATTTCCAAGTTTGACTACACTTAAGAATAAACTGTTTATACGTTTTAGTCATTTGTTTAAAAATTGCATATGTCAAAAGGGGGGGGGGTGATCAATGGTTAAGTCAGGGGCCCCAAAATTTCTAGTGGCGGCCCTGTCAGTATCTTGCTGAGCATTTTATCTTCCCAATGGACAGCTGTACATCATTCAAGGGCTCAGAATATAGTCTTGTCTTAATTATGTTTTCTCTTATAACTCTCTAATAATTTCTATTAAAAAGTTTCAATAAATATCAGGTTACATGATACAATCTTAAATCTCACAAGGTTCTAAATAATATTTAAAAATGTTCCTAATCTATTTAAGGCAATCACCATTATTTATCAAATAGTCTTCAACTTGGGTTTAAACTCACACTTCATTTCTTTAGAATCTCAAGGGTGATCAACCTTCTCCCCCAGATGTTTTGGAACTACATTTACCATGATGCTCAGACACTCTTTACGCTGGCTGAGTATCATGGGAAATATAGTTCCAAAACAACTGAGGGGTGAAGGTTGATCACCCCTACATGTTATGGTCAATGCAGCAGCATCTAACTAATGGACTGAGTCAACAGATGCAACCTTTAGTTTTTCTTAAAGTTCTACCTAACAAAAAATGTACTTATAGTATCATATTGGTAAAATAAATTTAAATTGATTTATGAAGTCCTGTGATGGTTTATTATTTCCTCAGAAGGATCTGTTCATGCTAATAATCATTACTCCATTTATATCAGCACAAGTCATTACATTTCCTCTACTTCCAATAATCCCATCAAAAGAAACCTACTTTGATTACCTCCTTACTTGGAGAGTATACATCAAGAACTGTATACACTGTGGGCCTGATTCTATACAAGTTGCTATAATAATCAAGCAGGTATAAATACATTTAGTGACACCAGATTGCTCATAGTACCTCAAATTTCATGGGTGCATTGTACTTGACCCACTATTATTTTACTATTTGCGGGTCAATAAATAATAGGGGCATCTGACCAGCCCTCAGAATGTTTCTGACTTCAGGTGCTATAACACTGATACCTGAATTGCATAGGCATATGTATTATATCCCATTAAACCTTACCATGGTCCTCAAAAAGTGTTTTCTGATTAACTGTGTCCATGCAAGGTGCACAGGACTTGTGTTTGAAAAATGTTAAAAGTATTATGAAAAGGTTTTTAAATTCATTGTAATGGCTTTAAATGTGAAAACCCTATACTAAACTAGTGAGTGTACCTCACATGGAAATACTGTTAGAGCCAATGACCAAGAAAAAGACACTGAGAAATGTTAACCATAGAACTATATAAATCCTATCGGTGGTACTATTACTTTTCTTTACTTAAAGGGACAGTCTAGTCAAAATTAAAATTTCATGATTCAGATAGGGAATGCAATTTTAAACAACTTTTCAATTCACTTTTAGCATTACATTTGCTTGGTTCTCTTGGTATTCTTTGTTGAAAGCTAAACCTAGGTAGGCTCATATGCTAATTACTAAAACTTTGAATGCCACCCCTTATTTCAATGCATTTGGCAGTTTTTCACAGCTAGAGGGCGTAAGTTCATGTTTGACATACAAATAACATTGTGACCACGCCCGTTTATTTACAAGTGAGAGGGAACTGATTGGCTAAATGCAAGTCTGTCAAAATAACTGAAATAAGTGGGCAGTCTGCAAAGGCTTAGATACAAGGTAATCATCAGACATAAACTAAATTGTAAATCTAATCACGTTATTTATCTACTTACCTGCAGGGGTGCCAGATACAATATGTAGGAAAAACCGAACGTCTAATCAGGGATAGAGCCTTGGAGCATGTCAGGGACATTGAGGATCCCGATATATTTACACCGGTGTCCAGACATTTTAAATCAGAACACTCGGGAAATGCATCACTTATGTCCATTCAAGCAATTTATCATGTACCACCACACAAGAGAGGGGTTGATAGAATACAGAGATTGGATTATAAAGAGGCCCAATGGATATTCTTGCTTAATACAAGATTTTCTCAAGGTATTAACAAGGAAAGCTATGTAAATCTATTTATTTAATTAAAATGTAAAATATTCAATTAGTATACCTGTACTTCATACAGGGCAAAATATCCCTAGCAAAATGGGCTAAAGCAATACATAAAGTGCAGTATATCTGAACAGAGTATAGACATGTATATTTCAATATATCTTTATTGTACTTTATGAAGACTGAGGTTAATCATAATGGTAACTTTATAAATTATAAATTAAATTAAATTAAACTAAACTGAATTTCATGCTTAGAGAAACTGGCAGTAAAACTTAGAAATCAAAAACTAGGAACCACTCCATATTTTGCAAGTCTGAGCGTAGTTGCATATTTCTAATAGGACATCAAGGGGTTAATTGTTGTTTTTAAATTGCTTGTAATTTTGCTTTAAATAGAGGTTACAGAGGCAGCAAATATTCAGCAGTGATCAAGTGTGGTTGAGCCACATGAAACTAGATATGTGCATGATCGAAAAATTTGTTTCGGTTCGGATCGATTCAGAGTTTTTCGAATTTCGTTTCGGATCGATTCGAATTCGGAAAACTTTGAATTAATTCGTTTCGGATTCGAAAAAATTCGTCTGGATTCGGTTCGGTTTGGTTCGGAAATTCGGAATTTCGGTATGTGTGCTGTGTATTAGACTAGTATTATGTACTGTATATTAGGTGTAACCCATAGCTAGGCTGACCATATTGCCGCTTTAAGAAGGGACACATATGAAAAATACATATGTCAGGGTTCTTATACAAAACATTTCTTTAAACAGCCCTGAAAACAGCCCTGACATATGTATTTTTCATATGTGTCCCTTTTTAAAGCGGCAATATGGTCACCCTACCCATAGCAGAGTGATATAACCTAATATGCTGTAAAATACTAGTGTAATCCATGGCCATCCGAATTTACCGAATAAATCCGAACTAATTCGGATTTATTCTGTAAATTCGGCAGTATTTTAATTCGGAAATTCGGATCGATTCGAATCTCCGAATTTTCCTAATTTCCGAATCGATCCGAACCGAATTGCACATGTCTACATGAAACATGTCTGCTGTTGCCGCTCTGTTACCCCTGTTTGTCTGCACTTAGAGCTTGGGCTCTTCTTTGTTTTTAAGTGTCACGCTAATAAACTTCCTTTTTTATATTCATTACTCTGACCCCTTCATCATTTTTATAAGGAGGATTAGGTTTTGTAGCCCTTAAGCCTGTTTTGTTTTGGATCTTATATATTAATATAACCATGTTGGTTATACAAAACCGGGGGAATGGGTAATAAAGGGATTATTTATCTTTTTAAGCAATAACAATTCTGGAGTAAACTGTCCCTTTAATTGCAATATTGTACTTTTAACAGAAGGTTACAGGAGAGTTGTTATTTATATATGTATGAGTTTGCAATTATACAATTGTCTTATGCAACAAAAATATTACTACATAATTAAGACTTTAAGAGGTAATTTCATAAAACAATTTTAAGAACATTGAAAAAAAAAAGCATTTCCAAATTATATTTAAATGCACTTACATGCTTAGTAACAAGAAGACCACACCACAGTACAAATCCAGTAATGTAGGAAAGGTGCAGTCAAGCAGGATGTGATTTGAGAACAACAGCATGACAGATAAAAAAAACAAAAAACTCCCATGCCAGGCAGGAGGAATGTATGCCAGGAACCTGAGGACTTTTGGGGGCTCTAAATATAGAGAATGAGTCATTTTTAAAAGATAAGAGGCTAATTGTTCCTATTTATTGTGCTCATACTGCACAAGTATGTGAAACTAGTAGTTGTTTTCCTATTCTCTCTTAAGGCTGTGAGATTAGTTCTCCCATGCTTACAGTTAAAACTATTGAATCAATATGATCAAAATATTTTTTATAGAAAATCAGATATTTGGAAAAATATGAGAAATAATTTAGCATTGAGGTCAGTGAACACAGTAGCATGTAGCTGTAAATGTTTTGAAGTTTGACACAGTAACTAATCTGTATGGAAATTGTCAAAATAATAATGATCACCTAGTGTATCACAACATTGTATAACAGGAGTCCATGGAAATTTTTCGGGGGAGGTGAATAAATAATTCTCTTCTTTTTTTTTTTTTTACAAATCTTAAATTTATGGTATGTGCTACAGGACAAAATCAAGTTTAGCCCTGTCTGTCTCCCTGTATAACACAATATAACTGCCATTGCTCTTTTTTTCTACAAATCTTAAATTTATGGTATATTTTTTATTAACTTAAAAACTTTTTCTGTCTTTGTCTTCCATTTTTTATAAGAAAAGTGCCAACTGCATTGTTTGTTTAGACCTTCTAGAAAACACAAAAGATTGCAACCGCACTACACACGTGAATAGGGACTGCTATTTGTACCTACTTTAATTTTTACAGTGGGTACTTGCTGGAGTGCTTATGCAAGAATCAATGATTCAGAAAAGAGTAGAGTCAGAAATGTGAGTTTCTGGCTCCAAGGGCAGATTGCATTTATTAGCACTTACTGTCCCCTACTACTACTATAGGTATCAAAACCTAGTAGTAGGGGACAGTAAGTGCTAATAAATGCAATCTGCCCTTGGAGCCAGAAACTCACATTTCTGACTCTACTCTTTTCTGAATCTTTGTTTAGACCTTGTTTAATCCTGCTGTAATTTATGACCTATGCTAATTAGGAACATGTGACTGTTATTACCCATGCATTAAATACCCCTAGCTTGTAACATCAAGCTAGCTTATCTAAGTGTGTTAGTTCATAAGTATAGGAGTTATAACAAGGAGTTAGACAATGTACTTACTAATCTCCCAAAATTTATCTGCAAACATGCTACACCTTCTCCGGTCTGCCTTTAACTTCTCCTCCCTTCTCCTTAAAGTCACAGCTCTTTCTTTAACAAACAGCACTCAGACCATTACTATCTCTCTTTCTCTTCTACGTCCCCCCTCTCTACAACACACATGAACTCTAGTCCTCTCTCACATGCTCAGCCAGGTATGCTCCAATGATTCTAAGCTCAAAGACTCACATAAGACACACTCTCATCTTCCTTCTCTCACCATCTTTCTTCTCCTTGCTGCTGGGGATGTCTCACCTAACTCAGGTCCACCCAGTGGCGTCACTAGGGGGGTGCGGGCCGCACCCGGGTGACACCACCAAAAATGTTTTTTTTTTTTTTTTTTAATTTTATTGAAGTTCAAAGAAATACAATGTAGAGATTCATAGATTTTTTTATTAGAGGGGCCAGCATTTGTGAACATTAGTGGGACTGGGGAAGTTCTAGACACTTCATTTTTTGACCCTTGAGCCAGTGCTGCAATTTCCACAAATAGTTTTCCCGGCTGTTTTTGCTTGTTTGTACTTTGCTCCTCCCCTACCCAATTTCACTATGAATGTTGTGGGCGTGCCGTGGGGCTTGCAAAGTTGCGCTGCTAGCCTAAACCTGCCTGCCTAGCTGTGCTCACTGCTCAGTGACATGTGGAGCAGTAAAGTCACTCACTACTGTGCTGTCTCTCTAAACGGAAACTGGGAAATCATGAGGGGTATACCTGGCACCTGACCGCATGACTGTCTGACACTGTCTCTAAAGTGAAGGAGTCACATATTATGATGCCCACCAGACCAGTGCGGTTACGGTACACTAAGTGCACACTGAAGAGGTAGGAGGGGAGGGCGGATGGGGTCTGGACGTGGGCAGAGAGCAGAGGTGCTTGGCCATAAGAAGCGGTAGGCATGCGGCCCGGGGCTATGCACTGACAGACTTGGAACAGAGTCAGAGAGCAGAATTTTCATAGTTTGCGTGCCTAAACCTTTTCTTTAGTGATTTATTTTTAGAGTGCTCTGTTTATCTTTCATTTGATGCTCTGCTGAGCCAGGGAGCAGCTCTAGGCATGTGTGTGTGTGTGTGTGTGTGTCAGAGTGTTTTTGTGTGTGTGTCTGAGTGTTTTTGTGTCTGTGTTTGAGTGTTTTTGTGTGTGTGTTTGTGTGTGCACCTGAGTGTGTTTTTAAGTGTGTCTGAGTGTTTGTATGTGTGTGTGCCTGTGTTTTTGTGTTTGTGTGTGTCTGCTTTCTGAGGGAGGGGAGGTGACACCATAACTTACCGCACCGGGTGACACCAACCCTAGTGACACCACTGGGTCCACCCTCTGCTTCTCTCTGCTTTTCTCTGCTCACTAGCCCAAATGACACCTCAAATACCTTTCCCACAATACCCTCTCGACTTAACTGCACTACTTTTAATACCCCACAATTCTCTTGAGCCCTTTAGAATGCACGCTCTGTATGCAATAAGCTTACATCTATTCACAACCTATTAATTTCACAATCACTTAAAGGGATACTAAACCCAAATTATTTCTTTCATGATTTGGATAGATCATGCATTTTTAAGAAACTTTCTAATTTACTCCTATTATACATTTTTATTTGTTCTCTTGATATCTTTATTTGAAAAACCAGGAATAAAAGCTTTGTAGCTGGCCCATTTTAGGTTCAGAACCAAGGTTGTGCTTGCTGATTGGATGGCTAAATGTAGCCACCAATCAGCAAACCCTCTCCAGGGTACTGAACCAAAAATAGGGCAGCTCCAAAGCTTTCATTCCTGCTTTTTCAAATAAAGATACCAAGAGAACGAAGAAAAATTGATAATAGGAGTAAATTAGAAAGTTGCTTAAAATTGCATGCTTTATCGAAATCATGAAAGAAAATATTCGGGTTTACTATACCTTTAACCTGTTAGCCCTCAATGAAACTTTAGTCACCAAATTAAGTCCATAAGCAATGGTCCTTTAAAAACAAAGGTGCCCCCTTGAGACTGCCGTTGATAGTAGTGAAGCACCAGGATCAGCTCTTCATTGAAACAAATCAGATGGATTACTAAAATGTAGAAAAGAGAAAAACGTGCTCCAATGGTGCAGATAATCCAACACATTTCAGGTTACAACAAATCCAGTAAACCCCACCATAGAAATATACTCACAGGGGGGGGGGGGGGCGAAGCCGGTAGCGGTCAAGATGGCCACATGAATCCTTAGCTCTATGCAAGCAGAGAGCATACAGGAGCACTGATGCTCTAAAATCCACTTTCAACAAGAAAATTTTGCATTTCCGATAACCGGAACAGCTGCTGCACACAAGTATTACTGGCATCTGTGGCTAAATGAACCTCGGCCCGTGATTACAAGCGACCGAAATCTCACTGACACACTACAGGTTTTTGGCCTATGATGGCTGAATGTAAGCACTTCACGGAAAGATCCGTAGATCGCCATTGACTTATGAGAGTTTAACAAACAGTGCTGCACAGATTAACGCACCAACCCACTGGCCTAATGCACATATGAACAATATCAAGCAACTTTGGTATTAACAATCATATAAGCCTGATACTTTGGTATAACATGAATCTATGTGAGAATACTGTAGAGAAAGGTATTCACATGTAGTGGTATAATTTTATAGGCCAGTAGGGCACAATTTGTCACTGCACATAGGTGCAGCCTCTGCAATACTCTCCGTCTACCTTCCAGCAATCTCAAACTACTGGTCTATCTGCACAAAGACCCAACCAGCCCCCTATCTACCCCCAAACAATGCTGCATCTTTATTTCTCCACCAGCATTGCTAGCACCCCCCAATATTTCCAACAGTTTCTTGCTATGTACATTCTCCACAGTGAAGCATGACATGGGAACAGCACAAATGTCTCTAGATGGCCTCTGATCACTTTAAGAACAGTCTTTGTCCTCTTAGAGCGCTCCACCATCCTCAGACATTCTGCTTCAATGTAGTAGTCCATTTGCAGTAGGGGTGCTTATCCAGTGTTCTTCTGCAGGTAGATGCTGGAAGTCCGATGGTTTGTTCATGGGGTAGACAAGGAAAGCCAGTAGATCCTCATAGCAAGCAGACACTCGAGTCAGAAGGAGTCTAAGAAGGAAACAAAACAGCACAAGATGAGCACACCCCCCGATACAATCACAATTACACTGTGTGCAGAATTATTAGGCAAATGAGTATTTTGACCACATCATCCTCTTTATGCATGTTGTCTTACTCCAAGCTGTATAGGCTCGAAAGCCTACTACCAATTAAGCATATTAGGTGATGTGCATCTCTGTAATGAGAAGGGGTGTGGTCTAATGACATCAACACCCTATATCAGGTGTGCATAATTATTAGGCAACTTCCTTTCCTTTGGCAAAATGGGTCAAAAGAAGGACTTGACAGGCTCAGAAAAGTAAAAAATAGTGAGATATCTTGCAGAGGGATGCAGCACTCTTAAAATTGCAAAGCTTCTGAAGCGTGATCATCAAACAATCAAGCGTTTCATTCAAAATAGTCAACAGGGTCGCAAGAAGCGTGTGGAAAAACCAAGGCGCAAAATAACTGCCCATGAACTGAGAAAAGTCAAGCGTGCAGCTGCCAAGATGCCACTTGCCACCAGTTTGGCCATATTTCAGAGCTGCAACATCACTGGAGTGCCCAAAAGCACAAGGTGTGCAATACTCAGAGACATGGCCAAGGTAAGGAAGGCTGAAAGACGACCACCACTGAACAAGACACACAAGCTGAAATGTCAAGACTGGGCCAAGAAATATCTCAAGACTGATTTTTCTAAGGTTTTATGGACTGATGAAATGAGAGTGAGTCTTGATGGGCCAGATGGATGGGCCCGTGGCTGGATTGGTAAAGGGCAGAGAGCTCCAGTCCGACTCAGACGCCAGCAAGGTGGAGGTGGAGTACTGGTTTGGGCTGGTATCATCAAAGATGAGCTTGTGGGGCCTTTTCGGGTTGAGGATGGAGTCAAGCTCAACTCCCAGTCCTACTTCTAGTTTCTGGAAGACACCTTCTTCAAGCAGTGGTACAGGAAGAAGTCTGCATCCCTCAAGAAAAACATGATTTTCATGCAGGACAATGCTCCATCACACGCGTCCAAGTACTCCACAGCGTGGCTGGCAAGAAAGGGTATAAAAGAAGAAAATCTAATGACATGGCCTCCTTGTTCACCTGATCTGAACCCCATTGAGAACCTGTGGTCCATCATCAAATGTGAGATTTACAAGGAGGGAAAACAGTACACCTCTCTGAACAGTGTCTGGGAGGCTGTGGTTGCTGCTGCACGCAATGTTGATGGTGAACAGATCAAAACACTGACAGAATCCATGGATGGCAGGCTTTTGAGTATCCTTGCAAAGAAAGGTGGCTATATTGCTCACTGATTTGTTTTTGTTTTGTTTTTGAATGTCAGAAATGTATATTTGTGAATGTTGAGATGTTATATTGGTTTCACTGGTAAAAATAAATAATTGAAATGGGTATATATTTGTTTTTTGTTAAGTTGCCTAATAATAATGCACAGTAATAGTCACCTGCACACACAGTTATCCCCCTAAAATAGCTATAACTAAAAACAAACTAAAAACTACTTCCAAAACTATTCAGCTTTGATATTAATGAGTTTTTTGGGTTCATTGAGAACATGGTTGTTGTTCAATAATAAAATTAATCCTTAAAAATACAACTTGCCTAATAATTCTGCACTCCCTGTATGTCCAAATAAAACTTCTTTTCACTTTTTTGTAAGCATCACAATTCCTTTAGCTTAACTTATCCTATGTCATTTAAAACCAGAAAAACATTGTGGATATATAATACAAACTAAATACATTGAAACTTTTACAGAGAACAACTCACAGCTTCTCTATACAATTTAAATGATACATCATGAATACTAAGCAAGTGAAAACTGCTAGACTTCATCAAGAGGCTGAATGGCTATGCTAAGTAACTTATGCTAAGGCTTGCCCTGCAACAAAAATGAAAAATAAAACAGCCAATAAAAATATTTTCTTTAAAATTCATTTCTACACACTTTCTCTTGGAACTACTAGAAATAAAAGAACCTAGTGTTGCTTTATTCTGCAAAGTTACTATCTGTAATGTTTATAATTCTCCAACGATGATCTTAATAGTCAGCAGTCTCATCTGACATAAACACTACTAGTTTACTAATTATTTTATGTAACCTAAATTATCTCACACTCCTGTATGAGGAAAGAATACAATCATAACATTATTTAAAACTACTAAATATTTTAAAGGTAAACACATCTTTATCGTAACATTGACAAACATCTGGAATTACAAAATTCAAATTGCAGATACCATACTAATTAATAAAAGGGAAAAATACATTTGCTTTCATAACACAGCTCCAATAAGAGCCAAGCTAGGTAGAAAATATACCATCAATATAACTATAATTATGCTACTCCCTAAACAAATATTTCTCTGTATAATTAATATAAATTTCTAGCTGAGACGTGTCCTCACTGTGTTCCACAAGGGTGAAGGGTCTAAAATATTCTGATATATTGCAGCATTTTCTTTAAACTATAAAGGTGCAAACATATTTTCTATACACAGTGGGCCATTCAATAGGTTACAATACTGCAAGGTTTAGAGTTACACTTCTCTAGAGGGTTACTTTTGTTAAGTACATAAACTTCAATGTGTACTAATACAAATAAGGCATACTTTTCTGCAGAAACAGGTCCTCAATATCAACAAGCAAGGCACAGTCTAGAGAAGGCTAGTCTTTATCTTCTGAAGACACACATCATAGGAAACAGTCATAGATTACCCAGAGTCCAGTTCTGGGGCTGGTACCAGCATGCAAAGCAAATAATGGATCCAAAGATAGTTCAGCACTTTTACTGCAGTATGGTGGTTAAAACAAACTTGTAAAAAGCTCTCTTATCTTCATTTTTTCTCTTCTTCACCTAGGCACCAGGCATTTCTTTATTTAAAAAGGTTTACTTGCATTCAGTCTTCAATCTTTTGGAGAGTGCACTATGGAATTTTACCTGTACAGATTTTACCTAAATATGAAAAACTCAAAAATAATTCAGTTAGTGTCTTTAATCTCTGGATACAGCTTCATGATCTCGTCCTGTAAATACAAATATTGTGTTAAGAACAAAATAGAAAAATAAAAACATTTTAGGTTCATTTTCTTACTTAAAATAATCACCCAAATCACATAAAGATACTCAGCAATACTCATCAATACTTCCCCCTTTGTTTGCGTGAAACACCCCATGTGTCACGCAAACACAATATATCAATAAACTATCAATTAACTAAAAGACAATTCATGCACGCCACTCATGCATGTAGTATACTATTCTTAACATCAGGCAAAATCAAATACACCTCAATATATTCAATATTCCATTCATACAGCACCCTTCCTCACGCATTCACAAAAAATAAAAACATAACATTCTCTTAGAAAACACTTAAAACCAACTGTCCATTACACAAAACAAAACATTATTCGCCGGCACAAACTTTTAACAACCAGAATTAATCTGAAATTCATCACATATACTTATATATTACTGAAACACAGCACTAGCAAAACACTACAAATAATTAAAATCCTATAACAACCGTCTATACCCTGGTTCTGCAAATTCTACCATGCACAATACTATGAGATCATACTAATAAAGCAATCACTTCAGAAGATCAATAAACTCCAGTTGCATATTTACAAATAAAATCCCTAACCATAAATTTACAAAGGAATACACAAACACCTAAGTACCATATTCTAGGAAAGATCAGATAAAAATGGTACAGCCACTGTTCTATATAGCTCCTGCTCGCATGCACAGTGCAAATCTACTGTTAAATAAATCATGTTTGGCACAAATGATTTGTGAAAAGCTCTAGCATCCAATCTCTACTTTTACATAACCAAGATTTTAATAAATACACAATTATTTAATTTACCTTTTTTATAATTTGATATTCACTATTTTGCAGCTCTCTAGCTAAATATAACAATTGTATATAATAAAAATGAGCTTTCTACAAAAGAATAATAATAATAATTTACACTAATAGATTAAAAGGACGGTTTGTCCAAAATTTCCGCTTTAAATTGTTCTCAATGATCCACTTGTCCTCACTTATAATAAAACTGTATACTAATGTCCATTGAATAGCCTAAGCAAACACAGCCAGTATAATAAAAAAAAAACAGGGTGCAGGATTGTTAAAGGGACATTTTACCCGAATTAAAAAGATATCTTTAGCTGAAACTGTTGACATAGTTAAAGGGACAGTATACACTCATTTTCATATAACTGCATGTAATAGGCACTACTATAAAGAATAAGATGCACAAATACTGATATAAAAATCCAGTATAAAATGGTTTAAAAATATACTTAGAAGCTTTCAGTTTAGCTCTGTTGAAAAGGCAGTTGGAAAGCCCACTGCAAGTGGGAAATAAGACACTCCCCCCCTCCCCCTTCGTTTGCATATGAAAAGACCCTTTACACAAACAGGAGCAAGCTGGAGAAGGTAGCTGACAGTATTCAAATAAAACTTTGGGTCTTGGTTAGGAGTCTGAAAATCAGAGCAATATTCTTTAAAAATAAGCAAAATTATACATTTTTTAAAAAAACAAACTTTATGGGCTTTATAAATAGATCATCTACAAAACATTTATGCAAAGAAAAAATGAGTGTATGATGGCCCTTTAAATATACTACTACTTAGCTTACAATCAACCTCATTTTCTTTCTCTGTAAATATTTCTTTAAAATCTCAGAATTTATATCAGCTTGCCTGTACCCCTTTAAATATTTTCTCTTCTTCTTTTCCCTTTTTCACTAGTCTCACAGATCGCAACACAAAGATTGCAGGCAATGGATCAGTTCAGTTTGCATTACAAAGGAAATTGATTTACACTGCGTAAATGTCTGCTATCTAAACGGCAGATTTAAAAAAAATATATTTTGCAAACTACTACATTTATGTTTTATCTCCTTTTCTTGTTAATACAGTGTTATTGCTGCTCATGAACTCCTTTCACATGAATGAACTGGTCCTTTAAGTAATAAAATGACAATTTTCCATTGCTCTGTCTAAGCCCTGAGCTCCGATTTTACAGACAATGTAAGATAAGAAACACAATGAGATATGCCTATTATGGGAAATTCACCCCATTGCAATAAACTGTGTTTTGAAAGCACAAAACCAGCTACTTCATATATACAAATAAACTCACAAATGCAATTTCTCCTATATTTTATATTATTCAGCTTGTATCACAAGTCATTGAAAATACATTAATATAAAAACAATGTCATAGTGTACTGTCCCTTTAAGGACTAACCATTTATCATGTAAATTACATATGTATACCCTAGCCATGATTAAGAAACTTGCATTATTTACCATACAAATTCTACTTCTTTACTATATCATAACCTGCATATTTAAATGAGAGCCATCACAGCATAAATAATACCCATTTATATTAAAACTTCTACTGAATTAATTTACTTGCCACAGAAACAGACCCAAATACTTTAGATAAATTTAATGATATACAGCTTATAACCTTATCTCATCTTTTCCATTAACTCCTTGCATAAATCTTGCAAATACAAAATACTTGAATCAACCTGTTAAATCTTTTTCATTTACCAGAGCGTGACCCAAAGTCACACAATCATCTGCACATTCACAAATCCCTTAATTAGTTCACTTGCAAAAACAATATATTGATATGCCGCAACAGGTGGACAGTCTTTTTTTGCATACAACAAATATCACTTAAAACTAACAAAATGCTATTAATAACACACATATTTAAAAACATGCTTATGACTTTAAAACAAAGTTATAACAATAACACTACAAAATACCTCATTACAACATCTGATTTCTTAGCTTAGAAACTAGCCTGAATAATTACCATTCCAAAAGAAAAAAATGTACCAAGGTCATTTTTACAGCGATACACACACACAAGCTCATATCATCTTGCATACCAGAAATGCACTCTCAACATTTATTCTAAAGCAATTTCAACATACATCAAACTCTTAGTGACACAGAAAACACATTAACAGTCTCTTTCCTTGTTTCAGGAAAACATATATTTCATAACATACCAAAGACATTTAGAAATACAATAAGATTAACTTTCCACCAAATTTAAAATGTATTTGAAAGTGTCCGAATTTGCAAGGAATGGCCATTTCCCAGCAAATTGAGACAAATTTTAAACAGGGTAATAAATCCTCAGATCTTTTGGTTTAGAGTTTTACACATCATACAAGACACAGTGAGAACCGACAGACCAACACTCATTACACAGCACTGCCCCACCCCCTTTCTTTACTCATAACTTTTCTGAATGCAGGAGAAAACTTCAGCATGCACAACTGCCTGCCTTGAAATGAAACTGTCAACCGCTTTGTAGACATTAAATATGTAATAACATTCTCCTTGTCTCTATGCATTATTATCAATATTTTGCTATGGGCAGACACCATTTTTTAACAACAAAATAAAAGCAGCAATGTTAAAATGCGCAGTCACTTAATATTTTCTAAGCACAGCACAGCACAATCATATAGCAATAAAAGCAAGCAAGCAAGCAAAAGCACCAAATACTAATTCAAATCCAGTGATAGGTAACAAAAATTATACTATAGGAATGTATAGGGACAATTTCAACACAGATGAGACTCAAACTCACCATAACACAGCAAATGCCAACTTGCCCGGGGGACTTAAACCTCCCGTCAAATGCATGCTAACTTTTTCTGCGCGCTTCACCAGACAGGACTACACACCTGTCTACACTAACACAGGACTGTAAACCTGTCTAGAGGGGTTAATACAACTGCTGGCAGGCCTATAGCCTCCACACAAAAAAACCCTGCTCTTTTACTGCAGGAACCCCTTAACCCTTTATTATATATGTAACCAACACCTATTATAAAAATAAATTTAGGTCCAGATTCACAGAGGGAAAAGTAGAGTAAATCACTCATCTACTTACCCATTGCAAATCCCATGAGATGACAACAGAAATTATTAGGTGTTGTTTTCAGGGGGAAGTGTCAGTCAGAAACTTGGCCTGGAGTACACCTGATCAGCTGGAGATGAATGTATTTGATTAGAATATCCTAGAGAATAGAACTCAGACCACGCAGCAATGAGTCTAAAAACTATTCTCCTTTATTGAAAGATGAACAACACGTCTTATAGGCAGTCATGACAGCATATAGGGTTAACATGATGACACTTCATGACCGCATCATTTTACACAGTGTTTGTCAGGAAAAATATAAGCCCATTATTATAATTAGGTAAAGCAGAGTTGTGAAAAACAGTGTTTTTTTATAACCAAAACAAAAATACATCTGGGTGAATAGCTCAGCCCAAAGCAAGGTAGTTTGGGCCTTTTACCTAAATAATGGACTTCCAGGCACATCGCCAAGAACATTTGCAAGGCCAATAAAACTAATACAATTCTTACTAACATCAGCATATTTCTCACTACATAATAACTGCTATAATAAAATGTTCCTTAGACAAGATGGATACCTAAGACAAAATGGCAGCTAAGAACAAAATGGCGCTGATCATGCTAACAATTCCTAACATACATGATCACAGATTGAACCAGAGGAACATCCCTCTTATAGCTGGGCAAGAAACTAAGCCTACATACGCAGACTCAAATACAAAGAAAACCGCCAACCTAAACAAAGCCACATTGGACATATCTCCAGTTCATCTGCAATTCTCTCCTCTAAAAGTGAACTATGGCTTCCAAGAGAACTGGCAAACAAGACAGGTTACCTAAAGCTACACCAAGTAAAGGTCAATCAGTGGCATCCTTTTTAACCCCACAAAGAGGATCAATATGTCCACCTCCCAGGCCTCTTCCCCCGTGGCGTCATCTTCCCCAAAACATCACCCATCTGTAGAAACATCTTCACAAGAAGTGTCTTAGATACCATCTACACTCGTATCTACCTTACCTTCTAAGCAAGATGTTGCAGATATAGTCAGAGCATGCATCCAAGAGGAGCTCATTGACCTAAAGCAAGATATTAACACACTTGGTTTCAGAGCGGAGGCCTTAGAGAATGGTAATTATAATATGAGGGAGAAATTTGATAAGTTAAAATTGCAAGTGGAATCATACTCCTCAGCCATAGATTATCTACATACTAAAATAGAGGATCTGGAAAACAGGAGTAGAACAAAGAATCTTTGACTCCGTTGGATCCCTGAATCAGTTCTTCCTAAAAACCTGTCTACATACCTACCTGCTTTATTCAATCACCTTAAAGGAAACAATTTGAAGGATGAGATTCCTTGGGATAGAGCACACAGAGCTCTAAGAGCTAGGCCCCCTGAATTGGCACCACCAAGAGACATAATCATAAAATGTAAAACTACAGGGGGCGGAGCCTATAGCTGTTGCGCAGGATGTATGTGTGAAGAGCTCCTGGACTTAACTAGCCTTTTCTTGATTTATTTCCTAACTTCTACCTATTTTAACTTGACAAAATTAAGCTAAACTGCTTTGTGTTATTCAGGAGGAATTGGGATATCTATCATAACACAGACCTACCTATGCTCTTCAGCTAACTCCACTGCGACTAGCCACGAGGTTGAGAGGCCTTGTATGTCTGACTGCCAGTGTTGTTGAGGTTACTGCATATATACCCCCCAAAAACATGGGTTACCAATCCAGTTTGATTTTAACTGGACAGTTCTTTATTTTCCTTTAATATTATTGAAATTCAAAATGTCTACCACTAAGGAGATTATGGCCGCACTTGATAAATTGGAAGACGAGATACAAGATTCCATTCAGTGCCATCTCGCTGAACTGGGAAAACAACTATGCTAGTCCTGATTATGCCTGAATTAACACCCCCAGACATTGTGGAAAGGGCTGAGGAACCAGCTGGGGAGATGTCTGAGTTGGAACGATACGTACCTCAGCTTTCCCCGACCCTACCGAGCACAGCATGGGAATCCGGACCGCTTCAGCAGATCAAGACCAACTGCAAAGTCTCCCAGAGAGCACCCGTTATTGCAATGGGACTTATAGATCATTCTGTTTACTCCCTGCATTCCCCGGTCTCAGTAATACTAAAGTACAGAGCTCCAGTATGCACGGAGCAGTCATACTATACAGATAGAATGAAGACAGCAGTGAATTACCATTTGGTTGCTGTACCTGGAGGACTCTCATGTCAGTTTCGTTCTATGGCAATCTCAGATGAATTCTTTCTCAAGGATCTTAAAGATATGGAAATAATGTCTTTGCCCATATCGCAGTATTAACAGCTGCCGATTTCAGTGTTACCTAACTGGGATCCTGGAGGTCTGTGCCTGTTGAACTTTTCACAATACCGGGGACTCTTTGACAGGAGTGGTCGGTCTGGAGTGGGCTAAATATTTTATTTCTGTAAAGGTGGGAGATCAACATGTAACCCTTAAAGTGAACCGCCTGCTCACTGATTTAAGATTGTGCTCCCCACAGGGACTCGCACTTTGACGTTACAAACGTTGTATATTTCCGTGCTTTCAGTATGAGAAATACCCTCCTATGCCTATGTTCATATCCCCCTTAACTTTTAATTTATGACAAAGCTAGTTATTTAATGAATGTGTTATTAGTACTGCATTTATATAAGTTCAGACCATTGTGAGATAGCCACTTGAGGGGGAGTTAATGCTATTAGCGACCAATGCGGCAAGATACATTTAGCCTCTTTACTGCTCTTACTAGACAGGTTTCTAGCACTGTTTTATTGTTCTTTAGGATTGGTGCTAGGGATTTGCAGGGACAATGCACTAATAGACTACTTGTCATGTCTGTGATTGGCCACGATAATTAGTTACACGTCCCTTTATACAATATCTTGATATTAGACTAAAGAGAAAGCCTCACTGTGAGTTCTCCAATTCTACCATTGTAGTCTCTCTACTAAACGCCTCCACAACAATCATAACCTCTGCCTGCTATGTCACAGTTACATATCCTTGAGCGTACCATCCCCATTATAGTAAATAACTATGCTTGACTATTTGATATATACTCTGAATCATATTAACACCATATTCCACTGAATGCCCTGGGAGAGGTTACTATTCTCCTTTTTCCACTAGGGACTACTTAAATAGTGAGTGTTTTGCATCAGAAAGCTCGGAATAAACCTTGATAAATTAAAATATCCTTCCATAATGTAAGCATCCCTCATGCCACCAAATGTACACACAAGATCATGCCATAAGGTCTATTTGTATTTGTATTGTATTCACTTATTAGTGGGCGGATGAGATGCTAGGTAGATCATTTAAGCGTGCACATTTATTGCAGGGTAGGCTATAGCTAGGGAGTGGTTCATAGGGTACCAGTGTTTGTTTTCTTGTTATGAGACTTTAGTTCCTTATCTATTCTCAATTAACATTAATATTCCTAGCCACCTGGTTAAGTCAGTACCCCCTGTGATCATACTAAGACAGTACAATGAAGGTCTCTCTGTTAATGTCACTGCTAGCCAACTATACTCTTTCCTACCTAATAGCCCGCTCATAATCTGCATTGCATGTTTTAGCTACCGTCTAGCATTTTAGTTGATACCCTGGATCTCTCCCCTAGGAGCCTATATAAAAATCACTGCTATTACATATAGAGTTGTCCAGCATTACCTAATTACTTGTTCTTTATATAGCACATTATACTAGCGCTATTTTCTGTGTATCTGTTAATATGTCATCAGCCAATTGAGTTCTCTATTGGATTATTTTAGGTTATCTCCTTAACTCATCCTTGCACTTATGTTGATATTCTACTCATATTGTATAAGCAAATATGTTTCACATAATAATAGCTTCCATCTAGAGTCCAACAGTGGCACACTTTGTTATTTTGTCTTTTACCCTAAAATTTCCCATCCTGACTTAAATTCTCCTCTAGGGGGTCCAAGAGAGACCTCTATTTATCATTGAGGGAAATCATTTTATCTGACTCTACATCATATTTTAAGGGGATACGTCTTAATTAAAAACTTGAGATAAATTTTTCTTTGTATAATTGGGCGATTATCTGTATTTTTATCTTGACATTTACTATGTATATTCTTGTTGTGAGCTTCCTTTGTTTTTGGAACTGTGATATTATGTGCCTGTTTGATTTATCTACAACCTCAATAAAAATTATTTTAATTTTTTTTTTTTAAACTACAGAGATAAGGGCTCCTTAATCCCTCTAGGAAAAAAACAGCCATCATGGCTTTCATGGCACCATCATACAACTATATGCAGATTTGTCACAAAGAACTCTACAAAAACGGAAGGAATTTTCTCCACTCACTCAACTATTATGCAACAAGCGTATCCCATATTGCTGGGGATTCCCGACACACATACTAGTTATACACAAAGACAAACATCTAGATGCCCAAAGATTTTGTGATGTATTGGATTTAGATATCCCGGATTTACCTATCCTGTCAGCACCAGAACCCACTAAAAATTCTCAAAGAGGACATTTCCCATAAGTGGTCCACAATTCCAGCTAAACAACAAAGAAAAACATCAGCAACTCAAGATCTGGACATTATAACTCCAAGACAAATGCAACCTAAACCACCTAGATCTAGACCCTAATTCATGCAAAAAGCCTTCAATTGTCTTTCTTACGTTAAACTATGAAACAATGAAAAGAGACTTTCATTTATTGAAGAAGATGATAAACTCTTTGCGCCAGGAATCAGGAATACCTCCTTCATAGCATTTCAACTAACTGTGAGTAATATACTCATGCCATACTGCTCTACCTGTGTGTTAGGGCACTGACACACTTTCAAGTGCCTAATTATATATATGAGGTCGGTACCTCAATGTATCTCAACAACTGATTAATATATACAGGGAGTGCAGAATTATTAGGCAAATGAGTATTTTGACCACATCATCCTCTTTATGCATGTTGTCTTACTCCAAGCTGTATAGGCTCGAAAGCTTACTACCAATTAAGCATATTAGGTGATGTGCATCTCTGTAATGAGAAGGGGTGTGGTCTAATGACATCAACACCCTATATCAGGTGTGCATAATTATTAGGCAACTTCCTTTCCTTTGACAAAATGGGTCAAAAGAAGGACTTGACAGGCTCAGAAAAGTAAAAAATAGTGAGATATCTTGCAGAGGGATGCAGCACTCTTAAAATTGCAAAGCTTCTGAAGCGTGATCATCGAACAATCAAGCGTTTCATTCAAAATAGTCAACAGGGTTGCAAGAAGCGTGTGGAAAAACCAAGGCGCAAAATAACTGCCCATGAACTGAGAAAAGTCAAGCGTGCAGCTGCCAAGATGCCACTTGCCACCAGTTTGGCCATATTTCAGAGCTGTAACATCACTGGAGTGCCCAAACGCACAAGGTGTGCAATACTCAGAGACATGGCCAAGGTAAGAAAGGCTGAAAGACGACCACCACTGAACAAGACACACAAGCTGAAACGTCAAGACTGGGCCAAGAAATATCTCAAGACTGATTTTTCTAATGTTTTATGGACTGATGAAATGAGAGTGAGTCTTGATGGGCCAGATGGATGGGCCCGTGGCTGGATTGGTAAAGGACAGAGAGCTCCAGTCCGACTCAGACGCCAGCAAGGTGGAGGTGGAGTACTGGTTTGGGCTGGTATCATCAAAGATGAGCTTGTGGGGCCTTTTCGGGTTGAGGATGGAGTCAAGCTCAACTCCCAGTCCTACTGCCAGTTTCTGGAAGACACCTTCTTCAAGCAGTGGTACAGGAAGAAGTCTGCATCCTTCAAGAAAAACATGATTTTCATGCAGGACAATGCTCCATCACACGCGTCCAAGTACTCCACAGCGTGGCTGGCAAGAAAGGGTATAAAAGAAGAAAATCTAATGACATGGCCTCCTTGTTCACCTGATCTGAACCCCATTGAGAACCTGTGGTCCATCATCAAATGTGAGATTTACAAGGAGGGAAAACAGTACACCTCTCTGAACAGTGTCTGGGAGGCTGTGGTTGCTGCTGCACGCAATGTTGATGGTGAACAGATCAAAACACTGACAGAATCCATGGATGGCAGGCTTTTGAGTGTCCTTGCAAAGAAAGGTGGCTATATTGCTCACTGATTTGTTTTTGTTTTGTTTTTGAATGTCAGAAATGTATATTTGTGAATGTTGAAATGTTATATTGGTTTCACTGGTAAAAATAAATAATTGAAATGGGTATATATTTGTTTTTTGTTAAGTTGCCTGATAATTATGCACAGTAATAGTCACCTGCACACACAGATATCCCCCTAAAATAGCTATAACTAAAAACAAACTAAAAACTACTTCCAAAACTATTCAGCTTTGATATTAATGAGTTTTTTGGGTTCATTGAGAACATGGTTGTTGTTCAATAATAAAATTAATCCTCAAAAATACAACTTGCCTAATAATTCTGCACTCCCTGTATAAGATATAGAGCTAATTGAGGTTTCCAGAATTGTAATTTGTAGAATGCTAAATTCAAAGTTATTGTTGCTATGTTAAAGAATATCTTACCAAATAATATGCAGAGTGCTCCTTTACATTACGCACTTTTCTCATTTTATACTTGTTTAAAGTTATTTTTACCCCCAATATCTGTTCGGTACAAGGGACAAGACAGATGCCTGTTTACATGGCCCATATATTCTGTCTGATAGGTCCCTTATGGCACTTTAAGCCAGGCCCTGAATGTTTTTGTTATTTGGGGGTTTTTTTGCACTTTATGCCAGGCACTGAATCTAGATGAACATTCTCCGATCTAATGTCAAAATTAACTCAACTAGACCACACACAAAAAGGATCCTACTAATAATAATATCCTGGAGGAGATCCAAAGAACGAGAGAACAACTAAATATCTACCTCACTTTAGAACATCAAAAAACCTCCTTAAAATTAAAACAGAAATTTTATCACAAGGGAAATAAAGCAGGAAAAATTATGGCTAGAACATTAAAACGCGCTAAATTAAAGTAATTTATCCGCAAACTTAAAGGACATTATACACTCAAAAAAATATGGGCTAATTAAATAAAGCATTAAAAGAAAATAAAGTTTTGAATTAACATGTATTATCACTTTTGCTGCTTAAGGTCCTAAAAATGATGTTAAAGTTTGAAGTTCTTTGACTTTATGAGAATACGTTCGTAATACCCAGTAGCTACAGGACAAAGCTTTTTCTACACTCCCTAACTAGTGTTTAGCCATCCCTCCTGCTGGAGCGGTCACTTTGTTTTGTGCAGTACTATGTTCAAAGGCAAAAACGATACAGATATACACAGAAGCTGTAGAATTCTACTTCCCTTTCCCCCTCCCGGTTACCACAGATCTCCTCCAGTCTCTGAACAACCTAATTAAATGCTGTGGTAACCAGGAGGGGGGAGGGAAGTGTAACTCCTGCAGCATTAGAATGGACTGTGTGAAATCAGCAGATGCAGATTACACAGAAGTTGCTAAACTCAGTAGCATATTTTCCCTTCTGTCCGTTCTAACACTGCAGGAATTCCACTTCCCTCCCCTTTTCTTTTAATGCTTTATTTAAGTAGCCCATATTTTCTGAGTGTATAATGTCCCTTTAAATCACAGCAAAACAATGTAGTTCAAACAACTCCTGAAATATTAGACCAATTCCTTCAATAGTATTAAAAACTATACCCTATCTCAGCTGATCCTATGCATCAAACATGGATAAAGACAACCCCCTACAAACCTAATTAAACTATTGTAACCTCCCCACACTAACAAAACAACAGAAAGAAATTCTAGAATCCCCAATCACAACATCTGAAATTGCATTAGCTATCAAAGATCTAAAAAATGAAAAAGCCCAGGTCCTGATGGATTCACCGCTAAATATTGCCAACTTTTTGCCCCAACCCTCATCCCACATTTACTTGATTTATTTAATAATGTTCCTGTCGACTTCTGGTGGGCGGTACATCAAAATGGTACTGCAGCTCTCTGAAAATTATCTTTTTGCAGCACTAATCTGATGCCATCCACGTCTCTCTTGACAATTTTCTGAGTTAGAGAACTTTTGTGGATAGAGGAACGAACACCTTTCTCTCCCCCGGAAAGCACTAAAAAGATATAATTAAGCAACACGAACACAGTGTCTTATACCTCCCAAGATGGACTCTCTCACTAAAGAATTAGAAACTATATTCCTACCGCATTTGGATAACCTCATGAGATCCTGCTGGACGCTTCATGAAGAGATCCTATCCCTTCAGGGACCTCATTTACTGCTAATCATTGCCCCTGTCCATGTCAAGGAAAATTCTTTGTCCCCAAACCTACCTAGGTGCCATTCTCTCTGGGACGTAACGCGGCTGGACAACGATGAGTCTAACTCAGGAGGTGACGAAGATTGGCCGTTTAACACCAGTTTACTTATCTTACCGGAGAGTGACTATAGCCGCAAACTGGGATCGATGCTGAAGGGAGATCTCAATGCAGCTCTTGTGGGGCGCAGTCAGACGACTAATCGGTGGGACACAGGAAACTCAGTAGAATCGAACCTTACTTGGCGCCACACAGATCTTCTGAAATTGCTAGTCTGCTATCCAACCTCTCCTGCTATATACCAGCCATTGTGCAAAGCATTTTACAGAGATGCACAACGACTGGTGACTCAGCCGGAGCTCATACTTGATACGGGATCATTTCTGGGCCTCTCAACTCGCTACACACCAACCATTTGGACTGCCCTGCCAACTTCCTGAAGTATTGCCACAAATATCCACCTCGACTGATTGGGAAGTACTGTTGCTCCTTGCTAATACGAGCAGGAATCGGATAAACTATCTATCAGACCCACCGCATACCTAGTAAAGTCCCTGTCAATCTCAGAGCGGTTGTCATTCTGAGTCCTGAACGGCACACTTTGATACTCAGACTTTTGTTAAGCTCTGATCATCTCCATTGCACGTATAACTGTTGATGCTTTGTGTTATGCTTGTTTTCTTTTTGTTATAATACCCTTTATACAACAGGAAAATTTTGATCCATACCATAGCTTTAATAATGCTCTGCAAATAGTATAAATCAGTAGGTACTGGTATCTTTAGACACCCCCAGGGCAGTATACAACATCTTTGTAGAAAATGACAATGTATGTGTACCTTCTCCTTACCCCTTAAGCCCCACTAATTTGATATTGGTCATGGCAGATGAAAGTATACACTTGTTGATGCAATTTGGGACTTGAATCGTATGAACTACACACTCCACCTCATACTCAGCTTGTCATATCAAAAGAGTCTTATCATTTTTGTGCATCTATAGCCCTGGTGTCCATCCACTTCTAGGTCTTTCCTGGAGTATCTGAAAAACCTAATTTGATAGCTATAATTTAAATTATATACGAACAACCATGTCTACGGTTGATAATATATAGTGGTACTCTAATGACCCCTACTTGTATCTATAAAACAAAGCGGTAAGAGCTATGTTATAATTTACTTTGCTAATAGATGGTGTCACACTACAGGGCTAGTTAACAAGAAGAGGGTTTGGCTGTTCTCCCTTTTTTCAAGTTTTTGTTTTATTTTGGTTTGTTTGTCTAATGGAAAATTAAGGCACTCAGGTGACTTAAATGTGGGATGTCCCTATATTTTAACTTTCTTCATATGTTAAAAGCATTACTTTCACTCATAAAGTGCTTATTACTATACATTGAAAAAGCACGTTCCATAACTATGCCAATGTTGCCTTAAGTGGAACTGTATATGCCTCCTATGTTTTAATACACTGTACACTTAACGGATCCACTGCTCTACATGTTGCAGTAACTCATGCTGTAACGTTATCTACTTACCAAAATGTACATTCGATTTATCTGCTGTTTTATGCTCTGCATTAACTTTATATCTTGTGACAATATTTGCTTTTGTATTGTACCTGGGTTCCCTGAATAAAAAAGAATTTTAAAAAAATAATCTTCCCCTTCAATGCTTGAGGCATATGTTGTTGTACTACCAAAACCTGGTAAGCCTCGAGATACTCCCCCACACTTTCATCCCATATTCCTTTTGAATATAGATACAAACATATTTGCAAAGGTAATAGCAGCCTGTCTGAATAACTTACTTCCCCATTTAATACTTGTTAACCAAGTGGGTTTTACTCCTTATAGAGATGCTCACGACAATACCATAAAAATGATACATTTGATAGAACGCACCATAAACTCTACAAAACTAACTATCTTCACATTCATGGACACAGAGAAAGCTTTTGATAGATTGACTTGGAACTTCCTTTTACAAATACTGACTTCCGATATGAGTTTATATCAAAAATAATATTGCTATACCGTGCCCCAAATGCCAAAATCAAATTGAACATTTCATTATCCTTGCCCTTCCCAATTTGTTATGGTACAAGATAGGAATGCCCATTGCCCCCTCTACTCTTTGCTTTGGCAATGGAGGCCCGGGCAGCTAAAATAAGAGATAATACCTATACTGTCCCTACAAGAATAAAATAGGGAATTCCAATTATATGGCAAATATTCTAATTTTAAAATAAATGCCTCAAAATCAGAATTCATGAGTATAGCAGTACCAGACGCAACTATTAACCAAATAACCACAACTTACTCATATACTTATCGCAAATCCTCAATAAAATATTTAGGGGTACAAATTACCAGGGATCCACAAACCTTATTTTCTGCAAATTATCTACCTCGGCTCTTTTGAAAAATATACAACAATAATTAAACACATGGCTTAACAAAACATTATCCTGGTTAGGAAGACTACATGTGGTAAAGATGACCATTCTACTCAAAATTCTATACTTGTTCCAGACAGTACCCCTTAAATTACTCATTATCTAATTTTTGCATAAGCTTCAAGGTGTTTTAAATACTTTCTTTTGGCATAAAAAACACCCTAGAATCACCAAACCTATCATATATAGAGACCTAAATCTAAAGGCGGTCTAGGCATACCAAGCCTCCAACTATATTACACAGCAGGAATTTTTTCACGTATTGTGGATTAGTGTAAACACAAAAAACACAAAGAGTGAATACAAATAGAACATAACCTAGCAGAGAATAGACAACTAGGAGCAACTTGTTGGATTCCTCATTTACATAGACACTTAAGCCCTCAATGGCCACAATAACTAAACTGACACTTGATACTTGGGATAAATACTTTACTAAATACTCCAACACCTCAACTGTCCCTTCACCACTGACTCCAATATGATACAATCCAGAATTCCAGATACCCCTTATTAGATCATACAGTATACACGTGTTGACCTTACAGGAAATTGCCCCATGCTCTGCAGTTTTATCAGATGGTAAACTTAAACCCAAAATTGAACTTCAAGAGATATACTCACAAGGGGAATGCAATATCATACAGTGCAAGTCAGGCAGGCTGGATAAATCAGAGCCCCCCAGCTAGCTCACTCTGGCAATCCAGATCAGATGGTTTAGATGGAATATCCAGAAGATAGAGTGTGGTCAAGCAAATGGTAAAATGGTCAGGTTGAAAGCTCACAATACCATGAAAAGGTAATAACTAATATATATGCAGAGGGTGGTTTATTCATAAAAAAACATAAAAACAAACTGCAACGCATTTCCCAGTGCCTCTGGCACTGCTTCCTCAGGCAGAAATATAAAAGCAATACCACAAAAAGCCCAGTATAAAGCTTAACCCATTATCATTCACATTTTGATTGCATATAACTTTCCAGCAATGAGCAAAACAAAATGATAATATCTTATTAAATTCACATTGTGCTAATGATATAATCTGTAACCGCTGTGCTTACCTTGTTACATGTCAATGTGTGCAATGTTATTAACGCTAGGGGTTATTACCTTTTCATGATATTGTAAGTTTTCAAGCTGGACATTTTATCATTTGCTTGACAAAACTCTATGGTTTGGATAGTCCAGCTGAACCATCTGATCCGGATTGCCGGAGTGAGCCAGCTGGGGGGCTCTGATCCACTCAGCTTGCCTGACTTGCACTGTATGATAGTGCTCTCCCCTTGTGAGTATATGGTGGGGTTTACTGGGTTACCTGAAATGTGTTGGATTATCTGCACCATTGGAGTGTTTTTTTCTCTTTTCTGCATTTTAGTAATCTTCACTGAAACTTGGCTCTCCTCTTTTAACACAACTGCTGTATCCGCTCTTTCCTATGCGGCCTGCACTTCAGTTACACTCCCAGGCCAGGAGACAAACAAGGAGCAGCAGTAGGATTTATTCTGTCTTCCTACAGTACCTTCCACTGCATTAGTTCACCCCTCTCTCTTTCTCATCTTTTAAAGTTCACGCTATCCGCCTCTTCTCCCCTGTAGCTCTCCATGTTGCTGTTATCCTCCACTGTTCCCTTTACATCATTCACTTAACCGTAGTGTCTAGACTGCTGCACGGCAGTGGAGGAAATCATGCACCCGTGTTAATTTCCTGCATTATAAATTCATTCTTAAGTCATACAACTTTGCCCTCAGCCTGGCCAAAAAAATCTTTTTCTCCTCCCTTGTGTTAACTCATGCATCCAACCCCAGAAAGCTGTTCTCAACCTTTAGCTCCCTTCTACATCTGCCTGTACCTCTGCCCACCATCAAATTCACTGCTCAGATTATTGCTTATCACTTCAAAAATAAAATTGGTACAATTAGAAAAGACATCTACTCCTCCCACCCCTCAAACCAATCCTTCTACCCACTCCGCAAACCCAGCCCTCCTACCCACCCCTTTTATTAACAAAACTCTCTGCTATTTTCCTTCTGTAACCTGCCCACTTGATCCGTTTTCTTCACAACTTCTTCCCTCTCTCTCTCTCTCTCTGCTTCACCCCCCCCTTCCCTAACTCACCTATTTAACCAGTCTCTCACCACTGACACATTTCCTGATATATTAAAACATGCACTACCCCTTTTAACTATCGTCTGGTCTCCTTACTTCCCTTTGCTTCCAAATTATTGGAACAAATGGTCTGTAATGCCTAACTCACGGCTAGATTTAGAGTTTTGTTGGTAACGACCCGCGTAGCTAACACTGGGTTTTTTCCCCCCGCACCTTTTAAATACCGCTGGTATTTAGAGTTCACAGAAGGGCTGCGTTAGGCTCCAAAAAGGGAGCGTATAGCATATTTACTGCCACTGCAACTCTCAATACCAGCAGTGCTTACGGACGCGGCCAGCTTCAAAAACGTGCTCATGCACGATTCCCCCATAGGAAACAATGGGGCAGTTTGAGCTGAAAAAAAAACCTAACAACAGCAAAAAAGCAGCGTTCAGCTCCTAACACAGCCCCATTGTTTACTATGGGGAAACACTTCCTATGACTGCACCTAATACCCTAACATGTACCCCGAGTCTAAACACCCCTAACCTTACACTTATTAACCCCTAGTCTGCTGCCCCCGCTATCGCTAACCCCTGCATAATTTTTTTAACCCCTAATCTGCCGCTTCGTACACCGCCGCAACCTACGTTATCCCTATGTACCCCTAATCTGCTGCCCCTAACACCGCCGACCCCTATATTATATTTAATAACCCCTAATCTGCCCACCCAACGCTGCCGCTACCTACCTACACTTATTAAACCCTTATCTGCTGACTGGACCTCACTGCTACGATAATAAAGTTATTAACCCCTAATCCGCCTCACTCCCGCCTCAAAAACCCTATAATAAATAGTATTAACCCCTAATCTGCCCTCCCTAACATCACCGACACCTAACTTCAAGTATTAACCCCTAATCTGCCGACCGGACCTCACCGCTACTCTAATAAATTTATTAACCCCTAAAGCTAAGTCTAACCCTAACCCTAACACCCCCCTAAGTTAAATATAATTTTTATCTAACGAAATAAAGTATTTCTTATTAAATAAATTATTCCTATTTAAAGCTAAATACTTACCTGTAAAATAAACCCTAATATAGCTACAATATAAATAATAATTATATTGTAGCTATTTTAGGATTTATATTTATTTTACAGGCAACTTTGAATTTATTTTAACCAGATACAATAGCTATTAAATAGTTAATAACTATTTAATAGCTACCTAGTTAAAATAATTACCAAATTTCCTGTAAAATAAATCCTAACCTAAGTTACAATTAAACCTAACACTACACTATCAATAAATTAATTAAATAAAATACCTACAATTATCTACAATTAAACCTAACACTACACTATCAATAAATTAATTACATAAAATACCTACAAATAAATACAATTAAATAAACTAACTAAAGTACAAAAAATAAAAAAAGCTAAGTTACAAAAAATAAAAAAATAAATTACAAACATAATAAAAATATTACAACAATTTTAAACTAATTACACCTACTCTAAGCCCCCTAATAAAATAACAAAGCCCCCCAAAATAAAAAATGGCCGGATCCGGACCGGCAAACATCTTCATCCAAGCGGCATTTTTATCTTCATCCATCCGACGACGAGCGGCTCCATCTTCAAGACCTCCTTTGCGGATCCATCCTCTTCTTCCGACGTCTTAACACAGAATGAAGGTTCCTTTAAGGGACGTCATCCAAGATGGTGTCCCTCGAATTCCGATTGGCTGATAGGATTCTATCAGCCAATCGGAATTAAGGTAGGAAAAATCTCATTGGCTGATGGAATCAGCCAATCAGATTCAAGTTCAATCCGATTGGCTGATCCAATCAGCCAATCAGATTGAGCTCGCATTCTATTGGCCGATCGGAATAGCCAATAGAATGCGAGCTCAATCTGATTGGCTGATTAAATCAGCCAATCAGATTTCTCCTACCTTAATTCCGATTGGCTGATAGAATCCTATCAGCCAATCGGAATTCGAGGGACGCCATTTTGGATGACATCCCTTAAAGGAACCTTCATTCTGTGTTAAGACGTCAGAAGAAGAGGATGGATCCACGCCGGAGGTCTTGAAGATGGAGCCGCTCATCGTCGGATGGATGAAGATAAAAATGCCGCTTGGATGAAGATGTTTGCCGGTCCGGATCTCCTCTTCTGCCCGGATAGGATGAAGACTTTGGAGCCTCTTCTGAACTTCTTCTTGCCGGATAGGATGAAGACTTCGGGACCCTCTGGAGGACCGATCGGTGATACCCGGCGTGGTGAAGACAAGGTAGGAAGATCTTCAGGGGCTTCGTGTTAGGTTTATTTAAGGGGGGTTTGGGTTAGATTAGGGGTATGTGGGTGGTGGGTTGTAATGTTGGGGGGGTATTGTATGTTTTTTTTTACAGGCAAAAGAGCAGAATTCTTTGGGGCATACCCCACAAAAGGCCATTTTAAGGGCTGGTAAGGTAAAAGAGCTTTTCAATTTTAATTTTAGAATAGGGTAGGGCATTTTTTTATTTTGGGGGGCTTTGTTATTTTGTTAGGTGGCTTAGAGTAGGTGTAATTAGTTTAAAATTGTTGTAATATTTTTATTATGTTTGTAAATTATTTTTTTATTTTTTGTAACTTAGCTTTTTTTATTTTTTGTACTTTAGTTAGTTTATTTAATTGTATTTATTGGTAGGTATTTGTAGGTAATTTATTTAATTAATTTAATGATAGTGTAGTGTTAGGTTTAATTGTAGATAATTGTAGGTAATTTATTTAATTAATTTATTGATATTGTAGTGTTAGGTTTAATTGTAACTTAGGTTAGGATTTATTTTACAGGTAATTTTGTAATTATTTTAACTAGGTAGCTATTAAATAGTTATTAACTATTTAATAGCTATTGTACCTGGTTAAAATAAATACAAAGTTGCCTGTAAAATAAATATTAATCCTAAAATAGCTACAATATAATTATAATTTATATTGTAGCTATATTAGGGTTTATTTTACAGGTAAGTATTTAGTTTTTAATAGGAATAATTTATTTAATAAGATTTATTTTATTTTGTTAGATTAAAATTATATTTAATTTAGGGGGGTGTTAGGGTTAGACTTAGCTTTAGGGGTTAATACATTTTTTAGAGTAGCGGCAAGGTCCGGTCGGCAGATTAGGGGTTAATACTTGAAGTTAGGTGTCGGTGATGTTAGGGAGGGCAGATTAGGGGTTAATACTATTTATTATAGGGTTATTGAGGCAGGAGTGAGGCGGATTAGGGGTTAATAACTTTATTATAGTAGCGGTGAGGTCCGGTCGGCAGATTAGGGGTTAATAATTGTAGGTAGGTAGCGGCGACGTTTGGGGGGGCAGATTAGGGGTTAATAAATATCATATAGGGGTTGGCGGTGTTAGGGGCAGCAGATTAGGGGTACATAGGGATAATGTAGGTTGCGGCGGTGTGCGATCGGCAGATTAGGGGTTAAAATTTTTTATTAGAGTGGCGGCGGTGTGGGGGGCCTCGGTTTAGGGGTACATAGGTAGTTTATAGGTGTTAGTGTACTTTAGAGCACAGTAGTTAAGAGCCTTATGAACCGGCGTTAGCCCAGAAATCTCTTAACTCCTGGCTTTTTGCTGCAGCTGGAGTTTTGTCGTTAGATTTCTAATGCTCATTTCAGCCAAGACTCTAAATACCAGCGTTAGAAAGATCCCATTGAAAAGATAGGATACGCAAATGGCGTAGGGGGATCTGTGATATGGAAAAGTCGCGGCTTCAAAGTGAGCGTTAGACCCTTTCCTTACTGACTCTAAATATCAGCGGTAGCCCAAAACCAGCGTTAGGAGCCCCTAACGCTGGTTTTGACGGCTAACGCCAAACTCTAAATCTAGCCGTCAATTTCTTACAACTAACTCCTTTCGTTATCCACTACAATCTGATTTACACCCTTAATACTCAACAGAAACTATTCTCACTAAAGTAACAAATGATCTATTATCAGTGAAAATAAAGTACCACTACTCCTTACTAATCCTTCTTGACCTATCCGCTGCTTTGAACAAAGTTTACTAACCTCTCCTCCTAAAAATCCTACATTCATTTGGTTCTTGACTGGTTTGCTTCATATCTCTCAAACCGCTCGTTTTCTGTTTCTATTAACTGCATATCTTCTGATACTTTGCCTCTCTTAGATGGAGTACCGCAAGGCTCGGTCTTGAGTCCCTTGCTTTTCTCTCTTTATACATCCTCCCTTGGAAAACATATATATACTTTGGGTTCCAGTACCACTTATATGCTGATAATATCCAAATCTATCTTTTTTTCTCCTGATATCTCTCCCTCTTTACTCAACCAGATTACCAACTGTCCCTCTGCGATTTCCTCTTGGATGCCCTCACACTACCTGCAACTTAATCTGAGCTGTTTCTTATTCCCCTCTCTTCGAGACATCAGACACATGACATTTCTCTGATGGATGGAGACTCTGTTTTCAACAGCTCACCCCAGGTCCATAGTCACACTTGACTCAGAGCTCACATTCACCCCACATATGCACACCTACCAAACAGTTCTAGAATTTGTCTTTTCCTTATTCAAAAAACAACAAAAATACAAATTACTTCCCTTATTTTGTAATGCATCGATTATTGCAATCTACTTCTAAATGGCCTTCCAAACCACCATCATCCCTCCAATTTTTTTATGAATGCTTCAGCTAGACTCATTAGCAGAAGAAGAAAGTTGCTTTTTGTAGACATGAGCTGCACACCATTTTAATAATAGAGGCTTATTGTCACAAAAAAGGGAGTCAAGTGTGTGATTATGCTGAGATATAAGCATCAAAGTTCTAGAGGTGCATGTACTACCCTTATGCCCCCTCCAAAGCTAGCCAATGATCTTAACATTTGTCCTATCTTGTTTCATTATCATCATTCCCCTATTTGAATGAATAGGACAGGTATGAAAGTCAATTAACTGCTTGAGAAATCAGGTTAGAATTAACACAGTTAATCTCCATGCAAATGAAAACAGTAAACACCACTACAAGCAACATGTCTGCTCTCCCTAGTCAAAAAGGATGGTCTTCCTGGAGACATTCTGAAGTAATCAATGATTCCAGACTAGTCATCAGAAGCCATCCTATAGTATGCCCACAGGCCAAAATATTTAAATGAGTTGACTCTAGAGCCATTTACTGGCTGTTCATGCTTGTGAAGTAATCAGTAAGGTAATCTGCTAATCTTTCTGAAGTCATCACTCAGAATATGTTACCTTAGCTGATGACTTTACAAGCCTAATGATGTGCAAATAACTCCTAAAGTAGTTTGATGATTGTCAAATGACCCCAGGATGGTCTCCAAAGTAATCCTGTTTGTCTTGGGCACCCTCATCTATAGTCCATTTGCGTCCCAGCATTTATGCTCTGTAATGTTTCATCTATTCATATTTAGAAATACTTACTATAGATACATCTGGCTCATGGGACTATTTTGCTCTTTGAATAAGGACAGCTTCTATAAAAAAAAAATCATAATAATACATTTTGAAACATTCTCTTTTAGATTGAGTACAAACATTTGAGTGTTGTGTCCCTTAAAGGCATAAGAACAAACCTGATAAGATATTATCAATAAAAACAATCTGGGAGATTTGCACAGTAATGTAGTCTGTACTGTTTATATATTAGTTATAAATAGCAATGTACCTTACTAAATGGTCAAATAGTCCACACCCCACACAAACTAATACTTTATCACATGCCATGCCATGAGTTCCAATTATTGGGTGCCAGCTCTGTGCAATCTTGAGTGTTGTTCCTAGTATTCCATTTAATAATATCTCTTACAGGGTATAATTTATTACTATTACCAAAGTAACTGTTTCACTTAATTATCTTACGTCAAACGTTAACTATTTCAAAGCCTCTTGCCAAACTCTATAATAAACAAATCTCTGTGTTTGCATTGCACTCTACACACTAGAATGTTTAGTGAATCACCTTCATAGGATAATAAATTATTGGACTGATTTTCATAACATCTTTTTAAGGCTAAGTGAATGTAGGTCACTGAATATGTAGCAATGCTATTCTTTTTTTTCAAAATGACAAATAAAAACTTCAATGACACTTGGCATTTTAGTATTTTAGAGACAAAAATGACATTTGCCAACATTCCAGAAAGCCAAAATATCCTTAATTCTTACCCCCCTATGTTGCCTTCAATGGGCTAGATTATGAGTGGAGCACTTTCGATTGCGTGCAAGCAATATCGGGTTTTCTAAGGCCGGTTGCAAGCAAATTTTGCTAGAATTACAAATTGAAAGTAAATGCGAACATGTTAACGTAATCACAATTTACACTAGAATGACTATGCAACTGCACAAAACACATCAAAAATACATTTAAAAGTACAGTTACACTCATAATAACACTAATTAAAAAATATTTAAAAAAAATTGCAATAAAAAGTTATAAGGGCTCTTAGGTGTTAGAGAGAAAAAAATGGCTGCAAATGGCTTTAGCTTAGAGATACATACACATGCATGTCTAAATATGTACGGTATATGTATCCAATCAACATATATATACTATATATATATATATATTTAGTTACATAAATACATATGAATACATACATAGACATATATATAAGTGCATAAGAAGAGAGAATTGCTCTACCAGGAACGAAAAATAGCTCATCAGCTAGTTCTATGGCGATTTACCACCCAGGAGCAGCCTCTTTTAGACCAGTGTGCTTTTCATAAAGGAAAACTTTCCTGTAGCATATCAGTCTGATCCTGCCAAGTAAGGTCAGTTCAGTCCCAAAATACCAGGCACTTCTCCTCTGAACAAGAAACATGACAATCCCAGACAATTGTTTCAGCCTCCTATTGGCTTTGTCAGTGAGGGGTAGCCACATTCCTCTAAGCACACTGGGCAAGGAGTCCACGTCTGGTTTCCCCCATCACCCATAAGGAGACCTCCCTAGGGTCATATTAATTAATTAATGTAGGGTCATATTAATTTGCTTACAAAGAGTGAAGCACTCTACCAGGAACAAACAACAGCTCATCAGCTAGTTCTATGGTGATTTACCACCCAGGAGCAGCCTCTTTTAGACCAGTGTGCTTTTCACAGAGGAAAACTTTCCTGTAGCATATCAGTCTGATCCACCAAGTAAGGTCAGTTCAGCCCCAAAATACCAGTCAATTCTCCTCTAAACAAGAAACATAACAAACCCAGATGATCGTTTCAGCCTCCAATGGGCCTTGTCAGTGAGGTGCAGCCACATTCTTTTAAGCACACTGGGCAAGGAGTCCACATATGGTTTCCCCCATCACCCATAGGGAGACCTCCCTAGGGGCATATTCATTTGCATATGAAGAGAGAAGCGCTCTACCAGGAAAGAACATAGCTCATCAGCTAGTTCTATGGCGATTTACCACCCAGGAGCAGTCTCTTTTGGACCAGTGTGCTTTTCAAAGAGGAAAACTTTCCTGTAGCTTATCAGTCTGATCTCGCCAAGTAAGGTCAGTTCAGCCCCAAAATACCAGGCAATTCTCCTCTGAACAAGAAACATGACAATTCCAGACAATCGTTTCAGCCTCCTATTGGCCTTGTCAGTGAGGGGCAGCCACATTCCTCTAAGCACACTGGGCAAGGAGTCCACGTCTGGTTTCCCCCATCACCCATAAGGAAACCTCCCTAGGGTCATATTAATTAATTAATGTAGGGTTAGCACACTTGGTTAAACGCGATTGAGTTTTTTCCACGTTTCATGCTCCATTAAAGTCTGTGGTAGAATACGTTAATGTGGTTGAGATATTAAAACTTCGGCTTTTTGCGTGTGTTAGGTTTGCACGTGAAAAAGTTGAAGTCGAGCACAGTTAGCACGTTAGTGGGAGAGATAAACAGCACTACACTCATAATATAGCCCTAAGTTGTTAAGGTGCCAAGTCCCTTGTGCGCTTTTTAACTTTTGTCTCTGAAACTTATCTCCATCATCCCATTCTATATAAAGTCTGAATTCCATGTATCTTCCCATCTTTATGTTCTCATCATATTCCTAATCCTCAAACCATCATATACTTATTTGTCTCCTATATAGGCTTCCTAGTAGAACATTATCACTTGATGTATATCTAGTTTGCAAGATATAAATTGAGAAACGCAATGAGCAAAATACATATTTTACATTCCTAGGATCTTCACTTAGAAAATAATGTACTTATTATTCTTAAAGATATAGATATATACATATATATATATATATATATATATATATATATATATATATATATATATATATATATATACAGGGAGTGCAGAATTATTAGGCAAGTTGTATTTTTGAGGATTAATTTTATTATTGAACAACCACCATGTTCTCAATGAACCCAAAAAACTCATTAATATCAAAGCTGAATATTTTTGGAAGTAGTTTTTAGTTTGTTTTTAGTTATAGCTATTTTAGGGGAATATCTGTGTGTGCAGGTGACTATTACTGTGCATAATTATTAGGCAACTTAACAAAAAACAAAAATATACCCATTTCAATTATTTATTTTTACCAGTGAAACCAATATAACATCTCAACATTCACAAATATACATTTCTGACATTCAAAAACAAAACAAAAACAAATCAGTGACCAATATAGCCACCTTTCTTTGCAAGGACACTCAAAAGCCTGCCATCCATGGATTCTGTCAGTGTTTTGATCTGTTCACCATCAACATTGCGTGCAGCAGCAACCACAGCCTCCCAGACACTGTTCAGAGAGGTGTACTGTTTTCCCTCACATTTGATGATGGACCACAGGTTCTCAATGGGGTTCAGATCAGGTGAACAAGGAGGCCATGTCATTCGATTTTCTTCTTTTATACCCTTTCTTGCCAGCCACGCTGTGGAGTACTTGGACGCGTGTGATGGAGCATTGTCCTGCATGAAAATCATGTTTTTCTTGAAGGATGCAGACTTCTTCCTGTACCACTGCTTGAAGAAGGTGTCTTCCAGAAACTGGCAGTAGGACTGGGAGTTGAGCTTGACTCCATCCTCAACCCGAAAAGGCCCCACAAGCTCATCTTTGATGATACCAGCCCAAACCAGTACTCCACCTCCACCTTGCTGGCGTCTGAGTCGGACTGGAGCTCTCTGCCCTTTACCAATTCAGCCACGGGCCCATTCATCTGGCCCATCAAGACTCACTCTCATTTCATCAGTCCATAAAACCTTAGAAAAATCAGTCTTGAGATATTTCTTGGCCCAGTCTTGACGTTTCAGCTTGTGTGTCTTGTTCAGTGGTGGTCGTCTTTCAGCCTTTCTTACCTTGGCCATGTCTCTGAGTATTGCACACCTTGTGCTTTTGGGCACTCCAGTGATGTTGCAGCTCTGAAATATGGCCAAACTGGTGGCAAGTGGAATCTTGGCAGCTGCACGCTTGACTTTTCTCAGTTCATGGGCAGTTATTTTGCGCCTTGGTTTTTCCACACGCTTCTTGCGACCCTGTTGACTATTTTTAATGAAACGCTTGATTGTTCGATGATCACGCTTCAGAAGCTTTGCAATTTTAAGAGTGCTGCATCCCTCTGCAAGATATCTCACTATTTTTTACTTTTCTGAGCCTGTCAAGTCCTTCTTTTGACCCATTTTGCCAAAGGAAAGGAAGTTGCTTAATATTATGCACACCTGATATAGGGTGTTGATGTCATTAGACCACACCCCTTCTCATTACAGAGATGCACATCACCTAATATGCTTAATTGGTAGTAGGCTTTCGAGCCTATACAGCTTGGAGTAAGACAACATGCATAAAGAGGATGATGTGGTCAAAATACTCATTTGCCTAATAATTCTGCACACAGTGTATATATATATATATATATATATATATATACATACACACACACATATACAGTGGATATTAAAAGTCTACACACCCGTTAAAATGTCAGGTTTCTGTTATGTAAAAAAAATTAGACAAATATAAATAATTTCAGAACTTTTTCCACCTTTAATGTGACCTATAAACTGTACAACTCAATTGAAAAACAAACTGAAATCTTTTAGGTGGAGGGAAGAAAACAAAAAAACTAAAATAATGTGGTTGCATAAGTCTTATAACTGGGGATGTAGCTGTGTTCAGAATTAAGCAATCACATTCAAAATCATGTTAAATAGGAGTCAGTACACATCTGCCATCATTTAAAGTGCCTCTGATTAACCTCAAATAAAGTTCAGCTGCTCTAGTTGGTCTTTCCTGAAATTTTCTTAGTCGCATCCCACAGCAAAAGCCATGGTCCACAGAGAGCTTCCAAAGCATCAGAGGGATCTCATTGTTAAAAGGTATCAGTCAGCAGAAGGGTACAAAATAATATCCAAGGCATTAGATATACCATGGAACACAGTGAAGACAGTCATCATCAAGTGGAGAACATATGGCACAAAAATGACATTACCAAGAACTGGATGTCCCTCCAAAATTGTTGAAAAGACGAGAAGAAAACTGGTCTCAGAGGCTACCAAGAGGCCTACAGCAACATTAAAGGAGCTGCAGGAATATCTGGCAAGTACTGGCTGTGTGGTACATGTGACAACAATCTCCCGTATTCTTCATATGTTTGGGCTTTGGGGTAGACGGCAAGACGGAAGCCTTTTCTTACGAAGAAAAACATCCAAGCCCAGCTAAATTTAGCAAAAACACATCCGAAGTGTCCCAAAAGCATGTGAGAAAAGGTGTTATGGTCTGATGAAACCAAGGTTGAACTTTTTGGCCATAATTCCAAAAGATATGTTTGGCGCAAAAACAACACTGCACATCACCAAAAGAACACCATACACACAGTGAAGCATGGTGGTGGCAGCATCATGTTTTGGGGCTGTTTTTCTTCAGCTGGAACTGGGGCCTTAGTTAAGCTAGAGGGAATTATGAACAGTTCCAAATACCAGTCAATATTGGCACAAAACCTTCAGGCTTTTGCTAGAAAGTTGAACATGAAGAGGAACTTCATCTTTCAGCATGACAACGACCCAAAGCATATGCATCCAAATCAACAAAGGAATGGCTTCACCAGAAGAAGATTCAAGTTTTGGAATGGCCCAGCCAGAGCCCAGACCTGAATCCGATTGAAAATCTGTGGGGTGATCGGAAGAGGGCTGTGCACAGGAGATGCCCTCGCAATCTGACAGATTTGGAGTGTTTTTGCAAAGAAAAGTGGGCAAATCTTGCCAAGTCAAAATGTGCCAAGCTGATAGACTCATACCCAAAAAGACTGAGTGCTGTAATAAAAACAAAAGGTGCTTCAACAAAGTATTATGCAATATGCAACCATATTTTATTTTTCTATTTTTTCTTCCCTCTACCTAAAACATTTCAGTTTGTTTTTCAATTGAGTTGTACAGTGTATAGGTCACATTAAAGGTGGAAAAAGTTCTGAAATTATTTATCTTTGTCTCATTTTTTTACATCACAGAAACCTGACATTTTAACAGGGGTGTGTAGACTTTTTATATCCACTTTTTTCCTACTACACAGCAGACTCAAGTTAAGTGACCTTGTATCCATATTGTGTTTGTTGTGAGGTGGGAAAATATGATAAGATTGCACACCCTTACTGCCTCCGCCATAGCCACTTACTTTGGGACATCCAGAGCGATTCTTGCTTGATCAATTGGATTGTTTATGTTGGTTGCCTATAGCAACTGCTGCGCTTCAAGAAACTTTGTTGTTCTGGACATGCGCAGAGTATTCCCTGGTGTTCCCCTGGTACCTGGCTTATTCGTCGACGTAACGCCTTGGACGTTGTCATGACAACGCTGTGCTATGCGTCATCACGCTAGGCGCGGCTATCGTGTCAGCGTGACGTAGCGTTCAGCTGTTTGAATGAACAGGCATTAGGATTGGCGGCAAAGGCTAAGTGGGGTTATTTTCTATCTTCTATTTAAGGGAGTTGTTTTAAATGTATGTCAACTGATCTGGGGTGTTTGGGTGCACTCTGCCCTTGTACTTTTTGTTGTATAACATTGACAAAGGCACAATGCAGTGCCGAAACGTTTGTTGTCTTTTAAACTGATGTAATAAATTCTAGTTTTACTGCAAAGACCAGTGGGCTGCCTGCTTCTTGGAGAGTATTGGTTTGATATTAGCAGAGCACCGTGGCATTATCCAAGTATGATTGTGCAATCCTATCTATGACTTTATATATATATATATATATATATATATATATATATATATATATATATATATATATATATATATACAAGAAAGACTCTTCTCTCTTTTTCATAGGTTTTTCAACATTTATTTTACAACGTTTCGGCCCCAACCTGGGCCTTGACAAAGGTCCAGGTTGGGGCCAAAACGTTGGAAAATAAATGTTGTACAACCTAACAGTAACTGCATTACGTCTAAGTTTTACAATAGGGTATTTGCTCTTATGTAAAATTAAAAACTAACAGTTTATATTTGCTATGTTAAAAATACTTGCCCCAAAGCAGGAAATCAATGCAACAAAAGTCAGTGCACCTTTCATTACTGAGATTCAAATCTTTTATTTTTTTAATACTTTGCATGTCCACCTTTATTTTTGATGACTGACTCAATCCTCTTTGGCATGGAGGAAACCAATGTCGTACAAATTTCTGGAGAGATGTTCTGCCCTTCATCAGAGATAATTTTTTTCAGCTGCTCTTTGCTGGAGGGGTTGTGTTGCTCTACCATTCTTTTTAAAATACCCCAAAGATGTTCTATTGGATTCATCTTGTCAGCCAGTATGTTGCTATATTGCAGGCATTCATGGTGCCATCTATAAATGCCATCTCCTTTTGCAATCATGCAGCCCCATATTGTCACACTCCCACCTCAATGATTTACTGTTAGGACTATGCACTCACTGTAATAATACTGATCAGGTTCACACCAAACCTGCTGCACCCCATTTGAGCCGAAAATATTGTATCTTGGTCTTGGCTATCTTACCAAATAATGTACTCCCAGTATTCATCAGGCTTTTTATATTGTTTAACAAAGTTTAATCTTGCAGTTTTGTGTTGAAGAACAAGCAAGGTTTTTTTCCTTGGACAGTCACTGCTACTCTTATTTTTTGACACTGTGTATCAATCTATACCTCCTGATTACTACTGCAGCTGTGTTTTGACTGAATTTTAGTTGGTCACCAATCTTCCTATATACTTTTTCTTCTTTGTGAAGTCTCACAATCAGATTTTTCAATTCCTCTGGCAATTCTTTTCCATGTGGAGACATGATGCAAACTTGCAGATAGACAAAGACCATTGGTCAAAACATTAAACTGTTCTGGTAATTATGCTCATGCAATTAGGCTAATTGGAAATTATAGGTGTACTCAATTTTGTTTCAGGGATCTAACTTGTGTGTCAGTGACAACAAGTGTATTCACTTTTGTTGCATTAAGTT
Organism: Bombina bombina; assembly: GCF_027579735.1. Taxonomy (NCBI): domain Eukaryota; kingdom Metazoa; phylum Chordata; class Amphibia; order Anura; family Bombinatoridae; genus Bombina; species Bombina bombina. The sequence continues at coordinate 232,177,710 of NC_069506.1, read as the reverse complement.
TCTACTTTTGGGCCTGTATTTTCAATATAATCTTTCTAAAGTATTTGTTTTTGATTGTTTATAATAGGAAATACTCTACTTGTCAACTTAGAAATAAAACAATATTTGAGAGGTTATACAATTTTTAATAATTTGATATTTAAGTGATATTACCCAGGGGTGTACTCACTTCTGTTGTATTCTGTTGTATTTATATATATGTATATATAGATATATATTTTACCCCCCAAATAATAATCATATATATATTTGTAGAGCATATTCTTCAATGTGCAGAACATTGGAATATGAAAATATTCAAATTTCATGTCGGGTTAACGCACTGACAGTATATGGCAGGGTTATAACACAATATATTTAACAATCTTTCTTTAAATTAAACCCTTAATCAATATGCATATACTAGAAACCATAACATTATTATAAATTCCTGAATCTTTTTTATTAGTTGATATCTATAAACACATTGAAATATATTTATGGGAACCAGGATATGAGTCAATACTATACACGTTTAAAACTATTAAAATATGCTATGCAAAGTTCATAAAAGTTGCCTTATTCACAATAGCCTCCCAAATCAGAGTTGCATTTAAAATATCACAATGAGACTCAAATATATTCAGCTACTAACATTGATGCAATGTACGCAGCTATTTAGCTACAACTTATTCTAATACAATTCTAATTAGGATACTAAAAGTACATATATTCTTAATGTAAACAGTTACTTTACATGTCCATTTATTTAAACTGGAATAAATTCTTAGTTACTTATAATTAAAACCAATTCTAAGATATATATATATATATATATATATATATATATATATATATATATATTGCAAAGATAAACAACAACTAGGATTAATTAAAAATAATTAAAATACACAGACTATGAATGTAAGCTAAAATACAATCTACTCTCTTTAATCTATTACTTACAATTTGACTATGATCTTACCAATAACCTTTGTTTAAAATATTAAAAATTAGAATAACCATACATCACCAATTTGAGTCAATTTGTAGTTCAATCTTTTCCAAGTATCTTTAAATTACCTCATTTGAAGAAAAGTTTTTTTGCACAGATCAAGGTTAGCTTTAGCTCTTTGCTTAAGTGAATGTGTTCCCAAGTATGGCCGTCAGTTATCAATCACCAGTCTAAGCAAGTCACACAAAAACTGTGCCTTTCTGCATTTAACTATTCCTTATATAATCATTGGTGATTTTTTTTTTGTTCATGCCCACGTTAGCTTGTCCCTTCTCATTGTATACTTTGGAAATTTATTTTTTTTAAAAGTCAATCTTTTGGCTGTAATACCGGATTTTGTCCATCGGGGGCAGCATGACAAACAAACAGATTCACTCCTAACATTTTTAACTATTTAATACATTTTTATAAAGTGATCATTTATCAGACCATAACTTTTTTTGCATCAATCACTTACAACCTAAATTCCAGACAGGGTAGCATCATGTCAATTTCTTGTTTATTTTAACATGAAATATCAAATTCTTTTTAATATCATATTACATTAAAGTAATTTATATTGCTAACTAATCCAAAATTAATAGTATTTAAAATCCTGATATATATATTCATACAAATACAGCATGACATATTCAGTTCTGCAACATGAATATAATATATTCCATATTTTTAATAAATCTTGAATGCGTGAATCTTGTCTATGCAGAATTTGAAACAAAAATAATAGGGTTATTAATCATTGCTTCTTAGGTCCACAGATATTCATATTCATATGCTTAAAAACACAGAGGCTAAGACATTTTATGCTTTTTGTCTGAAGTATGTTTTACTGAAATCTAAGTACAGGTTTTTTTTTTAAACAGTGAACATTTAAATTATAATGCAAGCCATGTGCTTTTGCTGTATGTTATCCTTCTCCAGACGTATGTCTGCATTACGTATACTCAAGTGTCATTAGTCATGGGTCTCTGCATCTCATTTGGCTTCAAACGCTTCAGTGAGGCACTGCATTGTTATCACATTTGTCTGTTAGCATATGTTTCTTTTCAGATTAGAAAGATTTAGTGAAGGATTCTATGTTTATCTTTGTTTGACAAGATAATTGAGTTGCAAAAGACAATCCAGCTATTTCTTTGACATAGTGTCAATATATATCCCTGCATGGGTTTATCTATCTTATAATCTGGTTCTCCTATGTCCTGTTCATCAAGAAGGGGAATCATTATGTTTGATCCAGGATTTATAATATACCAAAATAAACATGGCCATTCCTTTTGAGCAAGTTGCCTTTCTTTGAAATGACAGTTTAAATTAAGTAGACCAAATGTTTTATTGTCTTCACTTGGATGCATTTTAACTTTGCATACTGAATGGGGGAAGATTGAACTTTTTGGTCTCAAGTCAAAGCATTTAATGTTTTGTGAATTAATTAATCATTTGGTATTGATTAGCCAAATATATATATACCTTGACAGCACTTGGTTAAACGCTATTGGGTTTAGGTGACATTGTTTTTTTCCACTTTTCATGCTCCATTGAAGTCTATGGTAGAATACGCTAATGTGGTCGAGATATTATAACTTCAGCTTTTTGGGCGTGTTGGGTTTGCGCATGAAAAAGCCGAAGTCAAGCACAGTAAGCACGCGAGTGGGAAAGATAAATAGCACTACACTCGTAATATAACCCTATTGTTAATGTGCCAAGCCCCTTGTGCGCTTTTTAACTTTTGTCTCTGAAACTTATCTCCATTATCTCCATTCTATGTAAATTCTGAATTCCGTGTATCTTCGCATCTTTATATCCCCATCATATTCTTAATCCTCAAACCATCATATACTTATTTGTCTCCTATATAGACTTCCTAGTAGAACATTATCACCTGATGTATATCTAGTTTGCAAGATTTGCAGTAATAGTATCTCTCTAATATAAATATGTTATTAAAAAATGTATATTTTATTACATTTTTACCCAAACAATGTTTAATTTTCCATTTTACAGTAAATAGAAGGTTAAATAAAAAAATCTTTGGACCCGGTCATATCATACACCACCTGTTTAACACTTTAATGTTTGTTTCTAAGGTATATATATGTATGGAATGTGCTATTCACATTCTGTTTTTACATATGTCTATCCATTGTTGTCGTGAAATAACACTATTTTGCTCTTTGTTGGCAGCGCTTACATTTATTTTGGTTTCATTCGCCCTCTTCCCTTCTTTTTCTCTCGTCTTGCTTTGCAATGTAAAACAGGTCACTAACATTCAAATTAAAGGGACATTAAACACTAAATAAATAGCTAGAATAATGCATTCAAAGAAAAGATTAGTCTGAGAATAACGTAGATGTCATTTTTAAAGTTTCTTTAGCTGTTTAAATATTGACAAAATAGCATAAAGTTTTAAAAACTGAACCTTTTCTAATGCAGACTATTAAATATTGTGTGGTAATGTGATTGTACTTCGAATTTTTTTGAAAACGAAGCTCCGATCATGTTTAAAAATTATATTTTATTTCTAATTATGATGTCATAATTTCCAGCCCCCTACAACAGGTGGTCTTAAATAATCTTCTGCCTGAATTTACATATTCCAATGCGTGCGCATTTGAAATCAGTTTCACACGCATGGGCAAAGCCATAGTGATGTCGCGAATAGTTTGCCGGCGAATAGTTCCCGGCGAACATAGCATGTTCACGTTCACCACGGCGGGCGAACATATGCGATGTTCGGTCCACCCCCTATTCGTCATCATTGAGTAAACCTTGACCCTGTACCTCACAGTCAGAAGACACATTCCAGCCAATCAGCAGCAGACCCTCCCTCCAAGACCCTCCCACCTCCTGGACAGCATCCATTTTAGATTCATTTGGAAGCTGCATTCTTAGTGAGAGGAGGGATAGTGTAGCTGCTGCTGATTTAATAGGGAAATTGATAGCTAGGCTAGTGTATTCAGTGTCCACTACAGTCCTGAAGGACTCATCTGACCTCTGCTGTAAGGACATCAGTCTTCTTTTTTTTTTCTGTGTAATCTAATTGCAGTTGCCTGCCTGCCAGCATGTGTGTCAGGCTTACAGCGTATACTGTGCCCACTTGCCCAGTGCCACCACTCATATCTGGTGTAACAGTAGTGTACATTTAAAAAAACAACACTTTTTTGACTGTGAAATAATAGCAGACAGCTGCCAGTACCCAAGATGGCCACCAATAAGGCAGATGGGGAGGGTTAGAGAGCTGTTTTGGGGGGGATCAGGGAGTTTGGGGGCTAAGGGGGGATGCTACACCACAGCATATGTAAATATGCTAAAAAAAAATAAAAAATTAAAAACCTTTTATTTTAGTACTGGCAGACTTTCTGCCAGTACTTAAGATGGCGGGGACAATTGTGGGGTGGGGGAGGGAAGGGAGCTGTTTGGGAGGGATCAGGGGGTCTGATGTGTCAGGTGGGAGGCTGATCTCTACACTAAAGCTAAAATTAACCCTGCAAGCTCCCTACAAACTACCTAATTAACCCCTTCACTGCAAGCCATAATACACGTGTGATGCGCATCAGCACTTAGCGGCCTTCTAATTACCAGAAAGCAACGCCAAAGTCATATATGTCTGCTATTTCTGAACAAAGGGGATCCCAGAGAAGCATTTACAACCATTTGTGCCATAATTGCACAAGCTGTTTGTAAATAATTTCACTACGAAACCTAAAATTGCGAAAAAATTTAAGTTTTTTTAAGATTTGATCGCATTTGGCGGTGAAATGGTGGCATTAAATATACCAAAATGGGCCTAGATCAATACTTTGGGTTGTCTACTACACTACACTTAAGCTAAAATTAACTCTACAAGATCCCTACATGCTCCCTAATTAACCCCTTTACTGCTGGGCATAAAACACGTGTGGATGTTCAGTGGCATTTAACAGCCTTCTAATTACCAAAAAGCAATGCCAAAGCCATATAAGTCTGCTATTTCTGAACAAAGGGGATCCCAGAGAAGCATTTACAACCATTTATGCCATAATTGCATAAGTTGTTTGTAAATAATTTCTGTGAGAAACCTAAAGTTTGTGAAAAAGTGAACAATTTTTTTTTATTTGATCGCATTTGGCGGTGAAATGGTGGCATGAAATATACCAAAATGGGCCTAGATCAATACTTTGGGTTGTCTACTACACTACACTTAAGCTAAAATTAACTCTACAAGCTGCCTACATGCTCCCTAATTAACCCCTTCACTGCTGGGCATAAAACATGTGTGGTGCGCAGTGGCATTTAGCAGCCTTCTAATTACCAAAAAGCAACGCCAAAGCCATATAAGTCTGCTATAATGGCATGTCTGGCACACAGTGTTGGGGCAAGGGTCCATCTGACCACTGATACCTGGTCTGCAAAGCATGGTTAGGGCAGGTATATCACCTACACTGCGCACTGTGAAGCGGGCGTAACCCTTACACTACCTGATCGATACATCATACCTGATGTTTTAAAGCATGTTATTCCAAACAATTTAGGAATGTTAGGTGATTTATGGATTAAAACCAGACTCTGCATCAACTATGTAATTTTCCATGGGAGTTTTGCCATGGATCCCCCTCTGGCATGCCACAGTCCAGGTGTTAGTCCCCTTGAAACAACTTTTCCATCACTATTGTGGCCAGAAAGAGTCCCTGTGGGTTTTAAAATTCGCCTGCCTATTGAAGTCTATGGCGGTTCGCCCGGTTCGCCCGTTCGCGAACTTTTGCGGAAGTTCGCGTTCGCCGTTTGCGAACCCAAATTTTTAGGTGCAACATCACTACAAAGCAGTAAATGAAGACTGCTCGCAGCTGGCACCTCTAAGTTAAAGCAATGAACGAGGGTGAATTGCACCACCCAGAAAAACACCACTGAGGGGGACTCTTCAAGTGTCCTAGTCAAGGATCTTTGCAACACAATTCTTATAACTTTTATGGGCACCATTAATAAAAGGCCAGGAGGAAATCTCCACTGCTTGTGCAATGCAGCCCCCTGCTTGTGTGCAGCCAATCGCATTGGAGAAGGGGCTGTCAATTACCTCAGTCAGACAAGTCAGAGGGAATTGAAAAACGCCAGTTAAAAAGCAATGGTCTGATAATGACTTTAGGCTGCAGGTTCGCTCCAAATCTTTAAGGGTTCTAAGAATTAAGGGTAAATGCTTGGAGGTGCATAGCCTAACCCACTGCTCTCAAACGAAAAAGAGCTGTATTGAAGAATTGACCTGCCAGGCAGCGGTAAAGGAAACTAAATGGAACTGCCTACATTGCCTAATGAAAATTCCATTTCTGTTTATTCTTTAAAACTGAGCTAGGAAAATACAGAGATATCAAACAAAAAATGTATATTTAATAAAAACTAATTATGCACAACAATATGCATCCCAATAACAATCATTGTTATAATAAATATTCTGCAATATCACATTAACTAGAGTTGAATATATGAACCTGCAATTTGGAAGGCAGAAAAGAGGATTATGGGACTTTATTCAATGTTATACCATTCGCTGATTTTCATTGGTTATTAATTAATACAAAGTTAATTTTCTGTTGCTGTTTAGAAGTTATTAAATATTATATGCAAGATATTTAATGGAGTCGCCTGTGTTGCTATAAAAGTGTGGGTTATTTGTGGATAATTACTCAAACATGACAAATAAACATTTAAAAATATATTTTTTTTTCGATTAAAGGGACAGTGTATACAGAATTTTTATTGCTTAAAAAGATAGATAATCCCTTTATTACCCATTCCCCAGTTTTGCATAACCAACACAGTTATATTGATATACTATTTACCTCTGTGATTATGTTGTATCTAAAGCTCTGCAGACTGCCCTCTTATTTCAATTCTTTTGACAGACTTGCATTTTAGCCAATCAATGCTGACTCATAAATGACTACACCGAATGAGAAAGATATCTACATGGCAAAAAATGAGAAAAACTGTCAAAATGCACTGAAATAACAGTCAGCATTCAATGGCTTAGAAATTAGCATATGAGCCTACCTAGGTTTATCTTTCAACAAAGAAAACCATTAGAACAAAACAAATTTGATGATAAAAGTAAATTGGAAAGTTGTTTTAAATTGCATGTCCTATCTGAATCATGAAACTTTAGCTTTGACTACTAGACTGTCCATTTAAGACCATCAGACTGCTTCAATATAAATACCCCCAAAAAAACTTTATGGAATACAATTCAAATTAATTTTATAAACAAATTGGCTTGTAAGACCTTATCTTCCTCCAGTTACTCTAAACTATGTGTATGACTATACATATGAGTACAAGTGAGTTGAAATGTATAAACCGTGCTCTGCAGATACCATTAATTAAGTTACTTGGATAATAACAATAAACAGGGTGTTTCTTCATGTACATCTTCTGACGTTATTTGTAGCAATTTGTACGATAATGATATACCGTTTAACCAAATATCTAAATTATGAATCATCTCCTTATGGAATTTAAAAGTTAGATTGGGATGATTTGCGATAAGATACTTAAAAGGACAGTACAAACCTTAAAGGGTAACTGAACCAAAAAATTTTTCTTTGGTGATTCAGATAAAGCATGAAATTTTAAGAAATTTTCTAATTTACTCCTATTATCAAAATGTATTCATTCTCTTGGTATCTTTATTTGAAATGCAATAATGTAAGTTTAGATGCCGACCCATTTTTGGTGAACAGCTTGGGTTGTTCTTGCTGATTGGTGGATAAATGCATCCACCAATAAAAAAAGTGCTGTCCAGAGTACTGAACCCAAAAAAAAAAGCTTAGATGCCTTCTTTTTCAAATAAAGATAGCAAGAGAGCGAATAAAATTTGATAATAAGAGTAAATTAGAAAGTTGCTTAAAATGTTATGCTCTATTTAAATCACTAAAGAAAAAATTTGGGTTCAGTGTTCCTTTAAGATTTGAATATAAAGGTCTAGATTACAAGTGGAGCACTAATTTATCTCGCAAATTTGCCGGTTTACGGGCACACACAAATTTACCAGCCATTACAAGTTGCTGGTTATTGTTACTACGAGCTTGCGGTAGCAATTAGCGCTCAGAAAATCAACCATAGATCAGATCTCTGGTTAATTTTCTAAATGTTCCCAAATTGCCCCTACAGTTAAGTGTAGTCTAGTTTTTTATTTTAAAAAAAATTAGCATTTTTTTTAAATAAAAAACAACTGCACAAAGAAGATTTTAGGGGTTAACAGTGGCGGGGGTGGGGTGTTAGAATAAAAAACGGGACTGAAAATTGTCTTTACAATTTAAGCGGTCTATTGGGAACTGTTTGTTCCCTGTAAATATATGTATATGCGTATATACATATATATGTATGTGTTAATATGTGTATATACAAATATAAACATATAAATATATATGTATATAATCATATACAAATATATTTATTTATTGCTGCCCATCACTGAGCGACTTACCCCCTTCGCTTCTCTAGTTCTCATGATGTGTCTCACTAAATAAACTAGCATTATTTGGCAGAGAGGACTAGCAATGTTATTGCAATCTCTGTAAAAAAAAAGACAAGATGATATCCTAAGGAACCATTGCAAGCAACAAACATTAAAAAGTTTGTAGCAGTTGGTATCAGTAGCTTTTAGTAAAAGAAAAGTATGAATTGCCTTTAAAAATCCATTATTTCCAAACTAATAAATTAATTTGTTTGCAGCATTTATAGTGATGGTTAAAGTTACATGTTTTGAAATCAAGTCTGGAATCTAAGCAATATTTTACAGGTACTTTAATTGATCGCTTTTAATAAAGATGTGCTGTAACTACTTTGTAATCTAGCCATGACATTCTAATATAAAATAATATGTTGTAGAAAAGTGAGAACACACCTGTTGTCCCTTTTTCTTCTATTAATGTTTCATTTAGGTTTCCATATCAAACCTAAGACCACTCAAATCTAATCCAGAAGAAGAACTAATAAAAAATAGCTAAAACACAACAAACACACATGACAACTAATGCCCCTGTTCAAATCCCTTAATGAGGCATTCACACATATATCTGAATACAACAATATGCAAATGCAATTTCTTAGCAGCACTACACACTAATAAAAAGGATCAATCAACATATGTAACACAACGTAATCGCTAAACCTTGGAAATTGTAATTAATTTTTTCTTAATCCTGAGTGTTTCATGTTTGGATTAGGAAAATGGGAGACTAATTAAGCTTATAACAATATGGTATGGTTTTTGGGCGTTAAATATTTAAAATCTGAATGGTATTATTGGCAGAAGCCTTTAGGATTGTCAAAATACAGAAAACCCTAAATGAAAAGCATTGAAGTAAGGGTTTGTGACCCCATGTAGGCCAAGTGGAGGCGGGGTCATCTTGAGGCTAGTAGGCTGGACTACATAAGAGTAGGTTGAGGAGGAGAGCGGAAGTGAAGTACATTTCTGGACCGGAACGTGCAAGGAGGAGCTCCCCTTTTTTCTTTTCTAGGGTTTGTTTTTATATATCGCAGTTTGGGGGTGCTGGCAGGGGTGCTTGCCTATTTTATGGTGGCTTTGATTAGAATAGGGATTGTTGGTACCTCCTGCTTCTCAGTAGTAAGGAAGGGTAGATTTTGAGGCTGGGCACGCACCCTGTGGGTTTTATGTAAATGTTTATATGGTGATTTTCGTTTGCGTTCGAAGCTCATCGCTTTGGGTTTCCGGTGGGAGGAGCTGATCTGGAGCAGAGCACGCTGAGCTTTGGCGTGCCGCATCGACAGCTTGTGAAACAGCTTTCTTTCTTCCCCCTTGGCTTCATCTCCCGTTGCTGATGCGTTGTATGCATCCTAGGGAGTCGGGCAGTTACATCTGAGCCCCGGCAGGAAACCCGTTAGAGCTATAGGCTCCGTCGCAAGAGCCGCAGGTGGCCTCACCGCAAGGGAAGTTCACGCTACTGGGACCGTCTCTTCTACTGGCCGTACTAGAGGGACGCGGTTCCTCAATCACTAAGTATTTGCATCCTGGTAGTGCTGGACGCAAAGCCTGTTACATCTATGTGTCCGAAAATAATATTCTGCATACTCTTAAATACCCTGCTCACCCTAAGTTGCCTGTTGTCCTCCGGAGTAGAGCAAGTACATCTGAAGCCTCTAATCCCACTGCGCATAGCGGTCCCGCTGTGGAGCGGATTTGCTTCCTAGGGCCCGAACTTTCTTAATCAGCAGTGTGCAGCAGGCGACTCAATCTATCTGAAGGAAGAAAAGGAGCAAGGTTTGATACCAGCAGTCTGGAGCACTGTGCTCTCTGGATAAAGCCGCTAAAGTTGCTAATACGCTATTTTGGAAATCAACTACTACTACAACGTTGGCGACAGCGGAGTCAGCTCTTTCTAGAAACCGCAACAGGATCTATTGCAGTCGGCATTCCACATTGGACTTGGCTAAAAAAACCTGCTGACCGACTTCCTCACAATCTGGAAAGTGCAAGTATATTTGTCCTTTCATAAGGGCTTCTCATATGACTATCAGCATCATCTATCTTTTTTTGAATTAAAAGAACTGTGCCTTTCTCGCTGTCACTGGACTGTTGCTGCACAGTACTAATTTGATTTAAAGCACCTGCAATAAGTTGTTGAAGGCATATTCACTGAGTATTATTTGGCTGTTGCTTTTTTTTTTTTAAAGGCTCCCCAGAAGGGCTCTTTGCTATGAATATTTGCTCTGTCTTTTTTTCCTTAAAGTAAAGAGAACTTCGCTATCGCTGGTCTGTGGTTGCACGGCATTAGCGTGGGTCCAAGTAATTGTGATAACATCTGGACACTTTAATACGCTGAATGTTAAATATTAATGTGGACAGTTCCAAAAGTCTGCTTGTTTTCTACATTTAGGCTTGTAAAGGATTTAAATATGTTATTTTAAATTAAGAGGCTAACATAGCAACAAGGCAAACGGATTAAAGAGTTAAAAAAAAAGAGGCAGGCCTAACTTTATGCAAATATCTTTGGCCTAGCTATCTAAAATCTTGCTTATTAGGGCCTAAGACCTCTCACTGTAGTCTTTGTTGTGGAAAATCCTCTCTACTGTGAACCTGCCACTAGTATTCTATCAGATATATCTATATTTATCTTTATTTATATTTATATATACTTTTATCTTATGATTATACAAGTATTCTATCTATTGTGCTAGGTTTGCTACTTTAAGAATTATAGATATAAGGTTTTGCAGGTATTGACAAACTAAATAGGAAGACATTTAACATATTGTCTTTTGTGTAATATACTATAAAACTTGGTTTTTGTTTTACAACATATGCTCGCTTTTTACCCTTTACACTATCTCACAGTATATGCACTTATTAACTCATCCCTTTTGTATTCTTTGTTTGTAAATTTTAACACGTAGACATTTTCACTCATTTATTTGTATACACAGGCACTACACATACAGATAGGCGCTAATTGCCCCGACTTTTCCCTTTTTTTTTTTCTCTCTTTTCTTTCCTTTGCACTTTATACACTATCCTCACAGAATAGAGTATTCACCAAGGGAAGAAGCGTGTGGTATACAAATATATTACAGCTTCTAAAATTAACTCGCCCAATATGCCAGTTAAAAATAAAGACAATAAAATAAGTGTCTCAGATATTCAGCCTGAAGTAGTTAAAGAGTCTTTACCTGCTAAAACTGATATACAGCAGATGGTAAACCAGTTGTCAGAATTTTTTTTACCTCAATTTGAGTTGCTACAGTCTCAGATGGCTAACTTGATAGCAGAGGTAAGGCAATTCTCAGATTGGCTCAATGAGGTTGAAAATAGAGTCTCTGAAACAGAGGATGCTATAAATAGTCAAGCAACTCAACTTTCAGACCATAATAAATATATAAAAAATTTACAGGATCGTATAACAGATCATGAGGACCGCTCTCGTCGCAATAATTTAAAAATTGTGGGTTTGCCAGAGTCCAGTGAATTTACTGACCTTTTACATTTTGCTTCCATATCTCTCCCGCAAATACTAGGGGCACAACAACAGAATACTCCTCTGTTGATTGAAAGAGCACACAGAGTAGGCCCTCAGAGGAAATTGCTGAATGGAACCAATAAGTGTAGACCAGTTATGATTAAATTTCAAAATTATCAAGATAAAATGACACTCTTAAGATCCTACCGTAAAATTGGCTTGGTGCAGATAGGGGAAGCCAAAATCCTGATTTTCCAGGATTACTCCAGTGAAACTTCTCAAAGAAGGAAAATTATGGCACCCTTCTGTACCAAGTTAATTAATGCAGGACACAAAGCTAGGCTAATTTACCCAGCCAAAATAATAATAGAAGATCAGGACACTACACATACCTTGTTAACCGAACAAGAAGCTAGACAATTCTGTATTGAATCAAAAATTAGCTTATAGACAAGGGAACAAATTAAAAGCTGTAAACATATTTTTGGATCCCTTGAGATGTTGCTATCTGCTATACAAAATTTTGTTTTTAGTATTTTTTTTTTCTCTCTCTCTGTTCCTCTGCTTCCCATCCTTGTCTCCCTTTTCATATCCGATATAAAAGCATGAAGAGTAGGAGAAATGCTTAAATGTGTCTCGTGGAATATAGGTGGAATACATTCCCCTATCAAAAGGAAGCTGGTCATTAAACATCTAGGTAAACATAAACCGGATCTCACTTTCTTACAAGAAACACATCTTACGGCTATAGAAGTAAACAAACTTAAATCAAAGTAAGTGGGCCATGTGATTGCTTCCTCATGTAATAGGAAGAAGAGAGGGGTAGCCATCCTGTTCAATAAAGATTTATCTTACAAAATTTTGAAACATATTTCCGATAAAGAGGGCAGATGGCTGCTGGTTGAGATTGAGATAGGGAACATTAAATATATTTTTTGCAATATATACGCACCAAATCAGGTAGACATATTATTTTGGAATCAACTTATTATGTTTCTATCTCAGTATATTGGACAAAATCTGATTCTTGTAGGAGATTTTAATCTTATTCCAACCTCGTCTCTAGACAGACGTTCTCCAAATAATTCTAAATTCTCTAATTTCAAGGCCAAAATATTCTGTCAGATTTGTAATAATTTAAAGGTCCATGATATATGGCGTATTAAACATCCAGACTCTCAATTATTTTCTTGTGAGTCTAAGTCTCATAGAGCGCTATCTAGAATAGACTTCTTTTTAATTTCTAGTGTCATGCTAGCGATGGACATTGATACCCAGATTGCTGATATAGTGATCTCAGATCACGCTGTTATCTCTTTGAATATAGTGACTAAAAATACTACTACTACTAACTTTGTAAATAATTTTTTTTCCCTAACTATCTATCTCAGGACAAAAAGTTTGCTGACTGGCTAGGCCAGAAATGGCGAGAGTACCAATTTTTTAATAGAGAGTACCTAGACAAAATAGAGATCTACTGGGAATCTGCCAGGGCTTACCTTAAAGGTGAAATTAAAGCCTATATGGTAAAAAGGAAAAAGCTATTTCATGCTCGCGAAATACAGTTAGCTAATCAACTTAGCAACTCTTATAAAAGCTATATTAATAATACCTCTAAATCCCAGTGGGATAAGTATCAGAAGGCTAAACAAGAATATGATCTTTTTTTTAAGGAGAAAACTTTAAGGGAAGATATTAAAATTAATGCCAAGTACAGCGGACAATTTGGCAGATCAGCCAAATTTTTGGCCAGATTAAACAAGGCCAGGAAGAAGAACAATATAATTGAAGCCATTAGGGTTGGCCAAGATAGATGTTCAGATTCATCAGAGATTAAAGAGATTTTTCATAAATATTTTCAGAATATATATGCGGCGAATGAGATTAATTTTGAAAATAAAGATGTTTTTTGGAATATGGTTGAAACTCCTAAAATCTCTTTAGCTTTTCTAGAAATCCTAAATAGTCCTATCACTTTGGAAGAAGTAGGTGAGGCAATAGACTATGCCAAGTTGAACAAAGCCCCTGGCCCTGATCAGCTCACATCAGAATTTTATAAAACTATTCGAAGTGATATACTTCCTATTCTGGTTAAATTATTCAATGAATATTTCATAGCTGGGAAGTCCATGTCGGAATACTTCTCGGTGTCGGCGGTTACTCTAATATTAAAGAAAGGTAAAGATCCTCTTGACCCATCTTCTTACAGGCCTATATCACTTTCAAATGTAGACTATAAATTACTTACTTCTATAATGGCCAAAAGACTTAAATCTGGTATAGGACAAATTATACATGAGGACCAATCTGGCTTTATGCCTGGGAGATCCTCTATCAGAAATATGCGTCGTGTTACTACTGTATTGGAATATTTCTGGTATAAGTTGCAGGATAATGATCAAGGTTCAAAACAAGACTATGCATTGTTAACCGCCGACGCCGAGAAGGCTTTTGACTCAGTTACATGGGATCACCTATATACTGCCCTTGATAGATTTGGATTTAAAGGGAACTTTCTCTCACTAATAAGGTCCATTTACAACTCACCTACTTCGTATGTCTTAGTTAATGGTGCTCCAAATCCTAGGTTTCATATTTATAAAGGAACGAGACAGGGTTGCCCCCTGTCTCCCCTCTTATTTAATATTGCTATAGAGCCCCTCGCAATCTTACTGAGAGACACTATATCAGGCATAGAAATTGGAGACCAACGAATGGTCTTATCACTCTACGCTGATGATCTGTTACTATTTTTACAAGATACTAAAATCAGCATCCCTCTTGTCTTAAATACGTTCAAACAATTTAGTTCTTTTTCGGGATATAAATTAAATTTAAGCAAGTCTGGAATTCTGTGGATACAGCAGAATAAGGATAGCTGTAGGGAACATCCTTTGCAGGTGGCAGAAAGTATTAAATACCTAGGAATAAATTTACACAGAAATCCCAATTTCTGGTACGCTAACAATTTCTCGGCTTTCTTTGCAAATGCCTCTGAGAAATTAAATAGATGGGCCCTGTTCCCTATCTCTCTCTCGGCAAGAGTCATGTTAATCAAGTCTATCCTCTTTCCACAATTAGTTTACCGCCTCCAAAATCTTCCTGTTTTTATTTCTAATAAAGATCTAAGGCTTTATAATAAGAATTGTTCATCTTTTGTTTGGAATAAGAAAAGGCATTACTTATCTAGAACTAAACTATTCCAGTTATCAGAATATGGAGGATTTGCCCTCCCTGATATTAAATGGTACAATATAGCTATCCTGGCACGCTTTGCTTGTGACTGGATTACAGATACTAACTATTTTACAAATTCTTTAATGGAAAAACAGATGGTTGCCCCTCTCTCTCTTAAAGCCATTATCCATTGCCCAATGACACAATTACCAAAACATATTAAAAAGTTATCGGTTATCGGTAACGTGGTCTTAGCTTGGCAAAAACTATGTACTGTGCTAGACATAAATTACCGTATATCATCATATCTTCCTATTAGAGATAACAATCTCTTCCCGCCAGGTCTGACATCAGGAATTTTTACAAGGTGGGAGGAAAAAGGTTTAATTTATATTTCTCAAGTCCTCGACAATGAATGCATAGTTAGAACATTTGAATCCATTCTTCAAGAATATAATTTATCTAATCAAAACTTTTATGCATATTTGCAACTTAGACATTTTATAAACGGATTACCAAATATTAGACAAGACTTCAGAAAATTTGGTAAGCTCGAAGATTATATTATCCTACATAAAAATGGCATTCATACCATCTCGTTAATATATAACATTCTAATGTTGAAACAAGGACAATTGGGGTTAGAAACTTTAGCTGGTTCTTGGAGATTCTATTTTCAAGAAATAACAGCAGAAAAAATTAATCTTAGTATTAAGCGGGTAAGAGAGGCCAGAATCCCTACCACCTGGAAAGAATCTCATATCAAATTAATTAACAATTCATATATTACACCAAGAATATTAGCTAAATGGGCAGGTAATAAATCGGCTAATTGTTTTAAGTGTAAAAAAATGGAGGCTGATCTCCTCCACTGTTTCTGGTCTTGCCCTAAAATTAGGCAGTTTTGGTTTAAAGTGTCCTGTTGGGTTGCTAAAGTCCTACATGAAAATGTATCATTAGATATGTATCAGGTTTTTTTCCTAATTAATGAAACTAATACTACATCTCATAAATCTATTGATACCCTGATCTTGTTAGGACGTAATTTAATTCTTAGATATTGGAAGAAGAAGATCGCTCCTCCGTTTGGCCTATTTAAACAAGCTGTGTTCTCACAAATAATGTTTGAACAATTAAATATCAATTCGCTTTTAGAGAAACAGATAAAAAGCTTCTTTGATAAATGGCTTACTTTAATCTTAGAGCAATCTAATAATTTGCAATATGCATTAACCAAATGCTTTCATAAATCAGACTTTTTTGGAACTTTGACCTTGAATAATATATTTCCTCATTCCTGGTATTAATGTCATATTTCCACGCTGGTAAGATAGGCATGTGAAATAAGAGGCAATGGACCCCTTTCTCTTGCTCCTTTCTTCCCCCCCCCCCTTTTTTTTTTTTTTCTTTCTTCTTTTTCTTTTTTTGTCTTGTTTTATTTGTGTTTTTGTTTTTGTTATGTTATTTTAGGTAAATAGGAAAATGGCACAACTGTACAATAACAGAGAGTATGACTCTGGGAAGCATATGGTAGTAATTTCCTTAATTGTGTGGATTCTTTGAATTAAAAACGACTTAAGTAATGATTGCTAAATTCTGGTTCATATATTGTATCTTGAATGATAACTATTCTTTTTTTTCTTTCTGTTAAACAAGAAATCTACCTATGCGACAAATTTGTATCTGTTAAATTGTACTTTGTGCTTGGAAATAAATAAATGATAAAAAAAAAAAATGTTGGGGGGCGGAGCCAGCAGCCAATGCAGCAAGAAACGCTACTTCAGAGCTCCTGATATGTGAGCTATAAACTTTACATCTTTAGCAAGTGAGACACTCTCAAGTTACCAGATCTAATCCCAAATAAGTGTGGGAATACAGAGCAAGGAAGATTGGCTAATAATACATAGCAGATGACAAAGCAACGGTATAAAGGCCTGTCAGTTTGGTGAGACTGCTACGTGGGGAGTGCCGCCATATTGGGAGACTTATATATATCATCCCGTTCTTAAGAAATTCAGTTCTGCTTTTGGTTCCCCTCTAAGCTGCCTTATGGAGAGACAAATTATTTTGGAACTGAGCAGAGTAATGCTTTCTCTGGACTATCATCGTCAGGCTCTTATTAAGGAGTTGAGAGCTGCTAGAGACCTGCCACAGCATGCACCCCTATCAGGTGAAATTGAGGGGGTAACGGACTTTAATGTACTCGCCTTATCACATTTAGAAGGCGACGCTCCTGAGGCTGATGTGGGGGGGCGCAGGGCAGAGATCTGGGGCCTCAAGCCTAAGATAGAGGTACAATCGGCTATCTATAAACAACTAAATACCTTGCAGCTTCACAACATCCACATGGGGCTTCCCCAGCATAGCGCAGGGCATGCAGCGGTGGCGCGGTTAAAGTTAAAGGTCACAAGCAAACATAACGATATACAGCCTTTTCTAATATTGACCCCGCAGAAGCTGATATCTCTGGAAACCCCCCACTAAGTATGGAGACTCCGTCAGCGGTGCTGCTCTACCTGCCACTTGATTGCCGGAACAGCACGATTCTAGGAACTCTGGCCACCATCCGTTCTGGCATAGGTTAATTCAAGAGGCTGTCTCTGGAAGCCATAGATGGGTCCAGTTGATCTGAAAGGAACCCTCCTCTTCGTCTCATAATTATAGCAGGACTTTAAAAAAGTACTTTTTATACTCCCAGCATGAAACAGTCTGCACCCTCTCTTCACATTATGGGACACAAAGTTACTGAAGTAATCAGCGCTCTAATGTTGTCAGATAGCGCTGATATGATAGATGGATATACACTAAAAGCAGTTGTTAGATCTGTGCGGACAGGCATAGGTTAGCTTCATATAAGGACTGCACTTTCATCGCTCTAATAATCTTTTCAGGGCGAGGCAGGGACCCTGGACTGCTTTCCTCACGATTACCATATATAACCAGAGAAGCCCTTTACTTTTTTTTATTGTACTCTAAGACGTTTTTTTTTGAGGCAGCTGTA
This sequence comes from Bombina bombina, assembly GCF_027579735.1. Classification (NCBI taxonomy): domain Eukaryota; kingdom Metazoa; phylum Chordata; class Amphibia; order Anura; family Bombinatoridae; genus Bombina; species Bombina bombina. Next base: position 232,159,598 of record NC_069506.1, on the reverse strand, counting down.
CATGTTTTATTGTTATTCGCTTATGCTATTTCCTCAGAGAGGTTACGACTGCAGCAGTTTTAACTCTAGCTTTTCCATCCTATTGGTCATATGTCACTCTGTAACGGCTTGGACAGAGCCATATATTTACTTACCTTTTCAGTAGAGCTTTTCAACATATAATTAAGGCAAAGTGATTAATAATGCTATGTGTTATGTTTCATCCATTGTTAAACGTATATTCTAGCTCTTAAGTCCTACTATTAATATGTATAACTGTTGTGTGTACATACTTCACTGTATGAGAGGTCAGCTGTCTCTGCCCTCATGTTTATTCTTATGCAGAGTCCCCCTTAGCTTATAAGTACAGCAGGGCAGTGCCCAGGGCCCTCTTCATATCTTGCTCACACAGATCTCACGATTTCTTTAGATTACCATGTTTATCTTAACATATTGCTTTGGGGGACCGTAATGAAGCACAGGATTCCCCTAAAGTTTCATGGGTCCTAAAAGCATTCTCATACCTGACCTTTGTTCAATCTGAGGGTATATAGCTTAAATTTATAATATACATGTGGGGTTTTATTAATTCTATTTTACTCTTGAAAGGATGGACCCACCAGGTTAATGTGTTGGTCCACTCCTGCCTGGTGTAAGCCAAATTGTTTCGCGTTGGCGGGGCGCTGCTAGTTGTTGTTTCAAGTACAGGCATAATTTAGGAGGACCTTTAATATTGGCTCAGGTTTTGGTTACATATAGCTATAGAACTTATAAAACTTGATTATAGAGGTTACATAATTCTTAACTACCCCCACTTATGGTAATGATACATCCCTGAAGGGATGTTTTCTGCTTTACTGTTTACTCGCTTAACCTCTAAGCTGTTAGGAGGTTCTCATGATTATCAAAAAGAGTCTTCAGTTATTCCTACCTCCCCATTATTTGACTTACTGTCACTGTATAAATATGTTATCATTGTGACGAGGAAATCATGTTTATTTTCCTATGTTTTGATATCTAGCAAACCTGTTAGTATCTATACTATCTATTGCTTTAATTTGCATAACAACTGACTCACTAACAAGCTACAACTACAGATAATGAAAGTCAGCTTTCCTCGCCATATGTATTATCAGTGGATCCTATTTCACCAATTCTATCTAGTCACATGTACCTCCATAATATTCGTCTATAGCATTCTCCATAGTGGTCTGGGATCACGCAAAAGCGTGACTCTATTACTATGTACACCCCAAAGCGTGTTATTACTTATCATCTCTAGTCAAATATACTTTGGCCTTGCATGATTATATAATTTTTTATTTTTCCCCCGGCATATAATGGGAGGAAATTAGGGTTTTAAATTGATCACTGTTGAAGCCTCTCAGTTAAGACAGTTTGGTAATATGTATATAGTATAATTTAATATATCATCATACTAGGCCCCTCTCCTTCCTTTCCCGCCGGTACTGGTTGCCTGCGGGTCATATCCCTTTTCCTTTTTCCCGCATTGTCTATAGCTGACACTTCCCCAGGAGAGTGGCTGACCCAATATAACTTATGGCTCCGCCCCCCCCCGCCCTCACCTTTTGCTACTGTCCACCCTTATTTTAGGTGGACAAATAAGCGGTATTTACCCGCTATTGATATCGTTCTGTTATAAGTTGCTCTTAGCCTCCTGTTCACAAAGAAGATGAGGCACTTTGCCCTCCACTTACGTGCATCTAGTAGGAGCAACTTGTTATGACTCCCTATAATTTGTAATTTTTCAGATAATAAATACACCTATATTATAATTAACATATCACTCTATAAGAAGTATAAGTTTTTTGGGCTGTTTAAATTCTATCACTCTCTTATGTGTATATATAGGAAACAAAAGGAAAAAAGAGGTAATGCTTGATTATATGTATTTGATTTTGTACTTGCATACAATGTCCTCTATATTCATTATGTTCTTTTGGTGAGATATATATATATATAATATCTGAATTAAGATTTCTTTATTCTCTTATATGTAAAGGTTTCATTGTCCAATGGATAAACAATGTCTTATATGCAAAATCTGCCAAAGTGATGCAAAATGTATATTATGTTCATATTCTTTCTTTTTCTTGTATTGCCTCAATAAAAATCTTTGATTAAAAAAAAAAAAAAATGTTTATATGGTAATTATATGGCTATGTTTTGATTGTGTTCAATAAAGAAAGCTGCGGCCTTTATAACCCATATTTTGGTGTCATGTATTTATTTAATATTCTGGTGTCATGTATTTATTTATTTAATATGTTGTTGTCATGTATTTATTTAAGCAGAACATAGTGCCTAAGGGCTCCATGTACTAAGCCGTCGATTCATCCGTCATTTTAGACGCGGATAAACTCGCCGTTACTCGCCGCGGGCGAAATGGTGTCCGCTTTCACTATGTACTAATAATCCCCCAATAAATAGACAAGTCTAGCGCGCCGCGAGCAGTGGCGGATTATTGATAAATTTGACGTCTCGCTCGCCGCGACTAAGCTGATGTACTTTTAACTTTCAGTTGAATTGTCTGGCCAATTATTAACACGTGACATGTAAGGTGTCACGAACATCATAGTAGTCGCGGGAATAGAATTTTGCTCCTATAAAAGTTCAACTTATCTAAACAACTTTATTATTGTTCTAAATTTTTTGAAGAGTGATAACAGCGTTATTTTGTAATATTTATTTACAATTTGGATATGGCTTCATCTGGATCTGATAATATATAAATATTAATATAAAAATAATTATAAAGATTGACAACTATACAATACAAATTTAAAATATAGATTACTCTTTAATTACAGTCGACAAATTTGGCGCAATTTATGTACATGGAAATGAGAGACAAATTAGACGCCAGTTATGCTGTACAATGCTGATATTACTGCCTTTTATATATGTCTAGACTGGCGTCTAGATTGACTTTCCTATTGTTTTGTACCTTGCCCGCCACCTAAAAGGTGGCGAGGCAAAAATAACGAGGTGGGAGCGGAAATTGTAGCGAGCGGACAAATAGATTTTTTAGTACATTCGTTTTTGGCGAGTTGGTGGTCAAATGTGTCTAATTACAGTGAAAAATGGAGCGGTAGCGAGGTTTGGCGGATAAGTACGCTCGCAATTTTAAAGATGCGAGTTTTAACATAATTGACGGCTTTGTACATATCAGTTTGCGAATTTTGACGCGAGATTTGTTGCGGGTAGCTCGCTGACTGCTTAGTACATGGAGCCCTTATATGGGGGTCAAGTGAGAATGCTCATCAAAGTTCAGAAATTGTTGCCTATCAGCAGGGCCGCCATCAGGGGGTGAATAGGGCGACTCTTTTCAGGGGTCCAGTGGGCCAGGGGACCCCATGAGGCAAGCACAACTATTATTTAAAATATTTACATTTTGGCAGCCACGAGAGGGTGCTACAGCAGAGTGCTATTGAGTGTGGGAAATGTCATTACAAGGAGTGCAGCATTGGCATTTGAGAGGATTTCTGACTGTGCACTAAACCACTATCCACAGTGTGAGACAGACTTGGCACTTCAGTTTGTACAGTGTGTGCCTGAGTCAGGCGGCAGATCAGTTTCATTTGCAGAGTAGGTAGGACTTACTTAGTAAATGTTTTTTTATTTATTTGTGCAATTTCAGGTTGTTACTTCAGTGTGGCAGTTGTGTGGAGGGGCCAGGAGTCCATAAAACAAACATTTTTATAACAATATGCAGTGAGAATGCTTATCAAAGTTCAGAAATTGAGTGCCTATCAGCAGGGCCACCATCAGGGGGTGAATAGGGCGACTCCTGTCAGGGGTCCAGTCGGCCAGGGGGCCCCATGAGGCAAGCACAACTATTATTTAAAATATTTACATTTTGGCAGCCACCAGAGGGTGCTACAGCAGAGTGCTATTGAGTGTGGGAAATGTAATTACAAGGAGGGGCCAGGGGTCCATAAAACAAATATTTTTATAATAATATGGAGCAGTGTATTTATGATTATTTGACAATGCTGTAGAAATTCTATATTTAAAATGAGATACAGAAATGTTTCCTCCTCAATACACAAATGGTAGGTGCCCTTTTGGCAGGTATGATTTATATATTTGGCAGATATATATATTTTATATATTACATTTCAGTTTACTGCTCCTTTATGCAAGGACTTTCCGGATTCCAGGAGGCATTTTATCTAAGATTTTTACATCTGCATACAATGTTATACTAAGATTGCTCATTGTTTGAAGTGAGACAGGTTAACTTAACACTATTCAGTTTATACTACAGCTGACTTAATTTTGAAATACATACAAACAAGCCTAAATCCTGCATTTAACCAGATGTAATGGTATGAGACCTAGTGCCACAGCTTATGGTTCCACCAAGACCATATAGAGTAAAGCATTTTCAAAATCCATAAGCACAGCTGACAGATGCGAACATTTGTACACCAGATTTTAAGTGGTGCTCTTGGTTGATGAAAATGGGGGGGACCCCAAATATATGTCAACCTTTCAAAAGTACTTTTCTTCATCTACCCATTCTGACAGATCAATAATGTACAATTTTGAGTTCACCAAAGTATTTTTGTTTGCACAATTACAAATATGATTCTTTAAAAAGTGATCTCTTCATTTCTGCTATTTTTTTATCATGCATGTCACACATTGTTGATTTAGGCGATGACAATGTTCAGACATTTTACCTCCTGGGAGTGTTTCTGAGGGTGTCTGTGTTTATGTCTTTGTGTTTTTGTTGGTGTCTCTATGAGTGTATATGTATTTTTTTTTCTGTGGATCTCTCTGTGAGGGTTTGTGTGTCTGTCTTTGTGCATTTTCTGTGGGTGTACTGTATGTCTTTGTGTGTTTTCTGTGGGTATCTCTGTGTGTGTGTGTGTGAGTGTGTATGTCTTTGCGTGTTTCCTGAGGCTGTCTCTGTCTGTGTTTCCTTGGGTGTATGCGCAAGTTTGTGTGTGTGTGAGTCCATTGTCTGTTCCTTTGTAGGACATTTTGACCTTACTACTGATTATTCACATCTTTCTACAGACTTTGAGACTAATGACACCATTCTGGAAGTCACCAATCCACCACTTAACCTTTAAATTATTGCTTAGGCAGTTCAGGGCCCTTCCTTTCAGCCACTGCATGCTGTTGTCATCATATAATTGTCAACTTCCTTGACAAAAAGATATTCTGAACTCCATATTTTGTCTTGTAAATCTCCTTTTTTGACAAAACTGTAGTCTACCTCATTACTTGTCAGGTCAATGTAAACAAGTGCTGAGTCTCTGTGTGGGTGTCTGTGTCTGAGATTGTTTGTGTGTTTCTTTGCGTGTCTGCTAGAGTGTTTATATGTGAATCCTTATGTGTGTTTGTGTGTTACTACCTTTACAACATTTCCAAGTTTGACTACACTTAAGAATAAAGTGCATATATATTTTAGTCACTTGGTCAAAAATTGCATATGTCAAAGGGGGGGGGGCTGATCAATGGTTAAGTAAGGGTCCCCAAAATTTCTAGTGGTGGCCCTGCCTATCAGACAAGAGCAAGATTGTGATCAGCTGCAGTGTTGTTTGTTTGTTTTGTTTTTTAGTTTATGTGATTTTTACTTTGGGTAGTGAGATAAAAAAACATGAATAACACTATGTTGTGAAATACTGATTAGTGTGTCAGAGTTGCATAACTGGTTACCGCCAAACATTAGCATATTAAGTAATGCATTGGATAATGATCAGCAGTAACATGAAATAAACCACTAATATCACATTATTTAGTTGACATATATGCCCTCTGGGTAAGTTGCCACCTAGATGTTTCTCACTTTGGAAATACTGTGTTTGTGTGTGTCAGACGCTATTGCAGTCAACATTAAAAGTATCCTCAAACAGAAAGATTTTATATTGATACAATAAAGCACAATATTGGCTCTTTTATCATTTAAAATGTTAACCTGTCTCTACTAAAGCATTGATACAAGTGAAGAAGTTAACATACCTGGTGCATATTATTCACTTACAATCAGAACCCTACAGATGTCAAAGTCGTTTCAATAATAACAGAGTCAACAGCATAATTAAACAGGCACTGTAATTACAGATGCAACTGCTGTTTCACTATGGAAGATTTTCATATCACTATGTCTCTTGTTTTGTTTCTCTATACGTATGTACACGTACTTATTGCAAATAGCATAATTGGCATTTGCCATTCTAGCAGCTCCCTCCCTTTGTTCACAGTATAAATCGTGAGAAACTCGTCCATCTAAAAGGAGCTTCCAGTACTTGTCACCATGAAAGTAACAACAAGCATTGTTTTTATCTTCTGCGCTTCACTTGCTGCAGGTGAGAGATTTCTGAATTCATTTTGTATCTTATTATTCCACAGAGAGCAAAGGTTAGAAATACATGGTAGGTGGGCCTATGTTATTTAATCATGCAATGACAATCAGTTTAGGAGGTAAAGAGATTTTGAACCATCAAAACAAAAATGATATTTTAAACTTCAAGCATCATAAATAGATTATATTTTTATAGTCATTAAAAGTGCAAGTTAAAAAGGGATCTGCTTTTTTGTTATAGAATAACATATAAGAAAATGTTTACATTTTTAAAACAAATTAACATTGTGTTTTTTGCAATTGTTTTTTTAATAACCAAACTACACCAGTTACTTGCCTCATCTGGTGGAGGAAATTCAGTTTGCAGAGTGCATTGTTTTGTATATGGACTAGCCTTGAGACGTCTACAGTGTCCATTTTTTTAGAGCTAAATTACATAAAAAGGGGTCAAATAAATAATGAAAGTTTGTTTCACATTTGTTTTACTTTGCATAACTAAACATTTTATGCTACAAATTTCAAAGGGCATACAGTTCCTTTAAAGGGACACTGAACCCAATTTTTTTTCTTTTGTGATTCAGATAGAGCATGCAATTTTAAGCAACTTTCTAATTTACTCCTATTATCAATTTTTCTTCATTCTCTTGCTACATCTATTTGAAAAAGAAGGAGTCTAAGCTTTTTTATTAGTTCAGAACTCTGGACAGCATTTTTTTATTGGTGGATGAATTTATCAACCAATCAGCAAGAACAACCCAGGTTGTTCACCAAAAATGGGCTGGCATCTAAACTTACATTCTTGCATTTCAAATAAAGATACCAAGAGAATTAAGAAAATTTGATAATAGGAATAAATTAGAAAGTTGCTTAAAATTTCATGCTCTATCTGAATCGTGAAAGAAAAAATTTGGGTTCAGTGTCCCTTTAAATGTAGATGTATATTCAAAATCGAATTTAGCTTCAGAAAAAGCCAAATAGCTACAAGTTTCGGCCTCCATTAAACAGTGTTGTGTGAATAGTGAAGTGTATTATAAATAATGATATAAATGTAATAACATGGTTCTCCAGATAAGACCTGTAGTAGGTTTCATATATACATATGTATTTAATTTCTTACATGTAGTACATAGTTTTAATTACAGTTAAACTGATAAAAAAAAAGAGTTGGCCCTAGACCATAAAAAAAATCTATTTAAATCTCTCCCTGTTGTGGGCAGAGCAAAGGATGTGTAAACATGGGGCTGGTATATAAAAATATATTAGTGTTGATGAAATTGAGGATTGGTGGTGCTAAAATAATAATTCACACTGGACAGGTGTATAAAGCAACATGGAACCAAATTTCAACTTTCAAGGATCAGATAAAGTTGACTATTTTATACACTTTGAAAATTACTAGTATTAATACATTTTGTATCCTTTGCTAAAACTTAAAGGGACACTGAACCCATTTTTTTCCTTTGTGGTTTAGATAGAGCATGCAATTTTAAGCAACTTTCTAATTTACTCCTATTATCATTTTTTCATGTTTTCTTCATTCTCTTGCTATCTTTATTTGAAAAAGAAGGCATCTAAGCTTTTTTTTTTTTTTTTTTTTTTTTTTTGGTTCAGTACTTTGGACAGCACTTTTTATTGGTGGTTGAATTTATCCACCAATCAGCAAGGACAACCCAGGTTGTTCACCAAAAATGGGCCGGCATCTAAACTTACATTCTTGCATTTCAAATAAAGATATCAAGTGAATGAAGAAAATTTGATAATAGGAGTAAATTAGAAAGTTGCTTACAATTTCATGCTCTATCTGAATCACAAAAGAAAAAATTTGGTTTCAGTGTCCCTTTAAGTGCTTAAGTGTATGCTAGTGTCTTGAGAGCTATATGGCAGTAGTGTTTGCAGTAATTTTATACAAACAACCTGTAGAGGGAGCTTAACTCTAATGAGATTTCATAGTAAACTTCCAGAAACTGAATAGGGAAAATAACATGAGTATGCATGAGGCATGCTCCCTTGCAGGTCCCTGGACAGGCATACTGATTTGCTGCTTAAAGTCCTTTACAATGGGGTGTGAATACTTAGGACATTTTGAGGCAAAATATCTTTCTTTTTTATATAGAGATGTTCAGGTGATATTTTCTAGTCAGTTTTTAAAGCTATGCTGCCTCACTTTCAAGTGTTTCAACGTTTGGGTATCATGGCCCTTTAAGAGTACACCCACAATTTTGTTATGCAAACTGAGAGTGTGTCTATCTTTGTATAGGATACACTTAGTACTGCCTGCTGCAGCTAATGCTCCCTCTACAGGTTGCTTGTATAAACCTGCCACAAACACAGTTTCAATATAGTACTCAGAACACATTCATGTTTCTGAGTCTACTTCAGTAAGGCCTCATTGAAAAGAGCTATCTTTGAACAAAGGATACCAAGAGAAATAGGTATCATTTTTAGAGAAGTGCATTGTAAAGAGGTTAAAATAAAATTGTAAGCTTTATCTAAATCATGAAAGTTAAAGGGATAGTCTAGTCAAAATTAAATTTTCATGAGTCAGATAAAGCAGGCAATTTAAGCAACTTTTTAAATTACTCCTTTTATCAAATTTCCTCAGTTCTCTTGCTATCTTTAGTTTAAAAAAAGCAAGAATGTAAGCATAGGAGCTGGTCCATTTTTCCTTCAGCACCTGGGTAGCACTTTTTGATTGGTGTCTAAATGTAGCCACCAATCAACAAATGCTACCCAGGTTCCGAACCAAAAATGGGGCGGCTCCTTAGCTTACATTAAAATAAAGATAGCAAGAGAACGAAGAAAATTTGATAATAGGAGTAAATTAGAACGTTCCTTAAAATTGCATGCTTTATCTGAATCACGAGAGTTTAATTTTGACTAGACTTTTCCTTTAAAATGTGACATCTATACCCCTTTAAAGTTCTATCATAGTTGAAAAATAAGATGATCTAATTTGTTAGAACACGTTGTTTTAAAATTCCTTTGCAGGGTTAAAAAAAAAAAAAAAGCATATGTTGCTTTTGAGCCCTTGTGGGGTAGACTCGTTCATGTGAGCCTGCTTTCCGCAATGTAAGAAACAGAGCTCATCCATAGAGTTGCAGCATTACTAGTGTTAAAAGGACATGTTCTAATGAATTAAAGGGACACTGAACCCAAATTTTTTCTTTTGTGATTCAGATAGAGCATGCAATTTTAAGCAACTTTCTAATTTATTCCTATTATTAATTTTTTTTCATTCTCTTGGTATGTTTATTTGAAAAGCAAGAATGCAAGTTTTGATGCCGGCCCATTTTTGGTGAACAACCTGGGTTGTCCTTGCTGATTGGACAGCACCAATAAACAAGTGCTGTCCATGGTTCTGAACCAGAAATTTGCTGGCTCCTTAGCTTAGATGCCTTCTTTTTCAAATACAGATAGCAAGAGAACGAAGAAAAATTGATAATAGAAGTAAATTAGAAAGTTGCTTAAAATTGCATGTTCTATCTGAATCATGAAAGAAAAAAATTGGGTTCAGTATCCCTTTAAAGTAAGTCATTTTTCAACTACTAATGCCCTTTAAGGCTATATGTATAATTATAGACATTTGAGTTAAGAACGCTGTTGTACATGAAGCAAACAAAATAAATGAAAAAGGTGAAAAAATCCTATGTTCAGGTCAAGTTTATAAAGTTACAAACAAAAACCAGATATGTTCAGAGATTTCTCTGATCAGGCATTTTTTTAATAGGAAAATATCTGTCATTTCTGACATAATAATCATGGAAACAATGGGACTAATTATCAAAGATAGTTTAAGAAGAAACCAAAGTTTGTAATAAACTCTGAACCTTATTTTTTAAATGACATACGTCATAGAATAACTGGACTTTTGAAAATCACTATGCAGAAGATAACCAAATATAAAAAAGTGTTTCTGATATAATTAAAGGGACAGTGTTCTCCAAAAATGTTATTGTTTGAAAAGTTAGATAATACCTTTATTGCCCATTCCCTAGTTTTGCATAACAAAACACAGTTATAATTATTTACTTTTTACCTTTGTGACTACCTTGTATCTAAGCCTATGCAGACTGCCCCCTTATTTCAGTTATTTTGAAAGACTTGCATTTTAGCCAATCAGTGCTCTCTCATAAGTAACTCCACGGGCATGAGCACAATGTTATCTGTATGGCACACATGAACTAATGCCCACTAGCTGTGAAAAACTGTCAAAAGCACTCAGATAAGAGGCAGCCTTCAAGGACTCAGAAATTAGCATATAAGCCTACATAAGTTTTAGCTTTCAAGTAAAAATACCAAGAGAACAAAGCAAATTTGATGATAAAAGTAAATTGGAAAGTTGTTTAAAATTACATGACCTATCTGTATCATGAAAGTTTTATTTTGACAAGACTGTCCATTTAAAAAAGTAAAATATGCACACACAAACAGAGTAAATATTGATTGTACTGTTATATACAAAAGTTCTACTTATCTGAATTTACAGTTCTACCTATCACATAGGTACTCAGAATTTGTTTCCTATTACAAAAATGTAGCATCATCATCATTATTATTATTATTATTATTATTATTGAAGAGGAATTTGATTAATTTGTCATATTCAGTAATGTTATCTGCTCTATGTGCAGCTTGTTGACCTCATAGAAAACTATCAGACTTTGCAGATAACTCTATTAATGGGCATTCAAGTAATCTATGTCTTTCTTAAAATAGCAAAGAGAAAAAGTGAATTGATCCTAATGATAATACACAAGCATTTTAATAAGTGTGCATCAAAGCCAGATTGGCCTACCAGGACACCAGGAGATTTCCCGGTGCGCCTCTTCAGCTGGGGCTGACCAGCTACAATTTAAGGGGGCGGAGCTGCTGGTGAGGCAATGCAGTTGTATCACCTCTCTAGTCAAACAACACTGTGTGACACACTGTTTTGAGTGTCTTCTCCGGATCACACTATGGATAATCATTTTCACACTGTGAAAGGGAGTCATGGAAGAAAACTGGGCATTAGGTTGCCTATGCAACAAGAATTGGTGGTATTTAAATATTTCCAAGGCTGCCTTTTGCTCCCAGTCCGGCCCTGGTATGCATGTGACCACAACTATAGCATTGGGATTATCTACTATGCTGAATTAGCAATACTGGGAACTATGGTTGGTGGTGTATAAAATAATTAGATATATAATAATCCTGAAATTTGTATCTCTAGGAAATATTTTAACCTGCGAGGAATGCTACAATGAGTTCAGCAACAGCTGCCAAGGACATCTTGTGTCCTGTTCCTCCTGTCTGACGGTGGTTAGAAAAGATAACTATAGTGAGTAAAACAAGCATGGACCTCATCTTTTGTACCAGCTCTCCTTTCTTATTTACCAGATTTATTTCCTAAAAACAAGTTACTTAACACCTTAGAGAAAGTATTGTATAGCAATGTTTGCTGCCCTCTCTAGCACAAATGGGACTTAAAGGGACAGTGTAAACCAATTTTCATATAACTGCATGTAATAGACACTACTATAAAAAAGAATAAGCACAGATACTGATATAAATATACGGTATAAAACCTTTTAAAAACTTACTTAGAAGCTCCTCCTCCCAGGTTAGTACTGTTGATGAGGTTTGGCTGGGACACCCACTGAAAGGGGCTGGGAAGACATTTAGAGCAGACACCCCTCCCTTCCCTGCATATGAAAAGACAGCTTAGACAATCAGGAGCCTGAAGTAATCTGTAAATGCGAGTATACATCTGACTCTGCGGGGCTTGGTTAGGAGTCTGAAAATCATCACAATGTTTTTAATATATAAGCAAAACTATACATTGTTACAAAAACACTACCAGATGGGCTATTTAAATGGATCATCTACAAAACATTTATGCAAAGAAAAGTCTAGTGTACAATGTCCCTTTAATAAAAAAAAAAAAAAAGATGTTCTTGAATTTCCTCACCAGATTTTTTACAATTACCATGCTTTCTAAAAAAGTATTTTCACTTATGTCCTAAATGGCATTAAAGCTTCCATATTCAAAGGGCCACAGTAAAGAAAATGGTTCTCTTTGGTAACGTAGCACAGACTGCAATATTTAAACTGCCATAGCAGGCAGCACAAGATCCCCCATTAACCACTTTGTGGCCGTAACTGTATATGGGAGCTTTATTTTTTAAAAATCATACATGTCCCTTCTTCTTCTCTAATAACTTAGAAAATCCCCTTAAATGGTGATATAAAATAAAATAAACTTTAAAGGATTATGAGAATGAAACATATATAGATTAAAGAAGTACATTAAAAAGTTGTTTAAAATTGCATGCTTTGTCTGAATCATGGAAGCACAGTTTTTGTTTCATGTCCCTTTAAGAACCTTCTATTATTTTGTAAATAGATAGCAGATCCAGTTATTAGTTTTTGCAATACTAATAATAATGCTGCAGCTTTTTCATTAACACAAAGCTTGTTATTTGTTTTTGTAACAGCAAATTACTCAAACTTCATGATTCAAAAATCCTGCAGTATGAAGCAATCACTGTGTAACATCTCATACAGTTTGACAACAGCCAATTTCACGCAGAACTTTATTTCTTCTTGCTGTGACAGTGATCATTGTAACAGCGCTAATCGTACTGGTAAGTTAAATGATTCAGTCAAATGAATACAATTTATTTGTTATCAGAATGTTACAGTTTTAATAATAATGTTGTTAATACCTGATTATAGCTACTGTAATTCTCTTTCAAAAGTTAAACTCATAGGACAATTGTCTTCAAAATAACATAGTACTGGCCAGTCACATTCACAATAATATTTGTAGGGACAATTTGCATTGATCATTTATTTTTATGTATTTATTTATTTCTTGTATAATATATATGGAGGTTTTCACATAAATTTATAGACAGTGTAAAATTCTATAAAACATTTTCTCAAGAAAATGTCAAATCAATTCTCAACTATGAACAAAATCACATAAAACAAATGGTTCATAATGAACTAAACAAACAATCCAGAAGAACCTCATATTAATAATAATAATTGTTTTCATAATTTTTATTGAAGGCAAGAATTATAAAGCTACACATATAAGTTTTAAAGAAATATCATCACTACATATTGCGATATTAAAGGGACACAAAACCCAAAATATTTCTATTTTGAATTATATAGAACATACATTTTTAAACAACTTTCCAATTTTCTTGGTATTCTTTATTAAAGGAGCAGCAATTCACTACTGGGTGCTAGCTGAACTCATTGGTTAGAAAATTAAGGGCCAGATTACAAGTGGAGTGCTATTTAGCGCTTTCACTAAATTGCTAATTGCACTAGAAGTAAACTGAAAATGTCGGGTTGCGCTGGTATTACGAATTAAAAGTAAAAAATTATTGCTTTTGCGCTAACCTGAAGCGCGCAAAAAGCTGAACTAGCGCGCAATAACCTATTCCCCTATAGAAGTCAATGGAGCAAAAATAGTGAAAAAAAAACCTAAAATCCGACTCACACACAAACCCTATTGCTTATTCTTATAGGTGCTAACCCGACATGAAAATATGAATATTTTACATTCCAATGTTTTGCACATAGCAGAAAAAGTTCTATTTATGCATAAATAAATATTTCTACATCTGATAGTTTTTTGGTACACTATACTGTATATCTATGCCTATAAATGCATACATGATTATGTATAGGTAGGTATATATATATATATATATATATATATATATATATATATATATATATATATATATGAATATATATTTAGAAATTCTTAAAACATATTCTGCTGTGTGAACTATATTGGAATGTGAAATATTTACAGTAAATACACAGTATAACACTATTAAATATGAATATTGCATAAATATGCTTTTACATGTTTTTATCTACTTAAAGGGACAGTTTACTCAAAAATGTTCTCCCCTTTCATTTGTTCACAATGATTCACTTTACCTGCTGGAGTGTATTAAATTGTTTACAAGTATTTCCTTTACCTTATATTGGCATTTGAAATAGTGGATTTAGCCTGTCATATGCCCACCTATTCTGAAAGTTTCTGACCTTAGGTCCAAGCTATAGATAAGCTGTGTAAGCACAGTCAGCAGAATAAATTACACTCCCAGTGTGGTATAGAGAAGATAAGGTAATAAAATGATAATTTGTTCCATTGTTCCCTCTAAGTATTAGTGTTTGATTTCACAGATAGATATAAGATAAAGAGGCGAGTATATGTACACAATGTGATAAAGTAATGAGATCTGATTATACCTACAAAATCAACCCATTTTATTAGGTTGTGGCTTCAAAACACAAAATCAGCTATTTAATATACACAAATAAAAACCTTAAAAAGCAAATACTTGTTGTACATGTTATACTCTGCAGTATTAAGGGAAAAAACATATCTTCAAGTCCTTATAACGTTTTGGCAATACTTTTTAGAAATAATTTGTATTAGACAGTGTTATTATGAGTGTAAGTGTACTCTGTAATGTATTTTTTATGTGTTTTGTGAGACATTTCTGATTTGCGAAACGGTTAACCAAAGATCTGTGGAAGCGCTAACCTAATGAGCATTAACTTGAATTGTGCTCAAGCAAACGTGTTTACTTTCAACTTGTAATGCCAGCACAGTTTAACTTGCACGCAAACGAACACAAAAACCTGATATCGCTTGCATGCAAACATTTGTGCTCCACTCGTAATCAGGCCCTAAATTAGGCATATATGTGCAGCCACCAATCAACAGCTAGTTCCCAGCCCCTGAGCCTACCTAGGTATACTTTTCAACAAATGATACCAAGTTAATTAAAGGGATACTCAATTCAAAATAAACTTTTATGATTCAGATAGAGCATGCAGTTTTAAGACACTTTCCAATTTACTTTCTTTATCAAATTTTGCCCACTCTTTTTATATTCGTGCTTTCTGGGGAACAAGATCCTACTGAGCATGTGCACCAGCTCACAGGGTATACGTATACTAGTCTGTGATTGGCTGATGTCTGTCACATGATACAGGGGGGCACAAAATGGGAGAAAAAAATAAAATTGTAAATCTACTGCTTATTTGAAATTCAGAGTAGGTGTTATTGCATTGTCTTTTTATTAAGCACTTGTTAATTATGCAATTCTACTACATTGAGTGGTCTTTTAAGCAAATTAGATAATAGAAGTAAATTGGAAAATTGTTTAAAATGTAATGCTCTATCAGAATCATGAAAAAAGTCATTTGAGTTTCATGTCCCTTTAATATTTGCTAATATAATAAAACTATTCTGCTTTATTAAAACTAACAAATACCAATAGTTGTACGATTAAAGTGATGGAAAATCCAAGGGTTTAACAAACGCTAGGATTTTCCATCACTAAAAATCAAGGGGAGTTTCATTCATCAACCTTGTAAAAAATGGTGCTAAACTCACCCTTTCTGTGTTGTTGCACAGCGCTAAATTCAGTGGCTCCGGCTGCCTACAGCACAACGATCTTCTTCAATGAGGTGACGTTTGCACCTTTGAACCAATAGCGGTGTTTGTCAACTGACAGGATTCTGTATACCCGCACAGCTATTGGTTCAGAGTGCAAGCGGCACCTCATTGGTAGAAGATTGTTGTGCCTTGGGCAGCCTGCGTTGCTGAATTTAGCGCTGTGCAACGTCACAGAAAGGGTGAGCACCCTTTTTTACAAGGTCGATGAATGAAAGTCCCCTTGATTTTTAGTGATGGTAAATCCTAGCATTTGTTAAACATTTAGATTTACCATCACTTTAAGCACTTAAAAAGATTTAATAAGCCTTTTCCCCACTGCTTTTTATAATGTCATAGCACACATGCACCAGATCAAAATATGCGTGTGCTCATATTTTTGTATTAAACCTAGTTATGTTATCAATAAAAAAATGTTTTAATGTAAGCCCAT
Organism: Bombina bombina; assembly: GCF_027579735.1. NCBI lineage: Eukaryota > Metazoa > Chordata > Amphibia > Anura > Bombinatoridae > Bombina > Bombina bombina. The sequence goes on along the minus strand of NC_069506.1, from coordinate 232,143,368 downwards.
TATTTCAGCAGTAATAAAGTACAAACGACTTACAAACAGCAGAGCGAGTTTCTATAACAACATAATTACTCTGAAGCAATAATTATATAGAAGGCTGGCAATTTCTGCTATTAACAGAACTAGAAAGAAACTGCAGACGAGTTTAGGCTTTTGTCATGTTTATTATTGAGTAGATTAGACATTTCTCTAACTGGGGAACTTTTTCCCTTTACTGGTAAACATTTGACATTTTTTCACAACTGTATAAACCTCAAAATGTGTGATCTTGACAGAAAAAAAATGTGTAAATCATTTACTTAAAGGGACACTGAACCCAATTTTTTTTTCTTTCATGATTTATATAGAGCATGCAATTTTCAGCAACTTTCTAATTTACTCCTATTATCATTTTTTTCATTCTCTTGCTATCTTTATTTGAAAAAGAAGGCATCTAAGTTAAGGAGTCAGACAATTTTTGGTTAAGCACCCTGGATAGCACTTTTTCATTGGTGCTGTCCAATCTGCAAGGACAACCCAGGTTATTCACCAAAAATGGGCCGGCATCTAAACTTACATTCTAGCTTTGCAAATAAAGATACCAAGAGAATGAAGACAATTTGATAATAGGAGTAAATTAGAAAGATGGTTACAATTGACTGCTCCATCTGAAACATGAAAGAAACAATTTGGGTTCAGTGTCCCTTTAAAACCTGTGCAGCTCTGGACATTCGTAAATTCCTTGATTTCCAAGTAGCACTTAAACTTTACTTATCATAAGCCACAGTTTGCCCAGATGTATAGAAAATGAATGTTTAAAGGGACATAAAAGCCAAAAAAAAACTATTTCATAATTCAGAAAGAAAATACAATTTTAAACTTTCCAATTTACTTCTATTACCATTTTTCTGTGTTTGAATGTTATCCTTTGTTGAAAAACCCAGGAGTGTGCAAGTATCTACAGCACTAAGACAGCAGCAGGTTTGCAACAATGTTATACATTAGCAAGAGCAATAGGTGGCAGCACTATTTCCTGTCATGTAATGCTCAAGACATGCGCACACTACCTATCTAGATAGCTCTACAATAAAGAATAATATGAGAACAAAGCCAATCTGATACTAGAAGTAAATTAGAAACCTTTTTAAAATTGCATGTTCTGTCTGCATTATAAAAAACATTTTGGTTTCATGTCCCTTTAAAGTGCATATCTGATACAATATAAAAGCATCTCCTTTTCAGAATGTTGCACAACTGGTGTAGTGCCCCCAATATACACTGTTCTCTGCCCTAACGTTCTAGAGCTGCTATGTGCATCATGTGACAGCATTGCACAATAATTCAGGCCATGTAAGACATGTTTATGCTATTGCATTATGCAGCAGTAATACAATGCTCTACTGGGAGCTAGCTGAACATATCAGGTGAACCAGTGACAAAAGGCATATAATTGCAGCCACCAATCAGCAGCTAGTGCATTGCTGCTCCTGAGCCTACCTAGGTATGCTTTTCAACAAAGGATACAAAGAAAGCAAATTAGAAAGTGGTTTAAAATTACATGCTCTATCTGAATCACAAAAATATAATTTTGACTTTACTGTCCCTTTAATGCATGAAAGCCCACTAATAAAACTTTTGGTATTAGGTGAAGGGATGCTTTATTAATTTTAAACATGTTTTCCCATTTAAAACAAGGTCCCTAGGAAACCTCACAAGTATCTATGAATCTAGACCATTGTCATAATCTTCTAAGTTTAATTTAATTGCAGGGTGGTTCTGTTTTGTAATTATAAAACCTGACTTCACAAACCTAATACAGAAAATTATTCTCTGCAATTTCAGATATTTTAAAGGGATACTAAAGCCAATTTCTTTTCTTTAATTATTTAATTTTAAGCAACTTTCTAATTTACTCCTATTATCATTTTTTTTCCATTCTCTTGCTATCTTTATTTAAAAAGCAGGAATGTAAAGCTTAGGAACGGGGCCATTTTTGGTCCAGAACCTGGGTTGGGCTTGCTTATTGGTGGCTAAATGTAGCCACCAATAAGCAAGCGCTATCCAGGGTATTGAACTTAAAATAGGCCTGCTCCTAAGCTTTACATTCCTGCTTTTTAAATAAAGATAGCAAGATAACAAAGTAAAAATGCTAATAGGAGTAAATTAGAAAGTTTCTTAAAATTGCTTGCTCTATCTGAATCATGAAAGAAAAAATGTGGATTTAGTGTCCATTTAAAGTATTTGTATTTGTTTTAGTTCTCACACTATTTTAATGCAGTTTCTGCCTGGGACTAACAGTGTTTTAACTTGTTAAAAACATTAATCATGAATTCACATAATAAAAATTTGTTTTAAGTTTTTTTTATTCTAAATTTCATGCATGTTTCCGGTTCTTAAACCACCAAGTTAAAGGGTATATTCCAACTGTCAACGTAATGTATGGGTAAAGGCAATCATGGTACTCTCATGCCCTGGAGCAAATAAAGCAAAACAAGAAAAGCAAGTTGACATAAGTTTAGTTCTTTTTCTTAGAACAATCTCTTGATATTGTTGAATGTGTTCAGCTGTGGAAAATCCTAGCCTCAGTTTAGTAGTCAGTATTGTAATATCCATACAAGGTGATACGTGTCAAATCTTTCCTCTGTATTATTATTTTCATCCCACTGATTATGAAAATGGAAACAGTCTACCTGTACACTAAATGACATCATAAACATAGGAATACCTGCTACAACTTGCAGATTCATAAGAAATTCTAGGATCAAAGTCTGAAGCTTCATTTGAAAGTACCAAGAGTGCTATCCTCTTTTCTGTATAATTCCAGGTTGCTCCTGCATGTTTAAGAAGTGAATGTTTTATTCAAATTAATTTAATTAACTAATCTGCCTTTCCTCAGTTCCTTCACAAAATACTACAGAGAATGGGGTGGAATGTCCAGTCTGCCTTTTGCAGGATGCAGACAACTGTGTAGCCAATGAAACAATTAAATGTACCGGACTGGAAACCAAATGCCTTTCTTTTTCAGGACGAGTGCATATGCAAGGTATGATGCGCAATAATCAGATTTAATTGTGATTTTATTTTACGTTCCCTTTATTCAAAACTGCATTATAAAAAAAGAGTAAAAAAAATATTTTAAAATATTGGCAAAGTGTTTTCAAATCTTATGTTAATATTATTAATTCTACTTACTGCAGAAAATCACATTTCAGGAGTAGGGTTTTACGATTTGGGTAGATTTGTTTGTGAAATCAGTGAGTGTTTTCTAAAAGAGGAGTAAGGAAGAAAGTAGGAGGGACTTGGACTAAACCAGGAGTCAGACAAAAAAGTAGGAGGGGCATACACTTAAACAGTAGTCGGGAAGAAAGTAGGAGGGCTTGGACTAAAACAGGAGCCAGACAGAAAGTTGGAGGGGCATAAACAAATAGGAGTCAGACAGAAAGAAGAAGGGGCTTGGACTAAACCAGTAGTCAGACAGAAAGTAGGAGGGGCTTGGAATTGACCAGGAGTCAGACAGAAAGTAGGAGGGGCTTGGACTGGATGAGAAGTCAGACAGAAAGTAGGAGGGTCTAAGACAAAAAAGGGAGTCAGACATAAAGTAGGAGGGTCTAAGACTAAAACGGGAGTCAGTCAGAAAGTAGGATGGGCTTGAAAAAACAGTAAGAAATAATGCAAAGTTTCATTCATATTGTGCTGCTATTGTGAGAATGCCCTGATATGCTGAAGTTACAACAAAAGTATTGATCTTAGATATTTGTTCAGTTCAGAAATTTTCATTGGATATGTAATACATATCTAAACCTCACTATTGCCCTTTTGAAGTTAATGCATGCACACTGAGTGTCAGTGACAGTACTTCTAATGTGTTTAACTTGTTTGAGGGGGTTAAACACATAGTAGTGCAGGTTTGCTACTCTTAGATGACATGCACTATTGAATTACATAGATGACAGAATAATGTCCCAGTATATTGTATCAAATTATGAAAAAATGCAATTTTCCCTATAAATTGAGCCCTGGAAGAATGTACATGTAGGGTTGGGCTTTTGACCCCATTGCAGTTCAGGAACAGATCCAGGTTAGGGAGCTTGTCTTGGTCGGCTATATGTAGGTTAACTAGGGTGGATGTATTTCTGGAGCAAACGTGATAAAACGCTCCCTCACTCTCCTTTTTTATGGTGTCATGTCAAAGCTCATTGGGGTGTTTTCCTGGTGGATTTGGGGTTTTATGGTCAAGATGGTACCTTTTCGGTTGTCCAGGAGAAGTTAGGCTTTCTAGTATGGAAGTAGAGTTTGGGAAACTATTTATTGCAAGCCCTACGGGGGGTTATTTATGGATTTTATTATTATGTAATGTAATTCTGTTTATATTAAAGGGACACTGTACCCAAATTTTTTTATTTTGTGATTCAGATACAGCATGCAATTTTAAGCAACTTTCTAATTTACTCCTATTATCAATTTCTCTTCGTTCTCTTGCTATCTTTACATGAAAAAGAAGGCATGTAAGCTTTTTTCTAGGTTCAGAACTCTGGACAGCAGTTTTTGATTGGTGGATGCATTTATCCACCAATCAACAAGGACAACCTAGGTTGTTCACCAAAAATGGGCCACCATCTAAACTTACATTATTGCATTTCAAATAAAGATACCAAGAGAATAAAGAACATTTAAAAATAGGAGTAAATTAGAAAGTTGCTTACAATTGCATGCTCTATCTGAAGCACAAAAGAAAATATTTGGGTACAGTGTCCCTTTAAGGTTTTAAATAAGTAAATAAATCAGAACATATGCCTTTTATAACCCATTTTGTGTTATTTGGGAGCATATTGCCTAATGAGGGGCTCAAATTTAAGTAAGAACTGGCTACGGATTCCCCAATAATGGCTGGTTAAAATAAAGGGAAGCAGATTGCAAAGTTATATCTCTTAAAGGGACACTAAAGTCAAAATTAAACTTTCATGATTCAGATACAGCGTGCAATTTTAATCAACTCTCTAATTTACTCCTATTATAATTTTTTCTTCCTTCTCTTGGTATCTTTATTTGTAAAGAAGGAATGTTCGCTTAAGAACCAGCCCATTTTTGTTTCAAGACCTGGGTTGCACTTGCTTAATGATGGCTATATGTACCCACCAATCAGCAAGCATTAGCCAGGGTGCTGAACCACAAATGAACCGGCTCCTTAGCTTACATTCCTACTTTTAAAAAAAAAAGATACCAAGATAATGAGAAAAAAAAACAATAATAGGAGTAAATTAGAAAGTTGCTTAAAATTACATGCTCTATCTGAATAATGAAAGAAAAGAATTGGGTTTACTATCCCTTTAACAATCACTCCTGCTTGTTAAGGTTATTGATTTCTTTTTCAGTTATTGAATTTGGAGAAACATTATCCATATGGTTGTATTTGTTCTTTTTTTCAAATCATATTATAGCAAGGGGTGGTTTCTTTTGAACTTAGCACATTTTACTGATTAATAAACTTTGAAGAAATTATCTTTATGGCTGGAAAAAAAATCCTTTTTCCCAATCCATAGGAATACTGTCATGTAGACATAGTCATGAGTAAATAATCCTTGTTATGATGGAGTAAAATAATCAGCGTGTTACCTCTATAGCACAGTTCCCTATGTAGATGTTAGAGTTGTGGAGGCAAAAGTGCTTTGCTTTAAATTTTGTTGCAAGTACTTTTTTATAAATTGGTTGAGGTTCTGTAGTGTGAAAGATACAAAGATTATTGCCATTCTAATGCATGTCTCACTATTTCTTTAATTCCAGGTGCTGTAAACCAATATGCATTTCAGGGATGTGTCACTGAAAATGTTTGCAATTCTGAAGACTTCCCTACTTACCCAATCACATATATACAAGAGGGCTTCAAAAGCAATTGCACAGACGGCATAGTTACTAACCATTCCCTTAATGTAACCCAGCCACCGCAATAAGAAGCAGAGTATGCACACTAGTAATTGCTGAGTGAATCAATGTTGCTATTGTAATGAAGCAGCAAAGTGTAATCAGTTAACAGCAAAGCTTTATTAGTGTATCAATGTAAGTAGTCACAAAGGTCTTAATAAAAATAAGTTATTACTCTTTCTTCTGTGTCCAGGATTGTAATCATTTTCTGTTGGGTCAGTTTTATATCTATATATACATACACACCTATATATACAGTATATATATATATATATATATATATATATATATATATATATATTACAATTTCTGTAAATGCACATAGATTAATTACAATTCTTTGTAATTTGCATGATGCATACTTAAATACACTTTTGAAACAGCTATAGCTTTTTTTAGAAGCATTTTTGCTAATCCATGCATATTACAAAAATGCTTCTATTCAAAACTGATATGTCTCCTTGTGGATTCCAATTTTGGCTGGACAGTCTCTTTAAGAACTAGTGTGAGTGCAGAAGCGTACAGAAATCATGTATTCAAGTTTGGTGTGTTTTGCGGATCACACCACTTCCGGCACCTATGATCACAGTCTATTGGGAGAAAGACCAGTGTCCTTGCTTAAGAAATGCCAAAAAGGCTTCCAAGATAGTGGTGGTAAGCTCTCTGGTTTTGTTTGTAAATATATATATATTAAGCACCTTGTAAAATAAAATATTTTATTGCAGTATATAAATTACATAGTACAATCAGAAATACATATATTAAGGAAAGTAAACATATAATATAATTTAATATCTGTTTCTCTGCACAAATATATGGATTGTGTGAGGAAAGTGTCCCTGAAACATCACTAATTTGTACTTTGTAATTGATATATTACAGTATAAAACATGTATTTGATTTTACAAAGTGAGTGCATTTTCCAAGAAATGTGTTCAATAGTTACAATATAACACTTTAGCAGACGGAAGACTGGTGAGTGAGTGAGAGAGAGAGAGAGAGAGAGAGAGTGAGAGAGTGAGAGAATTGGAGTGCATGACAGTTCTGAAGATCCAACATTATTTAGGTGTCACAGTGCCAATCTGGCTGTCCTGCAGTGTTTGATTGATGTAATATATGTATATAAAAGTCACTTTCCATTTAAGAGGGATTTTACTAATCCCCTTATTATATAGACCTTTATATAGGCTTTTGGACAATTTTGTTAAAAAAAAAAAAGTAAGAACTAGAATATATATATATATATATATATATATATATATATATAAATGATCCAAGCAAATGCACTCTCAGGTCTTTTCAATAGGTTCTTTTAATGGAACGTTTTCGGGGTTCACAACCCCTTCATCAGCATAAACAAATAACCAAATATCACACAATTTATAGTATATCTAAACAGTGTCTCACCAAACAAATTTGCTTTCAAAAGTGCGCCAAAATACCGAGTGTGGAACGCATCTTGCGTTCCACCGTGATCATGTCAACCGGAAGTGATGTCACTTCTGGTTTCGCGACATGATAGAAACATATGAACATTACTTTGTGTTGCAATTAATAACACATTATAGTGTACTCAACTATATCTAATAGACAATTTAAGAATAATGCCAACAAACAGAAATAATTGCCTGTGATCTGTACATTCAATATTATAGTGTGAATCAATCGTCATAGTAAACGTAACTATGGTTACGAGACATCACTAAGTGATTGTGTTTATATGGTAGAAAATTCACTCGTGCAACAAATATATACAATGACATGAATTGCTAATACTGTTTTAGCAATATTCTGTATCATGTCCATTACCAGCTATGCATGATACTATATACATAGATACGTAAAAAAACGGGGAACTAAACATAAAAATAAAAGTAAAACCATAAACTTAAAAAGTAGCTGTTCTTGTTCAGACTCATTATCAAAACATATAGCAATGTGCATTGCCAACTGCATAGTATATATACTTTATACAAGCAGTGTATCAATAAAACGTTTTGCAACATTGTTCTGTTGTATATTGCCCTAAATGTAAACATATATAAAAGATGTACTGTGGCTATTTTACGTACGGCTTGTTATGTTAGCATTCAACCTTAGCCAATTAGAAAGTACATCTGTATCTCTCAGATATATGGCCCACTGTAACACATTCACTAAATGATATAGTTAAACCTCAAAGGCTTTCAAATTTAGCATACTAGGACAAAGAGCAGTATATTGAGTCATGACCATCATTATTGTGCCTCTATTTCTATGTATAGAATCATGTGACCCATAACTTATTCATGTACATTATATGGTGTATATAAATATATCTAGACAATGTCTAGAGTTTAATATCTTGTGACACCACAATGATTCAAATAACGATGTCCAACATGTAGATGACCAAGTGTGGATACATAAGGACAGTTCATCTTATAGCTTCTTGGTGTTATGTAGCTAGATTGGTATTATTCCCAATTAAAGGTATAGGGTGCGAAATTGGGTAATTTCACCTCAGAGACCAGGCTTCCACAACCAAGATGGGGGATGAATTCCTCCACCCTGGTGTGTCGTGAGTCCCCAGCTCACATCGCTCGGAAGAGCCATGGGGTTGGGAGCTACACGTAGCCACAATGACCCTAGGTTATACCCCAAGCATGTAGCACTATCTTATACCCTTAGGTAAGATTTTTGAAATCTGGGGTGGTTTCAAAAATCTTACCTAAGGGTATAAGATAGTGCTACATGCTTGGGGTATAACCTAGGGTCATTGTGGCTACGTGTAGCTCCCAACCCCATGGCTCTTCCGAGCGATGTGAGCTGGGGACTCACGACACACCAGGGTGGAGGAATTCATCCCCCATCTTGGTTGTGGAAGCCTGGTCTCTGAGGTGAAATTACCCAATTTCGCACCCTATACCTTTAATTGGGAATAATACCAATCTAGCTACATAACACCAAGAAGCTATAAGATGAACTGTCCTTATGTATCCACACTTGGTCATCTACATGTTGGACATCGTTATTTGAATCATTGTGGTGTCACAAGATATTAAACTCTAGACATTGTCTAGATATATTTATATACACCATATAATGTACATGAATAAGTTATGGGTCACATGATTCTATACATAGAAATAGAGGCACAATAATGATGGTCATGACTCAATATACTGCTCTTTGTCCTAGTATGCTAAATTTGAAAGCCTTTGAGGTTTAACTATATCATTTAGTGAATGTGTTACAGTGGGCCATATATCTGAGAGATACAGATGTACTTTCTAATTGGCTAAGGTTGAATGCTAACATAACAAGCCGTACGTAAAATAGCCACAGTACATCTTTTATATATGTTTACATTTAGGGCAATATACAACAGAACAATGTTGCAAAACGTTTTATTGATACACTGCTTGTATAAAGTATATATACTATGCAGTTGGCAATGCACATTGCTATATGTTTTGATAATGAGTCTGAGCAAGAACAGCTACTTTTTAAGTTTATGGTTTTACTTTTATTTTTATGTTTAGTTCCCCGTTTTTTTACGTATCTATGTATATAGTATCATGCATAGCTGGTAATGGACATGATACAGAATATTGCTAAAACAGTATTAGCAATTCATGTCATTGTATATATTTGTTGCACGAGTGAATTTTCTACCATATAAACACAATCACTTAGTGATGTCTCGTAACCATAGTTATGGTTACTATGACGATTGATTCACACTATAATATTGAATGTACAGATCACAGGCAATTATTTCTGTTTGTTGGCATTATTCTTAAATTGTCTATTAGATAATGTTGAGTACACTATAACGTGTTATTAATTGCAACACAAAGTAATGTTCATATGTTTCTATCATGTCGCAAAACCGGAAGTGACATCACTTCCGGTTGACATGATCACGGTGGAACGCAAGATGAGTTCCACACTCGGTATTTTGGCGCACTTTTGAAAGCAAATTTGTTTGGTGAGACACTGTTTAGATATACTATAAATTGTGTGATATTTGGTTATTTGTTTATGCTGATGAAGGGGTTGTGAACCCCGAAAACGTTCCATTAAAAGAACCTATTGAAAATACCTGAGAGTGCATTTGCTTGGATCATTTATATTACTTATTTCTGCACCCAGGCGGTTGATACTTGGAGGGTAGAGCTGGAAATTGTTTGCATATTATATATATATATATTTATATATGTATAAACCAGCATAAAGGAAGTCACTCACAGGGTCTTGCAAAAAAATAAAGCATTTATTTGACGTTTCGGGTGTTACCCCTTTCTAAAAAACAGCACAGTGTAAAACAGTATACTCACCCCCCTTAAATACCCCTGCACAGCAAACAATTAGGGCTAGATTTATCAACCCTGAGGCGTACAGGGGCGCGTATACGCGCCCCTGTACACCTCAGCTCGCCTGTGGCAGGGCGCAATTACCCGCAGGTAATTAACATTGCACATGAGCGCAATTTTGCGCTCACGTGCAATCCCGCCCCCTGCCCGCGCACAGCCAATCACACGCAGGCAGGAGCTGTCAATCTCCTCGGTCGGACTCGACCGAGGAGATTGAATTTCGCCAGAATAGATGTGGCGAAGATGTTAGGGAAGCAGAGGTCTGGTGACCGCTGCTTGATAAATCGCGGCGAGCAAGTTCTTGTGAGAACTTGCTGCCGCAGGGGCTTGATAAATCTAGCCCTAAGTGTGGAATGCGCCCTGGTAACCCGGAAGTACACCCAAGTCATGTGATACAAGGTCACGCCCCATTGGCATGGCAACCAGACACTCAGCAGTGCAAACTGAGTGACAGTTAAAAACAACAGCAAAACAGATTGATAGGAGCAATGTTAAAATAGGAGCAATATTAAAATACAGGCATGGGTAAATACAAGCATGGGTACATACAAACAAGCAGTAGTATAATATAATGTAGGTACCGTTAATCACCGAAATCACTCAACGCATATACATGCAAACATTCAAAGGGTATACCTAGCCAAAACAATATAATAAATTAGGTACGGATAATGTACATCTGTGGAGCCCAGGCATTCAACTACCCATATACCGTAAAAGTATTCCTAGCGCAGTCTAACACGACTCCCCATGTGTAGTACACAATAAGCTATGCATGCAGGTGGTATACACATATAGTAAACGGCATATAACAAGGCATAGAAACTAAGTCATGAGAGTCTTTGAAATTCCCTTTAAGAATTTTAATCCTGAGGTTAAGGATGGAGTGACCAGTCTGGGTAAAGTGATGACCAACAGGGGTACAATAAGTGACCAGTCTGAGTAAAGTGATGACCAACAGGGGTACCCCTGTTGGTCATCACTTTACCCAGACTGGTCACACCATCCTTAACCTCAGGATTAAAATTCTTAAAGGGAATTTCAAAGACTCTCATGAACGAAAGACGTTTGAGATGAAAATGATCACACATTTCAATACCAGAAATGAAGGACTTAATGTAGACTCTGGCTTTCTCACACACTACCATAACTTTCTATAATCTCTCATCTTATTGTCCTACATCGGTTTCTTTTTCCTTTTTGTTTTTTCCTCTCATCTGGCTTATTTACTCTCCTCTGTTTATTTATTCTTTCTGGCTATTCTCAGCTATTTTCTCCTTCAGACACATTCTCTGCTTTTATGACCCCCTCTCACCCCCCTTCCTCCCTTCCATTTGTTGTATGTGTGTATCTATATCAGAATGATCTGTATTGCTTTAGACCTGAGGAAGAGACGAAAACTCTCGAAAGCTTGTCTTTTAAATATTATGTTAGTCCAATAAAAAAGGTATCACTGCATACTGCAATACTTTGTTTTTTGAGCATATATATATATATATATATATATATATATATATATATATATGTATGTATATGTATAAAGACAAAGTGCACTCCTAACTTCCAAAACCAGGCCTTGGGTGCAGCAAAGGTAATATCCAATGTGAGCAGAAGGAAGTGCACTCCAAAGGGCTTGTTAAATATTCACCTTTATTTTGTGAAAGTTTTTGAGCTTATACAGCTCGTCCTCAGACAGGCAAAGTATGAACAGTTACACTTACCACCACCGTGACTAAATACCCATCACACCGCAACGTCACGCTCTACACGTTTGACACACCCCCTAAGGGGAGCGGTTGGCCTTGTCAGTGCGGCGAAGCAATATGGACCCCAGTGACATATAAATTATTACACTAAAAGCAAGTCAGCTGTAGGTGACAGACACAAAGCAGGATTGATCAGATAGTAGTATAATTATAGAACGGCAAGCAAAATGCAGTGATCGCGTCACCATGGTGGCAGTGTAACAGACACATCCATTAGTCAATATACGTAAGCCAATCAGAGCGGGCAATAACATGCAGAACTGTCAGAACACAAGCAAAGAGAATCATCATAAACGGCAGATAGAGAGAGCAAACGTGATATGTGTGATCGACAGGTTGAGAGAGATCAGAGCGACAGGGACGGGTAAACATCAACCCAATGACATAATTAAAATATAGTAGTTCTAAGCTCACAAACAACCAACGATCACCATAGTAACCGCAAAACAAAGGCGGTAATAGGTTAAAGTATCCAACCAGTAATGGAGAGGGCAGCATAGTAAGAAAGACCGTTCATAAGTGACATACTCATAAAGTAGCTAAAATTGTGATCGCCGGTATGGGGGAGTTCAAACAAATAATTAGAGAAGGCGAACATCGTCCCTGTATTGTTTGCACACGGCAAAAAGTTTGAGCCCACACATAACCCACGAATTAAGAGCAGAAATAGAATACCACCAGAGACAACCAAAAAGAGAGTGGGACAAGAGTCACATAGTGTAGAAAATAGTATATATGGGATATTGATAAATCAATAATCTTAGAAGGAAAAACATATATATACTAATCTAAAGCAAAGCGTTCCAAGTAACCATGGAAACCAGCCAGGAGACTAGAGGGAGATATAACAGTGTCACAAAGACAAACTGAAATGTAAAAATATATAGAATCCAAAGTAAACAATATAGAAAGGAATCCATTATAGGGAGACATAAGAAATGAAAAATGATAAGCCAAATATAAAAGAAAAAGAAGAAGAAATGAGAGGGAAATGACTATTGCCAATAGAATAACATGGCAAAGTGAACAGTATTGAGAAAAATGAATAATAAAAATTACAGATTACAGAATAGAAGGTGGCTCTCAATAAGGCATACTAGTATGTCTAAAGGAACACCTGCCAATCAAGGAATGCATTGAGTCCCTTTGGTGTGACAGTTTCCAGCTTGAACATCCAGCGAGATTCTCTTTGAAGTAGTAGTTTGTTGCTCAATATCCCATATATACTATTTTCTACACTATGTGACTCTTGTCCCACTCTCTTTTTGGTTGTCTCTGGTGGTATTCTATTTCTGCTCTTAATTCGTGGGTTATGTGTGGGCTCAAACTTTTTGCCGTGTGCAAACAATACAGGGACGATGTTCGCCTTCTCTAATTATTTGTTTGAACTCCCCCATACCGGCGATCACAATTTTAGCTACTTTATGAGTATGTCACTTATGAACGGTCTTTCTTACTATGCTGCCCTCTCCATTACTGGTTGGATACTTTAACCTATTACCGCCTTTGTTTTGCTGTTACTATGGTAATCGTTGGTTGTTTGTGAGCTTAGAACTACTATATTTTAATTATGTCATCGGGTTGATGTTTACCCGTCCCTGTTGCTGTGATCTCTCTCAACCTGTCGATCACACATATCACGTTTGCTCTCTCTATCTGCCGTTTATGATGATTCTCTTTGCTTGTGTTCTGACAGTTCTGCATGTTATTGCCCGCTCTGATTGGCTTACGTATATTGACTAATGGATGTGTCTGTTACACTGTCACCATGGTGAGGCGATCACAGCATTTTGCTTGCCGTTCTATAATTATACTACTATCTGATCAATCCTGCTTTGTGTCTGTCACCTACAGCTGACTTGCTTTTAGTGTAATAATTTATATGTCACTGGGGTCCATATTGCTTCGCCACACTGGCACGGCCGACCGCTCCCCTTAGGGGGTGTGTCCAACGTGTAGAGCGTGACGTTGCGGTGTGATGGGTATTTAGTCACGGTGGTGGTAAGTGTAACTGTTCATACTTTGCCTGTCTGAGGACGAGCTGTATAAGCTCGAAAACTTTCACAAAATAAAGGTGAATATTTAACAAGCCCTTTGGAGTGCGCTTCCTTCTGCTCACATTATATATATATATATATATATATATATATATATATATATATATATATATATATATATATATATATTATATAGGAACAGGTTTGCTTTTAGCTGCACCTTTAATGCATCAATACTGCATATGCCACTCAGGATCATGGCAGTAAGATGCATTGACAATAACTGGTATTATAGTTGCATGAGGCACAGGGAGAAAAAAAGACACTTGGAATGGTCTGTGGAAGACAGCAGAAGGGTGTGTGATGATCTGTATAGGATGGAAGAGGTGTGGAATGATTTGTGTGGGAGATAAGAAGTGTGTGTATTGGTCTGTATGGGAGTGAAGAGGTGTATGATGATCTTGGAGAAAGAGAAGAGGTGTGTGATGGTCTGTATAGGATGGAAGAGGTGTGTGATGATCTGTGTGGGTGATAAAAGGTGTGATATTCTGTATAGAATGGAAGAGGTGTGTGATGATCTGAGTGGTAGATAAGAGGTGTGTGATGGTCTGTATAGGATGAAAGAGGTGTGTGATTATCTGTATGGGAGATAAGAGGTGTGTGATGATCTGTGTGGGATGGAAGAGGTGTGGAATGATTTGTGTGGGAGAGAAGAGGTGCATGATGGTCTAGGAGGGAGAGAAGAGGTGTGTGATGGTCTGTATAGGATGGAAGAGGTGTGGAATGATTTGTGTGGGAGATAAGAAGTGTGTGTAATGGTCTGTATGGGAGTGAAGAGGTGTATGATGATCTTGGAGAAAGAGAAGAGGTGTGTGATGGTCTGTATAGGATGGAAGAGGTGTGTGATGATCTGTGTGGGTGATAAAAGGTGTGATATTCTGTATAGAATGGAAGAGGTGTGTGATGATCTGAGTGGGTGATAAAAGGTGTGTGGTGATCTGTGTGGTAGATAAGAGGTGTGTGATGGTCTGTATAGGATGAAAGAGGTGTGTGATTATCTGTATGGGAGATAAGAGGTGTGTGATGATCTGTGTGGGAGATAAGAGGTGTGTGATAGTCATATATGGGAGAGAAGTAGTGTGTGATGATCTTGGAGTAAGAGAAGAGGTGTGTGATGGTCTGTAGAGGAAGGAAGATGTATGTTATGATCTGTGTGGGAGATAAGAGGTGTGTGATGATCTGTGTGGGAGATAAGAGGTGTGTGATAGTCATATATGGGAGAGAAGTAGTGTGTGATGATCTTGGAGTAAGAGAAGAGGTGTGTGATGGTCTGTAGAGGAAGGAAGATGTATGTTATGATCTGTGTGGGAGATAAGAGGTGTGTGATGATCTGTGTGGGAGATAAGAGGTGTGTGACAATCTGTAAAGGAGGGAAGAGTTGTTTGATGATCTTTGTGGGAGAGAAGAGTTGTGTGATGATCTTGGAGTAAGAGAAGAGGTGTGTGATGGTCGGTATAAGAAGGAAGATGTATGTTCTCTTGCTTGCAGAGGAGAAACACACAGTGATTTATTCACACACTGCATATAATATTTTAACTTTTGTACGTGCATTTCTATGTATTGCTCTATTTAAATTGTATAGTAAAACTTTTACCCTTAGAATGGCTTTGTGCGCTCCTGTCTTTTCTTGTTTTTTAGAGAGCTGAAGTGTGTAATATCTGCGAAAAAGAAGAGGTGTGTGATGATCTGTGTGGGAGAGCTGATGTGTGATCTGTTTGAGGAAGAAGAGGTGCCTGATGATCTGGGTGCGAAAGATGGCCTGTGTGGGAAAGAAGAGGTTCCCGATGGTCTGTCAGGTCGAGGTGAGGTTTGATCTGTGAGGAAGAGAAGAAGTATGTGCTCATCTGTGTGGGAGAGAAGAGGTGTGTGAGGGTCTGTTTGGGAGATAATAGGTGTGCAATGGTCTGTTTGGGAAAGAAAAGGTGCATAAGGTCTGTGTGGGAGTGAAGAGGTGTGTGATGAGAGAAAAGAGAAAAGAGGCATAGTTATCTGTGCAGGAGATAAGAGTTGCGTTATGGTCTGTGTAGGACAGAAGAGGTGCGTGATGATCTGTGTGGAAGAGAAGAGGTGCATAATGGTCTGCGTGGGAGAGAGGAGGTGCTTGATGATCTGAATAGGAGACTGCATACGTACCACTAAGATAAACATCTGTGGTTCCAATGGTTTGGTCTGAGTTTTATTCTGGCACATTGCTGACAGAGAGGCTGCAGATGCCATTTGAGTCTTATCTTAAGTCTGTAGAGGGAATGGGGCTGACAGACAGGCTATATGATTGTTTGCATCTTATCTAAGGTTTGATGTGGGTATGGGCTTTATAGAGAGTTGTATTACAAGCGGTCTTAGCTGAGGTCTGATGTATATATGTTTCTAATATAGAGAATAAAGGGCCATTTCAGGGACCACAACTTTATGTTAAACTGTAAAATAATTCACTGGGCAAAGCCAAATTGTGAACCGCTTGTTAAATATGAATCAAATGTACAAATAATTACCTTGGAAGCACCCACTTGCTGCATTGTTACAAAATACCTTTTGATAACTTTTTATCGAATATAGGCTTTCCTCAAGTGTTAAACAATATAAATACACTTTTATCCTAGCTCCTAAATTTTAGGAATGGCTCATAATTAAACATTTTATAAATATTATATTATACATAGTATACATTGTGCTATGGTGGAAGGCTATGGTTAGTTGAAATAGGGACATTCAAATTATCACTGTTTTAGTGTTACAATTATTCTCTGCATGTGCATGTGAAGCATAGCTAGATATTCTCAGTGCACCATACTGCAGCTGTTCAGAGTGCCAGTGGGCTTTTATCATGTCAACAGTTAACAAAATATGTCATTATCATATGGTACAAGCACCTTAGGCTTTCTGGGAGAAAGACCATTGCCTTGCTGAATAGACGCCAAAAAGGCTTCCAAGATAGTAGTGGTAAGCTCTCTGTTTTTTTTTGTAAATATATATATATATATTAAGTCCCTTGTAAAATAAAATATTTTATTGCAGTATATAAATTACATAGAACAAGTAAGAGACATTTTGAAGCTCATTAGTACATATATACAATTAGAAATACATATATTAAGGAAAGTAAACATATAATTTAATATCTCTCTCTATGGTTTATGTGAGGATTCAAGATAGCATGGTTGGGGTGGGGGGCTGAAACAGTGTAGCTAGAGTTACTTGCTGTGGGCTAGTTTAGCTTTATTTACGTTTGGGTGGCTGAACGAGCAGTAAATAGAGTTACTTTGTGTTGAGAAATTAACTCAATGTAGAAGTAGTTTTTTGTTTTGTTTGTTTTTTTACACATTAGGTTTTTGAGATAGGTTTTTATTTGGGGGGTTTGGTTGTGTGGGTGGTGGGTTTTACAATGGGGGGTTGTTTGTATTTTTTTTTTACAGGTAAAAGAGCTGATTTCTTTGGGGCAATGCCCTGCAAAAGACCCTTTTAAGGGCTATTAGTAGTTTAGTTTAGGCTAGGGTTTTTTTTTTATTTTGGGGGGCTTTTTTATTTGATAGGGCTATTAGATTAGGTGTAATTAGTTTAAATATTTGATCATTTCTTTTTTATTTTGTGTAATTTAATGTTTGTTTTTTTGTAATTTAGTTATTTGTATTTAATAAATGTAATGTATTTAATTGTAGTGTAAGGTTAGGTTTTAGTGTAACTCAGGTTAGGTTTTATTTTATGGATACATTTGTATTTATTTTATCTAGCTTTTTTTTTTACACATTAAATCAGTTGTAAGGCAGAAAAAGCAACACTATAACTACTTTTCGGCTAGATTACGAGTTTTGCGTTATGGGGGAAAAAGCAGTGTTATGGCTCTTTTTTCACTACCGCTGCTATTACAGGTGTTGCAGGTATTTCTAGATTTAGAGTTTTGTCAGTACAGACCCGCGTAGCTAATGCAGCTTTTTTTCCCAATGTACCCTTAAGACAACGCTGGTATTTAGAGTTGTCTGAAGGGCTGCGTTAGGCTCCAAAAAGGGTGCGTTGAGCCTAATGTACCGCCACTTCAACCCTCAATACCAGCGTTGCTTACGGTAGCGGTAAGCTGGCAAAACGTGCTCGTGCATGATTCCCCCATAGTAAACAATGGGGCAGTTTGGGCTGAAATTTTTTTTAACACCTGCAAAAAAGCAGCGTTAAGCTCCCAACGCAGCCCCATTGTTTCCTATGGGGAAACACTTTCTAAGTCTGCACCTAACACTGTAACATGAACCCTGAGTCTAAACACCCCTAACCTTACACTTATTAACCCCTAATCGGCCACCCCCTCTATCGCCGACACCTGCATTATATTATTAACCCCTAATCTGCCGCTCCGTACACCGCCGCAACCTACATTATCCCTATGAACCCCTAATCTGCTGCCCCCAACATTGGCGACACCTACATAATATTTATTAACCCCTAATCTGCCCCCCCAACGTCACCTCTACCTAACTACACTTATTAACCCCTAATCTGCCGTTCGGACCTCGCCGCCACTATAATAAATGTATTAACCCCTAAACCGCCGCACTCCCACCTCGCAAACCCTATCAAAATTAGTATTAACCCCTAATCTGCCCTCACTAACATCGCCGCCACCTATCTTCAAGTATTAACCCCTAATCTGCCGACCGGACCTCGCCACTACTATAATAAATGTATTAACCCCTAAAGCTAAGTCTAACCCTAACACCCCCCTAAATTAAACATAATTTTAATCTAACTAAATAAATTATTAATCTGAACAGCCAATAGAATGTGAGCTCAATCTGATTGGCTGATTCAATCAGCCAATCAGATTTTTCCTACCTTAATTCCGATTGGCTGATAGAATCCTATCAGCCAATCGGAATTCAAGGGACGCCATCTTGGATGACGTCATTTAAAGGAACCTTCATTCGTCAGGTAGTCGTCGGTCAAGAAGGATGTTCTGCGCCGGAGGTCTTGAAGTGGAGCCGCTCCTCGTCGGATGGATGAAGATAGAAGATGCCGCTTGGATGTTCTCTTCTGCCCGGATAGGATGAAGACTTCTGCCGGTCTGGATGTCCTCTTCTGCCCCATCGGATGAAGACTCCGGCCCGACTGGGTGAACACAACTCAAGGTAGGGAGATCTTCAGGGGGGGGTAGTGTTAGGATTATTTAAGGGGGATTTAGGTTAGAGTAGGGGTATGTGGGAGGTGGGTTTTAATGTTGGGGGGTTGTATTTATTTTTACAGGCAAAAGAGCTGATGACTTTGGGGCATGCCCCGCAAAAAGCCCTTTTAAGGACTGGTAAAAGAGCTGGTTATTTTTTAATTTAGAATACGGTAGGGACCTTTATTATTTTGGGGGGCTTTTTTATTTTATTAGGGGGCTTAGCGTAGGTGTAATTATTTTTTGTAATTTAGTGTTTGTTTGTTTTTTGTAATTTAGTTTAGTTTATTTAATTGTATGTAATTGTAGGTAATTTATTTAATTAATTTATTAATAGTGTAGTGTTAGGTTTAATTGTAACTTAGGTTAGGATTTATTTTACAGGTAATTTTGTAATTATTTTAACTAGGTAGCTATTAAATAGTAAATAACTATTTAATAGCTATTGTACCTAGTTAAAATAAATACAAAGTTGCCTGTAAAATAAATATAAATCCTATAATAGCTACAATATAATTATTCGTTATATAGTAGCTATATTAGGGTTTATTTTACAGGTAAGTATTTAGTTTTAAATAGGAATACTTTAGTTAATAATAATTTAATTTATTTTGTTAGATTAAAATTATATTTAACTTAGGGGGGTGTTAGGGTTAGGGTTAGACTTAGCTTTAGGGGTTAATACATTTATTAGAGTAGCGGGGAGGTCTGGTCGGCAGATTAGGGGTTAATACTTGAAGTTAGGTGGCGTCGATGTTAGGGAGGGCAGATTAGGGGTTAATAACATTTATTATAGTGTTTGTGAGACGGGAGTGTGGCTGTTTAGGGGTTAATACATTTATTATAGTGGCGGCAAGGTCCGGTCGGCAGATTAGGGGTTAATAAGTGTAGTTAAATAGCGGCGACATTGGGGGGGGGCAGATTAGGGGTTAATAAATATAATATAGGGGTCGGCAGTGTAAGGGGCAGCAGATTAGGGGTTCATAGGGATAATGTAGGTTGCGGTGATGTGCAGTCGGCAGATTAGGGGTTAAAAATATTTATTATAGTGGCAGCGATGTGGGGGGACCTCGGTTTAGGGGTACATAGGTAGTTTATGGGTGTTAGTGTACTTTAGAGCACAGTAGTTAAGAGCTTTATAAACCGGCGTTAGCCCATAAAGCTCTTAACTACTGACTTTTTTTGGCATTAGGAGTCTTGTCGGTAGAGGGTCTACCGCTCACTTCAGCCAAGACTCTAAATACCAGCGTTAGGAAGATCCCATTGAAAAGATAGGATACGCAATTGGCGTAAGGGGATCCGCGGTATGGAAAAGTCGTGGCTTGAAAGTGAGCATTAGACCCTTTCCTGCATGACTCTAAATACCAGCGGGCGGCCAAAAGCAGCGTTAGGACCCCTTAACGCTGCTTTTGACTGCTAACGCAGAACTCTAAATCTAGCCGACTGTTTTGGCCGTAACGCAACGTAACTACCGCAGCTTTCAAAAAGTCCTTTTTCAATGGAACTTCCATAGCGCCGGTATTACGAGTTGGCCTTTCCGGCCAAAAAGTGAGCGGTACAGCCTATAACTACAAGATCCATACTGCAAACTGAAAGTCCGTAGTTATGGGTTTTACGCTACAAATCTGTGACATAAAACTCATAACTAAAGTGCTAAAAAGTACACTAACACCCATAAACTACCTATTAATCCCTAAACCGAGGCCCTTGTGCATTGTAAATAATAAAATAAATGTATTAACCCCTAATCTGCCACTCTGGACATCGCTGCCACTATAATAAACATATTAACCCCTAAACCGCCGTACTCCCGCATTGCAAACACTAGTTAAATATTATTAACCACTAATCTGCTGTCCCTAACATCGCCGCAACCTACATTATTGTTATTAACCCCTAATCTGCTGCCCTCAAAATCGCCGCCACTATGCTAAAGTTATAAACCCCTAACCCTAACCCTAACACCCACTAACTTTAATGTAATTAAAATAAATCTAAATAAAACCTACTATTAATAACTAAATTTTTAAAAAAACTAAATACTTACCTGTACAATAAACCCTAAGCTAGCTATAATATAACTAATAGTTACATTGTAGCTATCTTAGGTTTTATTTTTATTTCACAGGCAAGTTTGTATTTATTTTAACTAGGTAGAATAGTTAGTAAATAGTTATTAACTATTTAATAACTACCTAGTTAAAATAAATACAAACTTACCTGTAAAATTAAACCTAACCTGTCTTACACTAACACCTAACCTTGATTGGAACAGCCAATAGAATGAGAGCTTAATCCTATTGGCTGATTGGATCAGCCAATCGGAATTCAAGGGACGCCATCTTGGATGATGTCACTTAAAGGAACCTTCATTTGAGAAGAGCTGTCGGAAGAAGAGGATGATCTGCGCCGGATGTCTTGAAGATGGAGCCGCTCCGCACCGGATGGATGAATATAGAAGATGCCGTCTGAATGAAGACTTCTGCCGGCTTGGATGAAGACTTTGGCCCGCTTGGATGAAGACTTCTCCTGGCTTCATTGAGGACTTCTTGCCACTTGGATGAAGAGTTCTGCCTCTTCGTTGAGGATGGATGTCCGGTCTTCAAAAACTGTAAGTGGATCTTCGGGGGTTAGTGTTAGGTTTCTTTAAGGGTTTATTGGGTGGGTTTTATTTTTAGATTAGGGTTTGGGCAAGGAAAAATAGCTAAATGCCCTTTTAAGGGCAATGCCCATCCAAATGCTCTTTTCAGGGCAATGGGGAGCTTAGGTTTTTTAGATAGGTTTTTATTTGGGGGGTTTGGTTGTGTGGGTGGTGGGTTTTACTGTTGGGCGGTTGTATTTTTGTTTACAGGTAAAAGAGCTGATTTCTTTGGGACAATGCCCCGCAAAAGGCCCTTTTAAGGGCTATTGGTAGTTTAGTTAAGGCTTTTTTATTTTGGGGGGCTTTTTTATTTTGATAGGGCTATTAGATTAGGTGTAATTAGTTTAAATATTTAATCATTTATTTTTTATTTTGTGTAATTTAATGTTTTTTTTTTTGTAATTTAGTTATTTTTATTTAATAAATGTAATGTATTTAATTGTAGTGTAAGGTTAGGTTTTAGTGTAACTAAGGTTAGGTTTTATTTTACAGGTAAATTTGTATTTATTTTAGCTAGGTAGTTAGTATATAGATAATAACTATTTACTAACTAGTCTACCTAGTTAAAATAAAAACAAACTTAGCTGTGAAATAAAAATAAAACCTAAGCTAGCTACAATGTAACTATTAGTTATATTGTTGCAAGCTTAGGGTTTATTTTATAGGTAAGTATTTAGTTTTAAATAGGAATTATTTAGGTATTAATTGTAATTTTTATTTAGATTTATTTTAATTATGTTAAAGTTAGTGGGTGTTAGGGTTACGTTAGGGTTAGGGTTAGACTTAGGGTTAGGGGATAATATCTGTAATGTAGGTGGTGGCGACATGTTAGGGGCGGCAGATTAGGGTTTAATAAGTGTATGTAAGTGACGGTGACGTTGGGGGCGGCAGATTAGGGGTTAATAACTGTAATGTAGGTGTCAGCGATGTTGGGGGCGGCAGATTAGGGGTTAATAACTTTAATGTAGGTGGTGGCGATGTTGGGGATGGCAGATTAGGGTTGTTTAGACTCAGGGTTTATGTTAGGGTGTTAGGTGTAAACATAACTTTTCTTTCCCCATAGGAATCAATGGGGCTGCGTTACGGAGCTTTACGCTCCTTTATTGCAGGTGTTAGGCTTTTTTTCAGCCGGCTCTCCCCATTGATGTGTATGGGGAAATCGTGCACGAGCACGTAAAACCAGCTCAAAGCAGAGCTGGTATTGGAGTGCGGTATGGAGCTCAATTTTGCTCAACGCTCACTTATTGCCTGCTAACACCGGGTTTTTGCAAACCTGTAATAGCAGCACTATAGGGAGGTGAGCGATGACAATAACTTGCAAGTTAGCATTGCACCGCTCATAATGCAAAACTCGTGATCTAGCCGTTTATGACTTACTTCCAGAAAAGAGTCAATAGAACCACTGAGTTCTGCCCCAACAACAGTGTCAGTCAAATTATATTTAACACTATTAGGTCATAGTGACTCCTATAGAGAGTAATAGTAATTGCTATTACTCTGGAGCTGCTGCACTGCTTAAACTGCTGAATCTTTAAAGGGACAGTAGACTGTAAAATTGTTTTTCCATTAATGTATTTTAAATAACTTGTTATACCAACTGCAGAGTATAAAATATTTGAGAAATTTAATTTTCATGCTTATTTGTGTATATGAAGTAGCTGATTTTGTGCTTTGAAACCACAGCCTATTACAATGGGTTGAACTTAAAGGTGATATCAGATCTCATTATGTTCTAAGTTTGTGTAAACAGACTTGCTTCCTTATCTTTTATTTGGCTGGAACACCAAAGCTCAATACATAGAGAGAACAATGGAAAATGCATCCCACTGAGAGTGTAATCTCTTCTGCTGGCTGTGTATACTTAGGCTATTCAATAGCCTATACTCCAGTATTAATTTGTTCAGTATAGGTGGCGATACCACAGGCTAAATCAGCTATTTCAAATGCTGAAATAGGAGTAAAGGAGCTACTTGTAACCAATTTAATACACTCTAGCAGGTTAAAAGGATCATTGGGAATAATTTAAAGGGGAGAAAAATTTTGGGTGAACTGTCCCTTTAAGCAACTGGAATATAGTTGTTTATAATCCAATACTGATTTGCATACAGTAAAAAAAATATCTTTTGCCCAATTGTCTCTATCAGTAGTGGATCATATAGGACCTCGTCATTTTTCTGTTTTTTTAGTATTGTTAACTGCAAGATATTGCAAGATATTGCATTCTAGTGAGCTTCATTACATTCCAAATTAAACAGATCACATATTTCAATGACGTCTAGATTCAACCTCCCTTTTAGAAGTAATTCATGTGAACTCTGCCTTTAAGATTTTTATTTTATGTTTCTTACTATTTGAATCATACAGTATATGAAGACTCATATAGAGCATAATAACAGTGCCATTATACTCATTGCAAGGAATTGTGTATAAAAACATTTGGCTAGATTTCGAGTTCGGCGTTAGCTTTAAAAAGCAGCATTAAGGGGTCCTAACGCTGCTTTTTAACGCCCGCTGGTATTACGAATCAGGCAGGTACAGGTGTATCGTTCTTCAGCGACTTTTCCATACCGCAAATCCCCTTACGTCAATTGCGTATCCTATCTTTTTAATGGGATTTTCCTAATGCTGTTATTGCAAGTCTTGGAAGAAGTGAGCGGTACAGCCTCTACCTCCAAGACTCCTAACGCATATAAAAGTCAGTAGTTAAGAGTTTTATGGGCTAACGCCGGAACATAAAGCTCTTAACTACAGTGCTACAAAGTGCACTAACACCCATAAACTATCTATTAACCCCTAAACCGAGGCCCCCCCACATCGCAAACACTATAATAAAATTAATAAACCCCTAATCTGCCGACCGGACACCGCCACATACATTATACCTATGAACCCCTAAGCTGCTGCCCCTAACATCGCCGACACCTACATTATAGTTATTAACCCCTAATCTGCCACCCCCAACGTCGCCGCCACCTAACTACAATTATTAACCCCTAATCTGCCGACTGGACATCCCCGCCACTATAATAAATGTATTAACCCCTAAACCGCCGCACTCCCGCGTGCAAACATTATAAAATTTGTTATTAACCCATAATCTGCCGTCCCTAACATCGCCGCCACCTACCTACAATTATTAACCCCTAATCTGCCACCCATAACGTCGCTGCTACTATATTAAATGTATTAACCCCTAAACCTAAGTCTAACCCTAACCCCAACACCCCCTAACTTAAATCTATTTTTAATAAATCTAAATAAAATTAATATAATTAAATAAATTATTCCTATTTAAAACTAAATACTTACCTATAAAATAAACCATAAGATAGCTACAATACAACTAATAGTTACATTGTAGCTATTTTAGGATTTATATTTATTTTACAGGCAACTTTGTATTTATTTTAACTAGGTACAATAGTTATTAAACAGTTAATAACTATTTAATAGCTACCTAGTTAAAATAATTACAAAATTACCTGTAAAATAAATCCTAACCTAAGTTAAAAATACACCTAACACTACACTATCAATAAATTAATTAAATAAATTAACTACAATTATCTAACATTAAATACAATTAAATAAACTAAACTATATTACAAAAACAAACAAACAAACACTAAATTACAGAAAATAATAAAATAATTACAAGATTTTTAAACTAATTACACCTAATCTAATCCCCCTAATAAAATAAAAAAGCCCCCCAAAATAATAAAATTCCCTATCCTAAACTTAATTACAAATAGCCCTTAAAAGGGCCTTTTGCGGGGCATTGCCCCAAAGTAATCAGCTCTTTTACCAGCCCTTAAAAGGGCTTTTTGTGGGGCATTGCCCCAAAGTAATCAGCTCTTTTACCTGTAAAAAAATGAAATACAATACACCCCCCAACATTACAACCCACCACCCACACACCCCTACTCTAAAACCCACCCGATCCCCCCTTAAAAAAAAATAACACTACCCCATTGAAGATCACCCTACCTTGAGCCGTCTTCACCCAGCCGGGCACCGATGGGGCAGAAGAGGACATCCGGACCGGCAGAAGTCTTCATCCTATCCGGGCAGAAGAGGACATACGGACCAGCAGACATCTTCATCCAGGCGGCATCTTCTATCTTCATCCTTCCGGAGTGGAGCCATCTTCTATCCAGCCGACGCGGAGCCATCCTCTTCAATCAAAGTCCTAACGAAGAATGAAGGTTCCTTTAAATGACGTCATCCAAGATGGCGTCCCTCGAATTCCGATTGGCTGATAGGATTCTATCAGACAATCAGAATTAAGGTAGGAGAAATCCGATTGGTTGATTTAATCAGCCAATCGGATTGAAGTTCAATCCGGCTGGATAGAAGATGGCTCCGCTCCACTCCGGAAGGATGAAGATAGAAGATGCCGCCTAGATGAAGATGTCTGCCGGTCCGGATGTCCTCTTCTGCCCGGATAGGATGAAGACTTCTGCCGGTCCGGATGTCCTCTTCTGCCCCATTGGTGCCCGGCTGGGTGAAGACGGATCAAGGTAGGGTGATCTTCAATGAGGTAGTGTTAGTTTTTTTTAAGGGGGGATCGGGTGGGTTTTAGAGTAGGGGTTTGTGGGTGGTGGGTTGTAATGTTGGGGGGGTATTGTATTTCTTTTTTTTACAGGTAAAAGAGCTTATTACTTTGGGGCAATGCCCCGCAAAAAGCCCTTTTAAGGGCTGGTAAAAGAGCTGATTACTTTGGGGCAATGCCCCGCAAAAGGCCCTTTTAAGGGCTATTTGTAATTTAGTTTAGGATAGGGAATTTTATTATTTTGGGAAGCTTTTTTTATTTTATTAGGGGGATTAGATTAGGTGTAATTAGATTAAACTTCTTGTAATATTTTTTTTTGTAATTTAGTGTTTTTTTCGTAATTTAGTTTATTTAAAGGGACAGTCTACACCTATACAAACATTTGCCCATACCTTAGAACCATTGCCAATTTTCATAGCGCACCCCTTCAACCCTAACGAGTCAGCGACACAACTTAAGTTATTTAAAATCAAAAGTTATATTTTATTTGTTAAAAATGGCCGACAAACTCCGCCCAATCCCTTCTCCACCTACCTTATAGTGGTGTTTTCTTTCTAGCTAACACTCGTGCACGTAGCACCAAGTGACGTCAGGACTATCAAAATACGCATGCGCATCTTTAGGGAAGTGAGGAAGCGGAAGTCCATCTGCGCATCTGGAATAAAAAAAAAAGCGTATTGCAGATTCCCAATATACTTACACAATACATTGACGGTCCTATGAATAATTCGATCCCTGTGAGAATTGGAAAGATGTTTTGGTTCCGGATATTTGGTTCCACTACTGTTGCGCATGCGCGAAACAACAAAAGCGCGAGACACAATTTTAACAAGTGATCAACTTTTGATTGGACCATTGACATTAACACAGTGTATGATGTCGTTGATAGGCGGAGCTGGGCGGACATTTCTAACTGTCTAAATCTAACTTTTGATTTCAAATAACTTCAGTTGTGTCGCTGACTCATTAGGGTTGAAGGGGTGCGCTATGAAAATCTGCAATGGATCTAAGGTATGGGCGAATGTTTGTATAGGTGTAGACTGTCCCTTTAATTTAATTGTAGGTAGTTTAGGAATTAATTTATTGATAGTGTAGTGTTAGGTGTAATTGGAACTTAGGTTAGGATTTATTTTACAGGTATATTTGTTTTTATTTTAGCTAGTTAGCTATTAAATAGTTAATAACTGTTTAATAACTATTGTAACTTGTTAAAATAAATACAACGTTGCCTGTAAAATAAATATAAATCCTAAAATAGCTACAATGTAATTATTAATTATATTGTAGCTATCTTAGGGTTTATTTTATTGGTAAGTATTTAGTTTTAAATAGGAATAATTTATTTAATTATAGTAATTTTATTTAGATTTATTAAAAATAGATTTAAGTTAGGGGGGTGTTAGGGTTAGACTTAGGTTTAGGGGTTAATGCATTTAATATAGTTGCGGTAACGTTGGGGGCGGCAGATTAGGGGTTAATAATTGTAGTTAGGTGGTGGCGACGTTGGGGGCAGCAGATTAGGGGTTAATAAATATAATGTAGGTGTCTGCGATGTTAGGGGCAGCAGATTAGGGGTTCATAGGTATAATGTAGGTGGTGGCGGCGTCCGGAGCGGCATATTAGGGGTTAATTATATAATGTAGGTGTCAGCGATAGCGGGGGCGGCAGATTAGGTATTAATAAGTGTAAGATTAGGGGTGTTTAGACTCGGGGTTCATGTTAGGGTGTTAGGTGTAGACTTAGAAAGTATTTTCCCATAGGAAACAATGGGGCTGCGTTAGGAGCTGAACGCTGCTTTTTTGCAGGTGTTAGGTTTTTTTTCAGCCGTCTCAGCCCCATTGTTTCCTATGGGGAAATCGTGCACGAGCACGTTTTGCCATCTTAGCGCTGACTTAAGCAACGCTGGTATTACAGGGAGAAGTGGTGCTTAATTTGTTCAACGCTCACTTTTCTGAGGCTATCACAGCCATTCAGAAAACTTGTAATACCAGCGCTGTTTAAAGTGAGCGCTGCAAAAAAAAAGGAGCGTTAGCACCGCAGGGCTTTACCGACAAAACTTGTAATCTAGCCGATTGATACTATGATCTATTTAGTGTGAACTAAATGACCAGTTTTCTGTGTAAATCCAGTAGACTGTGCAGCTCAGCATTCTGAAAATGAATACATGTATGATTTCCATTATTTCATTTTATACATTAAACATTTTGACTTTCAAAGAATATTGGAAAATCTGTAGATATGTTCTACTCTTGTGGATATATATTTATTTAGAAAAATAATCCCATAAAACACAAGAGATACAAATTCCACCTAGTGAGCTTCTATAATGAGTCACAGTGGCTCATGGGTACAATAAATAAATTATTCATCTTTGTACGCTGCTGAATATTATTTTATTGGCTTTATCTATTTAGTAGTGAAACCACCAATTCAAGTAATAAACCTATGTATGCATTTTACTTCTATAAAATGTTGTATATTTATGATATACTTTAATTTCTTAGTAACATAAAAAAAAAAATAGTTGCTTGAGTTGAAAGTGACATACTGAGTCATTTGAATGCTCTATCTTTACAGGTAAAAGAGCTGATTACTTTGGGGCAATGCCCCGCAAACAGCCCTTTTAAGGGCGATTTGTAATTTAGTGTAGGGTAGGGCTTTTTATTATTTTGGGGGGGGCTTTTTTTATTTTATTAGGGGGATTAGATTAGGTGTAATTAGTTTAAAAATCTTGTAATTATTTTATTATTTTCTGTAATTTAGTGGGCGGGTTTTCGTACTTTAGATCATTTTATTTAATTGTAATTAATTGTATTTAATTTAGGTAATTAATTTAATTATAATGCAGTGTTAGGTGTTATTGTAACTTAGGTTAGGTTTTATTTTACAGGTAAATTTATTTTAACTAGATAGTTATTAAATAGTTAATAACTATTTAATAATTTTTCTACCTAGTTAAAATAAATACAAAGTTGCCTGTAAAACAAAAATAAACCCTAAGCTAGCTACAATGTAACTATTAGTTATATTGTAGCTAGCTTATGGTTTATTTTATAGGTAAGTATTTTGTTTTAAATAGGAATAATTTAGTTAATTGTAGTAATTTTATTTACGTTTATTTAAATTATATTTAAGTTAGGGGGGTGTTAGGGTTAGGGTTAGACTTAGGTTTAGGGGTTAATAACTTTATTATAGTGGCGGCGACGTTGGGGTGGCAGATTAGGGGTTAATAAATGTAGGTAGGGGGCGGCGATGTTAGGGCTGGCTGATTAGGTGTTAATAATATTTAAAAAGTGTTTGCGATGCGAGAGTGCGGCAGTTTAGGGGTTAATATATTTATTATAGTGGCGGCGTTGTCCGGTTCCGTAGATTAGGGGTTAAACATTTTATTATAGTGATTGCAATGTGGGAGGGCCTCGGTTTAGGGGTTAATAGGTAGTTTATGGGTGTTAGTGTACTTTTTAGCACTTTAGTTAAGAGTTTTATACTACGGAGTTGTAGTGTAAAACTCTTAACTACTGACTTTTAAATGCGGTACCAGTCTTGACAGGAGAAAAAATAGGATACGCAATTTACCTAAGTGGATTTGCGGTATTTCCGCAAGACCAGCGGACGTTAAAAAGCAGCGTTAGGACCTCTTAACGCTGCTTTTTAAGGCTAACGCAAGACTCGTAATCTAGGTGATTATTTGTAAATGTGTCTGTGTGTTTATACAGACAGGGAGATAGATAGATGATAAATAGAAAGATAGATAGATTAAAACTTTGCTTTTAGAGAACATGTATAATTCACTGTAGATTTGCATAAAAATTAGTTCCTTGAAAGGGACATACTGAATCATTTGAATGTGATGCAGCATATCTGTATAAAACTGACTAGAACATATCACGTGAACATCTCTATGTATTAAGATATTGGGGCCGAATTATCAAGCTCCGAATGGAGCTTGATGCCCCTGTTTCCGCGCGAGCCTTCAGGCTCGCCGGAAACAGCAGTTATGAAGCAGCGGTCTAAAGACCGCTGCTCCATAATTTGTCCGCCTGCTCTGAAGCTGCGAACATCAATCCACCCGATCCTATACGATCGGGCTGACTGACACCCCTGGCTAGCGGCCGATTGGCCACAAATCTGCAGGGGGCTGCATTGCACAAGCAGTTCACAAGAACGGCTGGTGCAATGATAAATGCTGACAGCATATGCTGTCTAAGAGTATCTAAGAATTTTATTAGTGACCACTTACCATTCTGTAAAAGGACTTTTACCCCTTAAAAATAGCTGACATGCTGTTTATGTCTGCTGTGATTTTCATTTGAAGGGATTAAATTGTGTTTCTGTCATTGACAGTGGCGAGTCCCTCTCTTTTTCAGGACCAAAAAATGCTTAAAGGGACACTGAACCCAATTTTTTTCTTTTGTGATTCAGATAGAGAATGCAATTTTAAATAACTTTCTTATTTACTCCTATTATCAATTTTTCTTCGATTCTCTTGCTATCTTTATTTGAAAAAGAAGGCATCTAAGCTAAGGAACCAGCACATTTTTGGTTTTTACCATGGACAGCACTTTTTCATTGGTGTTGTCGAATCAGCAAAGAAAACCCAGGTTGTTCACAAAAAATCGGCTGGCATCTAAACTTACATTCTTGCTTTTCAAATAAACATACCAAGAGAATGAAGAAAATTTGATAATAGGAGTAAATTAGAAAATTGCTTAAAATTGCATGCTCTATCTGAATCACGAAAGAAAAAAATTGGGTTCAGTGTCCCTTTAAGAACACGCAACATACAGGGTAAGCATACAACAAGGTTGCTTCTTAAGGGGACTTAAAAGGGAGTGTATAGCTGCCAAAGTACAGGGGCAGTCACTTTATTGTCCTCTTTAGTTTAAATATACTTACTATGAAATGATGGTGATATTGTGAACCAAATAAAGCACAGACACCTAGATTACGAGTTTTGAGCAGTATAGGGAAAGTAAAGAACACAGCAAAAGTTGCGTTGTTTAACCCCCTATAGCGATGCGATTACAAGTTTAAAAAAACCCAGCTTGCGTGTGCGATATGGAGATTTTAAGCTCCATACTGCACACAAAACCAGCGGTGTTTTGACGTGCTCGTGCACGCTTTCCCCATAGACATCAATGTGGAGAGCCGGCAAAAAAAAGTCTAACACCTGCGATTGCGGAAACAAAAGCTCTGTAACGCAGCCCCATTGATGTCTATGGGGAAAAAGAAAAGACAGTTTAAACCCCTAACATAAACCCTGAGTCTAAACAACCCTAATCTGCTGCCCCTGACATCGCCTGCCTATAGTTATTAACCCCTAATCTGCCTCTCCCTATATCGCTGCCACCTAAATAAAATTATAAACCCCTAATCTGTCGCTCCCGATATCGCCATCACTATACTAAAGTAATTAACCCCATTCCTCTGCTCCCTAACATCACCGCAACTGAATAAAGTTATTAACCCCTAAAACCTCTGGCCTCCCACATCACTACTACTACATAAATCTATTAACCCCTAAATCGCCAGCCCCCCTACATCGCAACAACCTAAATTAAACTATAAACCCCTAACCCTAACATAACCCTAACCCTAACGTAACCCTAACACCCCCTAACTTTAACATAATTAAAATAGATCTAAATAAAACTAACAATTATTAACTAAATAAACCATTTAACCCCTTAACCGCCAGCCCCCCACATCACAACAGCCTAAATTAAACTATATTAACCCCTAAACCTAACCCTAACGTAGCCCTAACGCTAACGTAACCCTAACACTCCCTAACTTTAACATAATGAAATTAGATCTAAATTAAAGTTACTATTATTAATTAATTTGAATTAGTCAATAGAATGAGAGCTGCTTAAATCCTATTGGCTGATTTGAATAGCCAATAGGATTTTAGCAGCCCTAATTCCTATTGGCTGATTCAAAATTTTCAGCCAATAGGAATGCAAGGGACGCTGCGCCTCACTGAAGAGGCCCACAATAGGCCGAAACGTACGTCTGGGGTTTTGCTGTTTCTCTCATTCAGAGAAGGATTGCCTGGTATTTCGGGGCTGGACTGTACTGTGAAGTCAGGATCAGACTGATATGCTTCAGGAAAGTTTTCTCTGTGAAAGGCACATGTTGAGCAAAAAGAGGCTGCTTCTTGGGTAGTAACTAGCTATAGAACAAGCTATTATGCTATTGTTCGTTTCCAGGTTGAGCGCTTCTCTCTTTTTATTTATGCAAGTTATGACATTTTGGGAAGTCTCCCTAAGTGTGATGCGGGAATCCAGACGTGGACCTGTTGCTCAGAGTGCCTAGAGGGATATGGCTGCGCCTCACTGACGAGGCCCACAATAGGCCGAAACATACGTCTGGGGTTTTGCTGTTTCTCTCGTTCAGAGAAGGATTGCCTGGTATTTCGGGGCTGGACTGTACTGTGAAGTCAGGATCAGACTGATATACTTCAGGAAAGTTTTTCTCTGTGAAAGGCACATGTTGAGCAAAAAGAGGCTGCTTCTTGGGTGGTAACTAGCAATAGAACAAGCTATTATGCTATTGTTTGTTTCCAGGTTGAGTGCTTCTCTATTTTTATCTATGCAAGTTATGACATTTAGGGAAGTCTCCCTAAGTTGTTCGTTTCCAGGTTGAGCGCTTCTCTCTTTTTATTTATGCAAAATATTTAAATAGTGTTTGCGATGCGGGAGTGTGGCAGTTTAGGGGTTAATATATTTATTATAGTGGCGGCAATGTCCGGTTCTGCAGATTAGGAGTTAAACATTTTATTATAGTGTTTGCGATGTGGGAGGGCCTCGGTTTAGGGGTTAATAGGTAGTTTATGGGTGTTAGTGTACCTTTTAGCACTTTAGTTAAGAGTTTTATACTACGGAGTTGTAGTATAAAACTCTTAACCACTGACTTTTAAATGCGGTACCAGTCTTGACAGGAGAGGGTCTACCGCTCACTTTTGGTCAGACTCGTAATACCGGCGCTATGCAAATCCCATTGAAAAAATAGTATACGCAATTTACCTAAGTGGATTTGCTGTGTTTCCGAGTCTGGCCAAAAAAGTGAGCGATACACCTGTACCTGCAAGACTCGTAATACCAGCGGGCGTTAAAAAGCAGCGTTAGGACCTCTTAACGCTGCTTTTTAAGGCTAACGCAAGACTCGTAATCTAGGTGATTATTTGTAAATGTGTCTGTGTGTTTATACAGACAGGGAGATAGATAGATGATAGATGATAAATAGAAAGATAGATAGATTAAAACTTTGCTTTTAGAGAACATGTATAATTCACTGTAGATTTGCATAATCAACAAATGCATGATAAGAAGACAATGCAATAGCACTTAGTCTGAACTTCAAATGAGTAGTAGATTTTTTTTAAATAAATTGCAAAGTTATGTCTATTTCCACTCCCCCTGTATCATGTGACAGTCATCAGCCAATCACAAATGCATATACGTATATGCAGTGAATTCTTGCACATGCTCATTAGGAGTTGGTGACTCAAAAAGTATAAATATAAAAATACTGTGCACATTTTGTTAATGGAAGTAAATTGGAAAGTTGTTTAAAATTGCATGCTTTATCTGAATCATGAAGTTTAATTTTGACTTGAGTGTCCCTTTAAGGCCTTGGAAGTAAGGCTTTGTTTACATTCCTGCCTTGTACAAAACATAAACAATATAGGCTTTCAGTATTACATAGCGCTATGAGAAACTAACTTTATTATGACTAATTCATATGTTTTTAAACAATTGGCAGGAATAGCCACGTCACAGATTGTTAATATAATGTTTGCAGTCTTGTAAAAAGTCATTCCTGTGATAATGTGGAATGGGGGGGCAAAGAACTGCAGGCAAGCCACAACTGTCTCTCTTACAACATGCAGTAAAAGAGAGATGCAGACTGAAAGTTTGGTTAAGTGTTGATAAAGACTGTTCCTGTTGAGATAAGTCTAGCCTGAACATTTTCTGCAAAGTGTCAGTTTGTCGATATGTTCTAAAAAAGGGGGACAGGCCCGAGAAGTGCTGGCGAATGGTGATGTGTCTCCCATAGTATATAATAGGGAGCGCTACATCAGCTAAACATCACCAACATCACCACTTGTCGATACTTTCAGAGGGTGTAGGGGAGCCTAGTTGAAGTGCTCCTACACAGCGCAGACAGTGCGCTCCCTGAAACCAAACACGGTTTCTTAGTAGGAACTAGTGCATGTGTGACCTTACTTTCCCTAAACCTACACAAAATGCCTTACACTGTAAAGCCTTACCACTGAAAAGTGGCGAGACAAACATAGCTGACAACCTACTTGCAAACTGTAATTGGGAGATTGGAATAAATCACACTGCTGGCATTATCCCAATCAAAGTACAGGTTACTCCCCCTGGAATGCCCAGCTAATCCCCAAATACCGCCTACACCTACGTAATGTGTTAGTTACCCTCCTCTGAAATGCCCAACTAACTCCCACACAACGCCTACATCATGCCTTCCCTATACTCCCCCTGGAAGGCCCAGCTAATCCCCAAATACCGCCTACACCTACGTAATGTGTTAGTTACCCTCCTCTGAAATGCCCAACTAACTCCCACACAACGCCTACACCTACATCATGTCTTCCCTATACTCCCCCTGGAAGGCCCAGCTAATCCCCAAATACCGCCTACACCTACGTAATGTGTTAGTTACCCTCCCCTGAAATGCCCAACTAACTCCCACACAACGCCTACATCATGTCTTCCCTATACTCCCCCTGGAAGGCCCAGCTAATCCCCAAATACCGCCTACACCTACGTAATGTGTTAGTTACCCTCCCCTGAAATGCCCAACTAACTCCCACACAACGCCTACATCATGCCTTCCCTATACTCCCCCTGGAAGGCCCAGCTAATCCCCAAATACCGCCTACACCTACGTAATGTGTTAGTTACCCTCCCCTGAAATGCCCAACTAACTCCCACACAACGCCTACATCATGCCTTCCCTATACTCCCCCTGGAAGGCCCGGCCAATGTCCGCAATCTACCTGACTTATAAAGTATACAAAAAAAAGTATGATAACAACATATGTTAAAATGATATGCATTGTTATGTAAAATGGAAATTATTTTAAGTATTATATATAATTTTATTTGTAGTTATTCTGGCTTGTTCATTTATAAATTAAACTTAAATAAATAATTTAAAATATATAATTCAATTTAACATAATAAAATGAACAAGATAACTACATGTTAAATAATATACAATACTTAAAATAATAGGCATTATACATGACAATGAATATCATTTTAACATTGAATATAAATACAATTTTAAAATAAACTATTAACCCCTTACACTCCCTCACCCCCAGTGCAAACTACTGTATTAAACCCTAATCTGACATAGCCTAAATACCTTTCCACCCCCTTACCTATTAACCCCTACACCGCCACAGCCCACCAACACAAATTGGATGAAGACTTCCCCAGTGGAAGAAGATGGATGAAGATGGACCACTGCCGCCACATCAGGAAAAAAGATGGAGAACTGCAGTTGGGGAGCACATAGGAACCAGATTCAAGTTTGGTGAGCACCTTTTCTAAGAGCAATGCCCAGCCAAATGCCTTTATCAGGGTAATCCTTAGAGTAGGGTTTTTTAGATAGCCTTTTTTTTTTGTGGGGGGGGTACTTGTAGGTTGGTTTGTTTTTTTAAAGGAAAAAAGAGCTGTATCATTTTAGGGCAATGCCCTACCAAAAGCCATTATAAGGGCTATTGTTATAGTTTAGTGTAATGTTAGTATAGGTTTTTATATTTTGGGGTATTTTTTTAGGGGGGTTTAGTTTTAGAATAGGCATAACTGTGGCTTTGTTTTTATTTTATTTAATGTTAGGGTTGTGGTGGTGTAGGGTTCAATAGGTTAGAGGGTATTGGCAGAATAGGAGTAAAGTAGTGTAGGGGGTGTTTGCGGTGGGCTATTGGTGGTTTAGAGTTAACAGGTTAGGAAGTTTATTGCGGTGGGTTATTAGCAGTATACAGGGAGTGCAGAATTATTAGGCAAGTTGTATTTTTGAGGATTAATTTTATTATTGAACAACAACCATGTTCTCAATGAACCCAAAACACTCATTAATATCAAAGCTGAATATTTTTGGAAGTAGTTTTTAGTTTGTTTTTAGTTTTAGCTATTTTAGGGGGATATCTGTGTGTGCAGGTGACTATTACTGTGCATAATTATTAGGCAACTTAACAAAAAACAAATATATACCCATTTCAATTATTTATTTTTACCAGTGAAACCAATATAACATCTCAACATTCACAAATATACATTTCTGACATTCAAAAACAAAACAAAAACAAATCAGTGACCAGTATAGCCACCTTTCTTTGCAAGGACACTCAAAAGCCTGCCATCCATGGATTCTGTCAGTGTTTTGATCTGTTCACCATCAACATTGCGTGCAGCAGCAACCACAGCCTCCCAGACACTGTTCAGAGAGGTGTACTGTTTTCCCTCCTTGTAAATCTCACATTTGATGATGGACCACAGGTTCTCAATGGGGTTCAGATCAGGTGAACAAGGAGGCCATGTCATTAGATTTTCTTCTTTTATACCCTTTCTTGCCAGCCACGCTGTGGAGTACTTGGACGCGTTTGATGGAGCATTGTCCTGCATGAAAATCATGTTTTTCTTGAAGGATGCAGACTTCTTCCTGTATCACTGCTTGAAGAAGGTGTCTTCCAGAAACTGGCAGTAGGACTGGGAGTTGAGCTTGACTCCATCCTCAACCCGAAAAGGCCCCACAAGCTCATCTTTGATGATACCAGCCCAAACCAGTACTCCACCTCCACCTTGCTGGCGTTTGAGTCGGACTGGAGCTCTCTGCCCTTTACCAATCCAGCCAGGGGCCCATCCATCTGGCCCATCAAGACTCACTCTCATTTCATCAGTCCGTAAAACCTTAGAAAAATCAGTCTTGAGATATTTCTTGGCCCAGTCTTGACGTTTCAGCTTGTGTGTCTTGTTCAGTGGTGGTCGTCTTTCAGCCTTTCTTACCTTGGCCATGTCTCTGAGTATTGCACACCTTGTTCTTTTGGGCACTCCAGTGATGTTGCAGCTCTGAAATATGTCCAAACTGGTGGCAAGTGGCATCTTGGCAGCTGCACGCTTGACTTTTCTCAGTTCATGGGCAGTTATTTTGCGCCTTGGTTTTTCCACACGCTTCTTGCGACCCTGTTGACTATTTTGAATGAAACGCTTGATTGTTCGATGATCACGCTTCAGAAGCTTTGCAATTTTAAGAGTGCTGCATCCCTCTGCAAGATATCTCACTATTTTTTACTTTTCTGAGCCTGTCAAGTCCTTCTTTTGACCCATTTTGCCAAAGGAAAGGAAGTTGCCTAATAATTATGCACACCTGATATAGGGTGTTGATGTCATTAGACCACACCCCTTCTCATTACAGAGATGCACATCACCTAATATGCTTAATTGGTAGTAGGCTTTCGAGCCTATACAGCTTGGAGTAAGACAACATGCATAAAGAGGATGATATGGTCAAAATACTAATTTGCCTAATAATTCTGCACTCACTGTAGGGGTTAATAGGCTAGGAAGTTTATTGTGGTGGCCTATTGGCCGTATAGGGGTTAATAGGTTAGGAAGTTTATTGCAGTGGTCTATTGGCGGTATAGGGGTTAAAGGGACAGTATACACTCATTTTCATATAACTGCATGTAATAGACACGACTATAAAGAATAAGATGCACAGATACTGATATAAAAATCCAGTATAAAACGGTTTAAAAACTTACTTAGAAGCTCTCAGTTTGGCTCTGTTGAAAAGGCAGCTGGAAAGCCCACTGCAAGTGGCAAATAAGACACTCCCCCCCTCCCCCTTCTTTTGCATATGAAAAGACCCTTTACACAAACAGCAGCAAGCTGGAGAAGGTAGCTGACAGTATTCACATAAAACTTTGGGGCTTGGTTAGGAGTCTGAAAATTAGAGCAATGTTATTTAAAAATAAAACATTATGGGCTATATAAATAGATTATCTACAAAACATTTATGCAAATAAAAAATGAGTGTATAATGTCCCTTTAATGAGATAGGAAGTTTAGCGTACTATTGGCTATTACTGTGATCTGTCCCTTTAAAACTGTGTGCGGGTGCCGAGCTGCCCTTTATGGTTGCGCTGCATGAACATAACTGTGGTCTTTCCCTTTAAGGCAATGTGATTGTTGTGCAAGTTGTCCCTTTAAAGGCTGTGTGTGCTCTGTGCACAGTTGTCGAGCTGCCCTTTAAGGTTGAGCTGCATGAACATTGCTGTGATCTGTCCCTTTAAGGCTCTGTGCGCAGTGGTCGAGCTGCCCTTTAAGGTTGCACTGCATGAACATTACTGTGATCTGTCCCTTTAAGGCTCTGTGCTGTGTGCTTGTGGTGCAAGTTGTCCCTTTAAAGGCTGTGAGTGCTCTGTGTTTTTTGTGTGCGTGCACTGCCCCTTTAAGACACAGCGTTTCTTTAAGGCTATGTGCGTTGCGTGTGGATGCATATTGCTCCCTTTAAAACTGTGTGTGTTTACGCACTAAAGGTTGTGTGCGACTTTTCCTTTAAGACCGTGTGAGCAGGTGTCGGACTGCCCTTTAAGGTTGCACTGCGTAAACATTACTGTAATCTGTCCCTTTAAGGCTCTGTCGAGCTGCCCTTTAAGGTTGTGCTGCGTGAACATTACTGCAATCTGTCCCTCTAATGCTAGCGTCCCTTTAAGGCTGTGTGCATCACGTGGGGATGTATACTATCGCTCTGGGCCGGACTGGGACCAAAAAAAGGCCCGGGAATTTTATAGCAAAGAGGCCCACAAGCCCCCTCCTCCAACATTTCTTATTTAACCGTATACCAAACATTGGCCAGTTTCTAGGGTTAATATTTTGCTTTTCAAATAAAAATACAAAAGAAAATGAAGAGAAATTATATATCTGAATCATGAAAGAAAAAAATCTATGAAACTGGTGCAAGGCAGCAATAAGCAATTCATTCAGAATCAAACACAGAAAGAGAGGAAGAGAGCACAGAGGCAGAAGAGAGCACAGAAAGAGAGAGAGAAAGAGAGACATATTTGACAGACTGCTGTACTTAGCACTTTGGTTTAGCGTGCACAACAGAAATCAGTGACTGTCTCTACATATTTGCAGTTTTTTGTAAACAGTTTAAAAGTTACCTAATAAATATAAAAAGTCCATCAGGAATACAATAGAGTAATGCAGAACATCCTGTGCACTGCTCCTGTTACAACTAGTGTTGCCACCTTTAGGTCAGGACAAATCCAAACACTCTTGTGACACACGTATTGTTGGAGTTTTAATCAGCTTCCCAGTCAGTCACAGACAAAGACATGCTTACTGTTCTGTGTGCTGCATACACATAACCTCACGTGTACATAATTACTGCTCATTTGCACAATCTGATATAATACACACAGGTACACAGTGTGACAGGGTCCCATCAGTAAGCAGAGGGGCCAAGTAAGGTACCAACCCTCATCCCCATTGATCTAGTACCTATTCTTTTGTACAGATTTCTGTGGAGTGTGGATGCTGCCTGGATTTGTATCCCTGGTTTTCTAGCAAGCCACACCTACATCGTCATGGAGAAGCCCCCTTGGAGCGTTGCGAATCTCAGCTCCCAAAGCTGAAAACGATACTGTAGTACCTGTACTTTTAAAATTAGATGCAGTGTGATCTACACAAAAAAATAAAATCACACTGGATGGCGGGGAACCCCAAAATGTTATTTTATGATTCAGATAGAAGATACAATTTTAAACAACTTTCCAATTTAATTCTATTATCACATTTTCTTCATTCTCTTGATATCCATTGCTGAAGGGACAGCACTGCACTACTGACAGGAAGCTGAAAATATCTATTTAGCCAATCACAAGAGACAAATGTGTGCAGGTACCAATTAGCAGCAGCTCCCACTAGTGTAGTGATATGTGCATATTCATTTTTTAAAAAGGGATACTAAGAGAACGAAGCACATTTGAAAATAGAAGTAAATTTAAAAGTGTCTTAAAATGACATGCTTTATCTGAATCATGCAAGTTTTATTTTGACATTCCTATACCTTTAAGGGCAAATAAGCTCCAGAGACTGACAGTGACACTCAAACTCACATTCTCTCCACAATGACCTTGCCGCTTTTCACAGTCACACTCAATGATTTCCTTCTGGTTTTCAATCTAGTTTCTTTACATTGGATCCTTCCAGTGAGAGTTCATCCTTCACCAGCCATCATGGTCACACAGAGGCTGTGTTTAGTGCATGTGATGTCATCCCCAAGTGGCTGACGGCTGCTGTTTGGATGTGGGAGCTGCTGAGGCTCAGGATGACTCAGGAAGTTGGAACAATTACATTAACAGACACACAGTGCTACTAGCCTAGATATCATCGTGCTGCAAGGAACAATAGTACTAAATGCTAAGTGCTGGTGCTGCCATCCATCATCCCGCTATAGCGGTTGCTTGTACATACTCACCAGTTCCTCACAGGACCGTGTTCCCTATACAAAAGCCCCCTCTTGTGACTGCGTGCCCCCACGCAAAAGCCCCTCACATGACCGTGTGTGCCCCCCCGCAGAAGCCTATAACATGACTATGTGTGCCCCCGCGCAGAAGCCCCTCAAATGACCGTGTGCCCGTCTGCATCAGTGTCAGGAAAAAAAAGAGCCACAGCCCAGTCAGCTGGCCATTACAGTAAGTCAGTCACCTGATACCACCAGACAGTGTGTGGCTGCCGGCCATTATTATATGTTGCAAGCAGCATAACAATAAAGATAAAGTAAAATAATGCAGTTGCAGTGGGCGGAGCTAAACTACAGTGCAGCCTACCGGCCGGCTATGCCCGACGCTCAGTCCAGGCCTGCTATCGCTCCATTTAAAACTGTGTGTTTACCCACTAAAGTTGTGTGTGTTTGCACCTTTAAGACTGTGTAAGCAGGTGCCGAGCTGCCCTTTAAAGTTGTGATGCGTGAACATTACTGTGATCTGTCCCTTTAAGACGGTGTGCATATGGCACTAATTGACCCTTTCAAGGCTGTGTGTTTTTTTTATTGTCCCTTTTTAGACTGTGTGACCAGGTGCTATCCTTCCCTTTAAAGGCTGTGCTGTGTGAGCATTATTTTCTCAGCAGTTTGTACGGTTCGTACTGATAGAGGTGCTTTAAATGTCTGTGTACAGTAAACAGTTACACATGTATAAAAACATGTAGGCTGCAGGTTTGATACAATGTATCATGTAGGTGAGCAGATCTGGCTGGCTGGGGAAAGTCTATGGGGAGACACCCCAAAATATGGCACCCATTTTTGTTAGTGGAGACACAAACACTGTAGCATTGTTGGTAGCCCTCATCTGAACCCCCAATCCAATTTCTGAAGTAAAATAATGCAATATGGCCTAGAAAATAATTTAGAACTTTAAACTCAAATTTTATTAAAAAATTAATTCAGTCATCCCAAACCATATGCTGTGGTCTAAAGAGACAAAGATTACACTTTTCACTCTTACTTGTAAAAGACAAGTTTGGCACAAATCCATTAAGCTCATCATCCAAGGAATACCATACCAACTTTAAGGCATGGTGGTAGTAGCATCATGCTTTGAGGCTACTTCTCTTCAGCTGGGTCAGGGGCTCTTGTCAAGATAAATGAGACAATGGGGCTGAATTATCAAGCTCCAAATGGAGCTTGATGCCCCTGTTTCCGCTGTTCCATAGCTTATCCGCTGCCTCTGAGGCTTCAGACATCCATCAGCCTGATCCTATACGATCAGGCTGATTGACACCCCTGCTAGCGGCCGCGAATCTGCAGGGGGCGGCATTGCACTGCTTGTGCAATGATAAATGCAGATAGCGTATGCTGTCAGCATTTACCGATGTGCGGCGGACATGATACACTACATCGTATCATGTTCGTTCACACTTTAATAAATCGACCCCATTGAATAGCTTCAAATATCAAGATATTTTGGCAAAAACCTGCTGAAAAATGAAGATGAAGAGGAATTTTATATCCCAACATAACAATGACCAAAACCCCACATCCAAGTTGACCAAGCAATGGCTTTAGAGAAGGAAACTCAAAATCTTGGAATGGCCCAGTCAGAGCCCAGACACCAATGCCTTCGACAACCTATGGAGTGACATAAAGAGAGCTCTTCTCTCAATATAACAAAAAGCAAACCGTTTCCCTGCCCAGGCACGCATCTTCACCAGCATTTTAACACATCTTCAGGCTCACCGGAAACAGAAGTTTTGAAGCAGCCGTCTAAAGACCGCTGCTCCATAACTTGTCCATCTGCTCTGAGGCTGTGGACATAAATCAACCTGATCGGGTTGATTGACACCCCCTGCTAGCAGCCGATTGGCCACAAATCTGCAGGGGGTGGCATTGCACAAGCAGTTCACAAGAATTGCTTGTGCAATAATAAATGCTGACAGAGTATGCTGTCAGCATTTATTGATGTGCAGCGGACATGATGCGCTACATCGTATCATGTCCGCTTGCAATATGATAAATTGGCCCATAGTAGCAAAGTATAAGACAAGGGTAAGAGAGTGATACAGCCAAACTTGGAAACTGAACTCTCTCTTAAACTTAGAACACAAAGTCAGTTTACAAAACAGAACACAAGTAGCATACACAAACAGCCACATACAGTACTACACACAGAGATAGATTACTGCAGCTCAGGCTGATTAGAATCTGCCAGGCCTCCTTAAAGGCAAGGACAGAGTACACCTAACCCAGCAGACACAGCACAACTTAATACAAAAAACACAGTACACAGTATTACTAAAAAACAGATATGGCACTCAGGGTCAGATTTACATCTCTGAAATCTGAATCACCCTTCAAAAAAAATGTATCACTCACAGTATCTGGATGAAATTTCCATCAGTAGAATAATTCATATTGGCTACATATGGCCCATATTGGCTATATATATCCCGCGGCTAATAGCAAATAGCATCAGCAGTATAAGGACGTAGTGTTATCACACATTTAGGTAAATATGATTTTGCTATACTTTTAGCGTAACACTTTTGAGTGTTCTGAATTGAACGGCGTAGCTAGGGAGGGTTTTCACAAATTATTAGTTACCGGATTGGTCTAGAGAATAAAAGGTGTGTATCTTCTGACCAATGGGAACTTATATACTAACAGTTTTCCAATTGGTATAGTGAATATAAGGTGTGTACCTTTTAGCCTAAGGAAACTTAGGGAAATAGTTTTAATTGGATGCAATGTAAAATGTTTTACATGTGGCTTGGAGTACGGCGTGTGAGCCGAAACATGTCAGCCATAATCTTTTTTCCTTATATTTGACCCAGTTTTATCCCCGCGGGTCACTGGACCCTATGTTTATGCAATATTTTTCAATAAAATTATTTTAACCTGTACTTACTCGGTGCTCCGATTTATCTTTTGTACATATGGCCCGTTTGTTTGTTTATTACTTCCTCCCCTCCTAATAGTACAATCTAGTACACCCTTCCACAGTAGATGAGCTGTCCAAGGTGAATGTCACATGGTGCTGCTCCCCCCAATCACAGCGCAGAGTGCTTTCTGACTACTTTTTTCAAACTAACGGTTTAGTGCCTGGTCCAAGATTCTACACAGATTGCTCTAGACATCGGGAGCGATATCCGGCAGATCACTTGGGCTGTTGAGCTAGAAGGGCAGGAGATGCTTCCTGGTTGCTATGTGTCAGGGAGTGGTGGCATGGCTAGAATTAAAAGGAGCAGTAACATGTGAAACATCCAGTGCAAAGTGTACGTAGGTGTGCATGGTATGTCAGTGACAGGCAGCAGCACTGCGCCCCTCTATGGAGGGTGCCTGTGGGCACATGTCTACCCTGCCTA
This sequence comes from Bombina bombina, assembly GCF_027579735.1. Lineage (NCBI taxonomy): Eukaryota > Metazoa > Chordata > Amphibia > Anura > Bombinatoridae > Bombina > Bombina bombina. Next base: position 232,099,041 of record NC_069506.1, on the reverse strand, counting down.
ATTATAAATCCAGCAATAATGACACTTAATCTGAATGAACTTGACTTTTTTTTTCCAAAAAGAGTGGTTAAAAATTCCAAAGTTTAGATATGCAAACTTAAAGGAACAGTAAGTCCAAATTAAACTTTCATGATTCAGATAGGGAATGACATTTTTAACAAATTTCCCATTTACTTTTATCATTAAATTTGCTTTGTTCTTTTGGTATTCTTAGTTAAAAGCTAAACCTATGTAGGCTCATATGCTAATTTCTAAGCCTTTCAAGATGCCTCTTATCTGATTGCATTTGACAGTTTATCACAGCTAGATGGTGTTTGTTCATGTGTGCCATATAGAGAACATTGTGCTCACGCTTGTGGAGTTATTTAGGAGTCAGCACTGATTGCCTGAAGTGCACGTCTGTCATAAGATCTGAGGAAAGGAGGCAGTCAGCAGAAGCTTAGATACAAGGTAATCACAGAGGTAAAAAGTATATTAATATAACAGTGTTGGTTATGCAAAACTAGGGAATGGGTATTAAAGGGATTATTTATCTTTTTTGGTGTTTACAGTCCCTTTGATAAAGACTAATTTTCAAAGACTTGCTGCTGTAATAAATGCAAAAGGCACTATCACAAAGTATCAGTGTGCAGACTTTCTGTATGCAATCAGGGTGGTGGTGTTTAATTAAAATGTAAAATATTCCTAATATTTAACTATTTGGGGGGGGGGGGGTTCTCTGTGTTTCTATTTGTTGAAAGCTCACATTGCATTGTTATTATTTGTCTTCAAAAAACTGCAATTTCATAAGGGTGTGTAGACTTTTTATATCCACTTAAGCTAAAAATAATATATTACTGGACTAGACCATGTGCGCTTTGTAAGTGGTCTATTTATTAAGAGGTGAATGACAGCTGAATTGAAACATTTCAATTCCCGCAAATAACTATGCCTTATGAAGGACCAAATCCAGTGAGTATCTCCTGCAAGAAGAGTTGAGTTGTACAGATCGTAGTGTAAGGATCTTTTACAGGAATCAATCCGACTATGAAAATATCCAAAGGGCATGAGCCACTGCTTACTTCCGCATTTAGCTCCTAACGAAGGATCCAACTTCACATCTTTAGTTGGCATATGTGTGGTGAGTTTACCCTACAGTATATGGCACCTGCTCAAAACAACATCCTCAAAACTTTATTAAATGGCTATTAGAGCAACCAGTATAATATTTAAGGATTAGCTTAATTTTGTGAAAGTAGATTATATTTTCAGAAATTTAACAATCCAAACCTCTTCTGTTTCAGTATATTTTTATGAATTTATGATTTGCTTTGTTTAACTTGTAGCTGTACCCTAAAGGGCCATAATACCCAAATGTTTAAACACTTGAAAGTTATGCAGCATAGCTGTAAAAAGCTGACTAGAAAATATTTCCTAAACATCTCTATGTAAAAAAGAAAGATATTTTACCTCAAAAGTTCCTCAGTAGCCACCTCCCATTGTAAAGGGCTTCTAAGCAGCATTTTAGTATGTCTGTCCTAGGACAGCTTAAGGGATGAGCCTCGTGAACTCTCATATTATTTCACCAATCAGGTAAAGGAAGCTTACTATGAAATCTCATGAGAGTTAAGTCAAATCTCATGAGATCACAGTAAGAGTTCGTGACCTCAGCACTGCTGATGCTGATTGGCTGCTGTTCATTTCTTCATTTTTTTTTATTTTTACCTGCAGCTGGGAGCAGGTGAAGTATAACTTTTTACACAGAACTTACTCTGCTGAGCTGAGGAGATTGTGAGGTAAAATATCTTCCTTTTTTACATAGAGATGCTCAGGTGATATTTTCCTGTCAGCTTTTTACAGCTATACTGCATCAGTTTCAAGTGATTTAGCATATGAGTATTATGTCCCTTTAAAGGGACACTGAACCCAATTGTTTTCTTTCAGATAGAGCATGACATTTTAAGCAATTTTCTAATTTACTCCTATTATCAAATTTTCTTTGCTCTCTTGCTATCTTTATTTTAAAAGCAGGAATGTAAATCTTAGCAGCCAGCCCATTTTAGGTTCAGCACCATGGATAGCACTTGCTTATTGGAGGTTTACATTTACCCACCAATAAGCAAGCATAACTCAGGTTCTCAACCAAAAATGGACCATATCCTATGCATCACATTCCTGCTATTTAAATAAAGATAGCAAGAGTACGAAGAAAAATCGATAATAGGAGTACATTAGAAAGTTGATTAAAATTGCATGCTCTATCTGAATTATGAAAGAAAACATTTGGGTTTAGTGTCTCTTTAAGGTGGTTTCACTGTGATTTTGTTTGGTTAACTAATTATATTTAAAAACAAAAAAACAGACTCAAATTAATTTCTATTCTTAACATTATAAAATCTGTATATATATTTATGTACAAAATTATTTTCTTATATTTATATGGCACATTCATATAATTTAATTCTCACAATTTATATGTGCTAAAATGCAGCCCACTATCTGGAAGATATTGTATAATTACTTATTGCTAAATTTCTGTCCTACAAAAATACCCACACCTAAACTATCAAGTACTCTCAGTGTTATCACAAACAATGATTTTGCCAAACCTTCTGGCAAGTTAAGGAATAAAATATTTTGATTATATGCTGTTGTCTTTTGTTTAACTTTTCCTTGAACAGGTACAAACTAGATATCATTATGCTAAAAATTAGCTTGTCTTTCAATTCCTAAAAAAAAATAATCCAAACCTCAATATTAAGTATATCAAGTTCCAAAATCACCATGAGAAACACCAAAAGAATTCAATACCAAAGTGAACATTTAGTTTACAGAATGTGAACATTAGGAAGAAAAAGCATCTCAAACATCAAAAGACCCACAATTATATTTAAACAAGTTTAATCAAAAAGGGAACCGTTGAGCTTTGTCAAGAGTGCTGGTAATTCCTGCTCTTCTGTATTTCTAATCTCAGTCTGGGGTTACAATTCCGCCCCTTCGTAAAGCGATAGCGGTATTCAAAGTACCAAATAGTGCAGCCCACAAATATTTGGGGAAACAAATTTCCCCAAATATTTGTTGGCTGCTCTATTTGGTATTCATTTCATTTTAAACAAAACAAATACTTAATATTCGTTAAACATTTACATATTTATTTATTTTTTAAAACGAATGTAAATGTTCCTAAACTACAGATTAAAAAGTTCACCTGTAGCGGATCATGTCCGAGAGAGAGAGACAGAGGGCGCTAATCTGCTCCTCTCAGTGCACTAAATTGAAAGTCAATCCTAGCGTTTTACAAACGCTAGGATTGACTATTAAAACAAATAAAGGGCACTTTCATTCATGAAGTGTAAGATACTTCATGTAGAAAGCTCCTAAGAACAGCGATCGATTGAAACAAATAAAGGAGATTTCTACATGAAGTATCTTATACTTCATGAATGAAAGTCCCCTTTATTTGTTTCAATAGTCAATCCTAGTGTTTGTAAAATGCTAGGATTGACTTTCACTTTAGAGCACTGAGAAGAGCGGATTAGCGCCCTCTGTCTCTCTCTCTCTGTTACCCAGTCTCTTTCTCTCTGGCCCTGATAGTCAAAGGTTCTCCAGCTTGGAGAGAAATTGCAGTTCAGACTGGGGCTGAAAACACTGAATATTCAAAAGAAAAAGAGCTCTCCAGCACTGCAAGATCTCACTCATTTCTGTATGTTAAGCAGAGACAAGCCCAGTGCAATACAGCACTGCATGATATGAGAGTTTTGTTATACTTACACTTTTTGCTTTGAATTTAAGATTACATTGCACTTTAGATTGGGTCCTTTCAGTATTATTGAATGTAAGCTTTGCACTTTCTCATTTAGATCTTAATACATTTAGATTTAGTGGATGCTGCAATCTACCCCCGTAGTTTCAGGTTCCCCTGAAACATAAATTAAGAAGCAGCGGTCTTAAGATCGATGTTCCTTAACTTGTCGTACAGCAATCATTGCAATCAGATATGATTGGGATGATTGATGCCCCTTGTTGCCCCTTGTTAACGGCCATTTGGCCGCAAATATGCAGGGGGCGGCATTGCACAAGCATTTCACTAGAAATGCTTGTGCAATGTTAAATGCCAACAATGTATGCTGTCGGCCTTTATCGATGTCGAGCGGACATGATCCGCTACAGAGGATCATGTCTGCCAGCATCATAATAATTCAGCCCCAATATATCCGTTCTCCATTTACCTTCTCTCTCCCATGTGAAATTTTTTATGCCAGAGAGCTTAATTACTTTCTATGAAAGACATCTGCTCCATATTCTCTCTCCAAACTAGAGAATGTTTATCTGGCCCATATAAAGTAACAACACTTTCTGGGAAACTGAAGCTGACAGTTTTTCAGTTTTAATTTAAATAAATGACATGAAAATTGCATTCTAATATTTTAAAGATATACATAAATATGCAAGGTATCGGTATGAGCCTCATTTTTTAAATTTACACAGAAACTGTGAAGGCATAATCAGAATTTGTAAAATCACAATCTTAAATAAACTGCTGTATACAAAATAAAATACAAAATACAAAGTGCAAAGTGTAAATGTAATACAATTTAATCTGAAGTGTAAAGTGATGTAAAATAGAAAGCACAAAGTGTAAAAGCAGCAGAACTGTCATGTCATGCAGTACTATATTGTACTTGGCTTGTCTCTCCTTCACATACAAAAATGCAGGGAACGCCCCTTGGAGAAAAATCTGCCTTTTGAAAATTTCACTAGGGATCTCGCAGTGCTGGAGGATCATTTTAGATCATCTCACCAGAGCAGAGAGGTTTTGAATATCAGGGCCTCTATCCCTCTGTAACCAAGTCTCTCTCTCTCTCTTTCTCTCTTTATCTCTCTCTCCCTCTCTCTCCCTCTCTCTCTCTCTCTCTATCTATCTATCTCTCTTTGTTACCTAGTCTCTATCTCTTCTTATCACTTTCCAAAAACTTTATCACAGGATGGGTTCCTCTTACCCTGTCTCACTCTTCTTGTTTCTTTTGCAGCATCCACATCTCTGCTAAGGTAGGATCCAATTTGCTGCAAGCTGCCTTGTGTTTATCTTGCATCCTTTTAATGTCTTCCAACAGACTCAGTTGTTGAAATGTGTACACTTAAACCAGTCTATGTCATTTCAATATTTTCTTGACATTAATCAATTAAAACATATATATATGATCACCCACTCAAACATTCAGTAGATAATGTGGTTTGGTTAGTATGTGTATGTGTGTGTGGGGGTGATATAGAGCTCCTTTAAGCCTTCTGTGTAAGTTAAAGGGACAAGTGATACTTAGTTCACTCCAGATGTTCCGCACACAAGTGCGGCACATTCTCACTACTTTTGCTAGTTATCAAATGACTAGCAGGTACGCTCGGCACTTTTACGGCCCAGCGTACCTGGTTTTCAATCCGCCACCCCTGGAGGCGGCGGATCCCATAGGAATCAATGGGAGTCTGACCATAGCGAAAGTACAAGTTCGCTGCTGACAGACATCCCATTGATTTCTATGGGAGCTGTCTGCACCTAACACCCTAACATGTGCCCCGAGTCTAAACACCACTAATCTGCCCCCCTACACCGCCACAACTAAATAAAGTTATTACCCCCTAAACCGCCGCTCCCGGAGCCCACCGCAAGCTACTCTATACATATTAACCCCTAAACCGCCGCTCCCGGAGCCCACCGCAACTATAATAAATGTATTAACCCCTAAACCGCCGCTCCCTTAACCCGCCGCAACCTATATTAAATGTATTAACCCCTATCCTGCCTCCCCTACACCGTCGCCACCTATAATAAATTTATTAACCCCTAATCTGCCCCCCCTACACCGTCGCCACCTATAATAAATTTATTAACCCCTAATCTGCCCCCCCTACATCGTCGCCACCTATAATAAATTTATTAACCCCTAATCTGCCCCCCCTACACCGTCGCCACCTATAATAAATTTATTAACCCCTAATCTGCCCCCCCTACACCGTCGCCACCTATATTAAATTTATTAACCCCTAATCTGCCCCCCTACACTGTCGCCACCTATAATAAATTTATTAACCCCTATCCTGCCCCCTACTACGCCGCCGCCACTGTAATAAAATTATTAACCCCTAAACCTAAGTCTAACACTAACCCTAACACCCCCCTAACTTAAATATTAATTAAATAAATCTAAATAATATTTTTATTATTAACTAAATTAATCCTATTTAAAACTAAATACTTACCTTTAAAATAAACCCTAATATAGCTACAATATAAATAATAATTATATTCTAGCTATTTTAGGATTTATTTTTATTTTACAGGTACCTTTCAATTTATTTTAACTAGGTACAATAGTTATTAAATAGTTATTAACTATTTAATAGCTTACCTAGCTAAAATAAACTGAAATTTACCTGTAAAATAAATCCTAACCTAAGTTATAATTACACCTAACACTACACTATACTTTAATAAATTATTCCTATTTAAAACTAAATACTTACCTGTAAAATAAACCCTAATATAGCTACAATATAAATAATAATTATATTGTAGCTATCTTAGTATTTATATTTATTTTACAGGTAACTTTGTATTTATTTTAGCTAGTTAGAATAGTTATTAAATAGTTATTAACTATTTAATAACTACCTAGCTAAAAGAAATACAAAATTACCTGTAAAATAAATCCTAACCTAAGTTACAATTAAACCTAATACTACACTATCATTAAATTAATTAAATAAACTACCTACAAATAACTACAATTAAATACAATTACATAAACTAACTAAAGTACAAAATATAAAAAAAGCTAAGTTACAAAAAATAAAAAAATGTTACAAACATTTTAAAAATATTACAACAATTTAAGCTACTTACACCTAATCTAAGCCCCCTAATAAAATAACAAACCCCCCCAAAATAAAAAAAATGCCCTACCCTATTCTAAATTAAATAAAGTTCAAAGCTCTTTTACCTTACCAGCCCTTAAAAGGGCCATTTGTGGGGGCATGCCCCAAAAAGTTCAGCTCTTTTGCCTGTAAAAGAAAAATACAACCCCCCCCCAACATTAAAACCCACCACCCACATACCCCTAATCTAACCCAAACCCCCCTTACAAAAACCTAACACTAATCCCCTGAAGATCATCCTACCTTGTCTTCACTCAGCCGAGCAGCGATGGAACCGAAGTGGACATCCGGAGCGGAAGAAGTTAATCCTCCAAGCGGCGCTGAAGAAATCTTCCATCCGATGAAGTCATCATCCAGGCGGCGCTGAAGAAGTCTTTGATCCGGCCGATGTCATCTTCCAAGAGGCGCTGAAAAGGTCTTCTATCCGGGCGATGTCATCTTCCAAGCCGGGTCTTGAATCTTCCTCCCGCAGACGCGGAACCTCCTTCTTCACCGACGGACTACGACGAATGAAGGCTCCTTTAAGGGACGTCATCCAAGATGGCGTCCCCTCAATTCTGATTGGCTGATAGGATTCTATCAGCCAATCGGAATTAAGGTAGGAAAAATCTGATTGGCTGATGGAATCAGCCAATCAGATTGAGTTTACATTCTATTGGCTGATCGGAACAGCCAATAGAATGCGAGCTCAATCTGATATTACCAATAATGATTAATAACTATTTAATAGCTATTGTACCTAGTTAAAATAAATTGAAAGGTACCTGTAAAATAAAAATAAATCCTAAGATAGCTAGAATATAATTATTATTTATATTGTAGCTATATTAGGGTTTATTTTATAGGTAAGTATTTAGTTTTAAATAGGATTAATTTAGTTAATAATAAAAATCTTATTTAGATTTATTTAATTAATATTTAAGTTAGGGGGCGTTAGGGTTAGACTTAGGTTTAGGGGTTAATAATTTTATTACAGTGGCGGCGGCGTAATGGGGGGCAGGATAGGGGTTAATAAATTTATTATAGGTGGCGACGGTGTAGGGGAGGCAGATTAGAGGTTAATAAATTTATTATAGGTGACAACGGTGTAGGGGGGCAGGATAGGGGTTAATAGGTTTAATATAGGTTGCGGCGGGTTCAGGGAGCGGCGGTTTAGGGGTTAAACTATTTATTTAGTTGCGGAGAGGTGCGGGATCAGCAGGATAGGGGTTAATAACTTTATTATAGAGGGCGACGGTGTAGGGGTGGCAGGATAGGGGTTACTAGGTATACTGTAGGTGGCAGCGGTGTCCGGGAGCGGCGGTTTAGGGGTTAATACATTTATAAGAGTTGCGGCAGGGTCTAGGAGCGGCGGTTTAGGGGTTAATACATTTATAAGAGTTGTGGCAGGGTCTAGGAGCGGCGGTTTAGGGGTTAGTAACTTTATTGAGTTGCGGGGGGCTCCGGGGGCGCCGGTATAGGGATAGAACAGTGTAGTTTAGTGTGGGTGCTTAGTGACAGGCTAGCAATAAAGCTGGGAAAAAGCCGAAGGGCAGCGAGATCGGATGAGTGATAACTCTCACAGTCCGCTGCTCATCGCCCCACGGGTTTTTGACAGCTTTTTTTGATAACTTAGGCGAACGTATTCAAGGTCCGCGGCGGCGAAGGTAGGCGAGCTTAGGCGGGCGTATTGGGCCGGCGAAGGCAGACAAGTAGACGGCTTGATAACTACCCCCCAGAGTATGCTATCTGCATTTATCGATGTGCGGCGGACATGATCCGAAATATCGGATCATGTCCGCTCGCACCATAATAAATTCACCCCAAAGAGATCACCCACATCACTAAACATCATGAGAAGGTTTTTCTATGCTAAAGGGTGCCCCTTTTTTCTCTTAGAGCTACACAAGAGAGGCACAAGACCCTGCTGTAAAAGAGGGTATCTCCAATGAGAGGTTTCATATTCTGGTTATTAGTTATTACTGTTTTTCAGTGGCATTTACACATATGCTGTTAGGTCCAGTGCACCAGAATTTAAACACCATGCCTGCTCAGAGACCTGGTGGTGATATGTATTACGTCTGGAAAGGCTTCATTTGTATTATACAAGCCCCTGCTGACTCTATGGGAGGGTGTGGTGTTTAAACTCACCAGCCCTCACTGCATATGTGCATATGACACTGAAAAACAGTAATAAGTTTTACTAGCAGGGTTTTTGTTAACGGAAGTATATTGCAAACTTGCTTCTATTTCAAACTAATATGCACCATTGTACATTTCAGTTTTGACCTGCATCTCTCTTTAAGCTGTGGAATCTGTTGGCGCTCTACAAATAACCGATAATAATTAAGCTGCTCCAGGTAATGAAACAAATGTATCACCCCCACCTAATCATAAAAAAGTCTCTGTCACCCTAAAATCAAAGAAATAAAAGAAAATACCCCCTCACATCATGAGCAAATGTAAGAGGTTTCTTGCTCTCATGTAATCACCATAGTAATAACGATCATCTATCAACAATCAATTGCCTCGTTTGGTGTTGGTGTCAATGCTTCAACTCACTACTCTCACTTCAACTCACTACTCTCACTTCAACTCACTACTCTCACTTCAACTCACTACTCTCACAACTCACTACTCTCACTTCAACTCACTACTCTCACTTCAACTCACTACTCTCACAACTCACTACTCTCACAACTCACTACTCTCACAACTCACTACTCTCACAACTCACTACTCTCACAACTCACTACTCTCACTTCAACTCACTACTCTCACTTCAACTCACTACTCTCACTTCAACTCACTACTCTCACAACTCACTACTCTCACTTCAACTCACTACTCTCACTAATTAGACATCTGAATGTAATCTGATAAATAATGTAAAAAAGTGTAAGTGTGAAAAATAACTGACATTTTATGGAAAGTCTACATAGGATGATTTATTGGTGGAAGAATTTTATTTGGTTTCTTCTATTTTCCCCTACTCTGAGCATTTGGCAGGGGTAAGAATGTGAGGCAAACAGAAATGTGACACAATCATAAATTAATTTACAAAATGATTCCAGTACCAAGGAGAAACAAATCAAATACACCCTCATTGTAAGGTGCTAAATATCATGTGCTGGGAATTTCTCACAAGTCCCCCAGCTGACTTATTCACAGCAAAAATCCATGCTCATGGCATTAAAAGAAATGACAGTTAAATGTGTAGCCAGCATACATGCTCTATAAATCTACTCTTATTATTATGTCTTATTAAATCTAAAGAATTACCATAAATGAAAAATTTGTTGACAGATTAATAAAAAATAATATTTTACAAGCAAAAGAATTTTATATGAAAAGCATTTTTTTTTTGGGGGGGGGGGGCGATTGTTTCTTAAACAAATGCGCAGCTGTCTTTTGTAACTTTATGATGTATAGAAAAGGTGGAGTACACATTAGGGCATCAAACTACGAGGTGTGGTGGCTTTGAGATCAGCAATAAAACATGTCTAGATTTGGATTTGGGATTCATTCAGGTCTAACCAGATCTGTGTAGTTACCTAAGATTTTAGTCTGGAGATTTATAAACAGTGAAAGTTATCAATTGAAATAATTAAAAACTGAAGTAGAAACAGAAAGGTTTTTAGTAGCTACTTGCAGAGGTGATAGCCAAATGCTTATAGCATAGTTGGCATCATTTGAAGAAAAAATTCCAGTGCCATTTTTCAGAAGAGCATTCCTTTAAGAAGGCAATAAGAGCATTGGCCTTGCCCAACAATGGTTCCCTCCCTGAAACAGACATTTTTTTAATTCACATAATATGCAGATGATATAAATGATAATGTAAACTACATGTGATTTACAGGTTCCATTTTATCAAGTTAGATTAAATATATAACTGTATTATTCTTCCGTCTAAAGTAAAGTGCAGGAGACTCAGATGCAAACAATTATATGCTGCATCCATAAAATGTTCTCAGACACCCAGGACAATAATACTATGGGCTTAATGATCAAAATCTTACCCGCATGGATAGAAATCATGCAAAATCTTTGTGGGTTATTTTATAGCATTTTAGTTTAATTTAAGTCTGTCTCCATGATATCCAAAACCCTGCATAGGGATAAGCAGTTCACAAGGTAACATCTTCCTTTCTAAAATTCTTTGATGGGCCTCACAGTACTGATGAGATGGCTTAGATAATCTCACCAGAGCAGAGAGCTTTAGATCATCACATCCCAAGTGACAAAAAGTCAAAAACCATGGCTGTCCCGGGAAAATCAGGACATCTGAGAAGTATATTATAAAAAAGAAAGTGCACTAATAGTCTAAGATAATGTTTCTCGATTCCAGTTTGGACCCCTAAAATGGCCATATTTAAAGGATTTTTCTACATGAGCTCAGGTGACAGTTATAATCATTGAACAAATGAACAGCCTTTCGAGCATATTTATCAAGCTCCGTATGGAGCTTGATGCCCTGTGATTCCGGCGAGCCTTCAGGTTTGCCAGAAACAGATGTTATGAAGCAGCAGTCTGCTCTGAGGCCTGCTCTGAGGCGGCGGACAGAAATCAACCTGATCTAATACAATCAGGTTGATTGACACCTCCTGCTAGCGGTTGATTGGCCGCAAATTTGCTGGGGGAGGCATTGCACCAGTAGTTCACAAGAACTGCTGGTGCAATGATAAATGCTGCCGACAGCGTATGCCATCGATGTGCAGCGGACATGATCCGCAATATTGGATAATGTCCACTCGCACCATAATAAATAGGCCCCTTAGAAGGGAAATTGAATAGGACTGGAATTGAAAAACACTGCTCTGAGAAAACCTGTTACTATAGGCTTGCCTTCTGTGAATCTGGGAAGTGTTTTTTTCTGCCATAAAACCCAAAACAGATTAAGTATAATATTTAAAATACTTTCCAATGTATCAAATCTACTTTGTTCTTTTGATATACTTTATTAAAAAGCAGGTAGGAAGGTGTAGGAGTGTGCACGTGACCGAAGCAATATATAGCAGCAGTTTATATAACTATGTTAAACATTTGCAATAGCAGTAGGTGGCAGCAGTGTTTCCTGTCTTGTACTGTTCCAGACATGCACACACTACCTATCTAGATATCTCAAAATCAACAGGTCCAGGCTGATATATGCAGCTCATAAGCCAATGCATGAAGTGCTGAAGGGATTTATATCTGCTTGCAATATTTCACACTTCGGCAGCCATACTGCCTTAGAATTCCATTTAAAAAAAACAGGTGATAATACAAAAATGCTTGAATTCTCTCTCCAAATCTTCTCTATCTACTAGCAGGCATGCACCATCATTATAAGCAATGGAGGAAATAGAGCCAGATAGCAGTGCAGGAAAAGAGTACTTGTATATTCATAATGCATAATTTTTATTTATTTTTTTGGTCCAATTAAAGGTTTCGGGCCGATTTAACAAAGAAAGGTCTGTCTGACATGGTCCATTCAGCGGATCATGTCCAACAGATATCGCTGAATGCTGACAGCATACGCTGTCTGCATTTAACATTGCACAAGCAGTTCTGGTGAACTGATTGTGCAATGCCGCCCCCTGCAGATTAGCAGCCAATCAGCCGCTAGCAGAGGGTGTCAATCAACCCGATCTTATCGGATCTGGTTGATTGCTGTTCACGACTCAGAGCAGGCGGACGAGTTAAGAAGCAGCGATTTTAAAACCACTGCTTCTTAATTCCTCTTTCTGGCGAGCCTGAAGGCTCACGCGGAAACAGATGCATTGGGGCCGGTTGACGGTTTGTTAAATTGGCCCCTTCATCTATTTTTATGTCTCTAGGCACACACACAGTACCCCTTAAAGGGATATGAAAATTTGTCTTTCATGAGTCAGATAGAGCTTCTGATTTTAAACAGCTTTCTAATTTACTTCTATTATCAATTTTCTTTGTTCTCTTTGTATCTTTTGTTGAAATGTAGGGACGTATGCTTGGGAGCTGGCCCATTTCTGGAGCAGTATATGGCAGCAGTTTTGCAAGAATGTTATACTTTGCAAGAGCACTAGATGGCAGCACTAATTTCTGCCATGCAGTGCTCCAAATACCTACCGGGTATCTCTCCAACACAAAATATCATGCGAACAAAGCACATTTGATAATAGAAGAAAATTGGAAACTTTTTAAACATGGTATACTCTGTCTAAATCACAAAAGAAAATGTTTGGGTCTCATATCCCTTTACGTTTAATTACATTTAACAAAATGCTTAACCCATTAAATTGTCACTAGTGGGAGGGGGGTTTGGAGCTAATCACAGCTCCCCCTGCACTTACCTGGGATTACGAGGCCACAGTCACATTTCATGTTTACTAAATAAAAAATCAAGTAATACTATTTCATTTTTGTTGTGAAGCGCTGGAATAAATGCATGCAGTAAGCATCATGCATCTCCAGTCTAGGCTTATGTTGATATTTTATTGATATTATTAGACACAATAAGATCTTCTTTGTTGTTATGAAGTAATGGTGACATTTTTTTTACCTTGCTTTGCCCCCATTTATAGTCAGATTTATTTTTAGACATTTCTGTCTCTTATGTATTGTTTGCCCACTGTGCACATAATTGAAATAAAGCTTGGACTGGAAATATACTGAGTTATGAAATAGATTATTGCATAAAATTAGACCAGGTACATCACAGCAACAAAGCAATATGCAAGTCTCTGCTTGCAGGGAACAATTTGTTAAAGTGTGAATGGGAGTCTGTAGGAGAGAGTTAAACTACAGTAGCTGTGTGTGTACAGATGGATCCCAACATGTTTTAGGTATTACAAAGTTTTATTGTTTTTTTTTTTCAATAAGAATATAGAGAAGAAATCATATTGTATGGTGCGTTGTTGTGCTATACTATTACTATAGCTAAGTACAGTGTTAGGTGGATTCAGTTTTTAAAGGAACACTAAATCTGATTCAGATGCAGGTGCATTCAATTAAAACAAGTTTTTTACTTATATTATCAAGTTGAACACAGCATTTTTATATGCACACTTGCTGAGGCACCAGCTCCTAATAAACACATGCCAGAGTTCATAGAATATATGTATAAGAGTCTGTGATTGGCTGATAGATGTCACATTATACAGCTGATAGGGAAATTAAAGACAACTTTGAAATTAGATTATTTGATTATACAGTTCTACTGTTCTACTGTATGTAATGGTCCTTAAAGGAGGGCAGAGTTTTGGATCATTTTGTGTTTTCTGGAAAAGAGGCATTTTAGTTCTGTATTATAGTAGACAAAGCCATTTGGGAATCTGGGTTGGGATAAGTACGTGTTAAAAGGATGCTGCAGGGCAAGTTGGAGGGTGAAACTATACTGCTGATGCTTCTGTTTGAAAGGGAGTCTCCCAATATAACTTGTGTAATTTAGTCAACAATAATGATATACAATAAAGCAGAACTGACAGATCTCTGCTTGCAGCTGACGGAACATTATTCTCCTTTGTCCTAAACAAAAAAGCATCAATGAATTTGCAGTGGGTATGGAAGGGAAAGGTTCCTATTATAACTACCATCTGTTTAATGTCCACACTGATAATACAAGGTAAGCAATCCTTCCCTTGCATAGAGTGAAACAAGTGTGTGTAATATAAATGACACAAACAGCTACCTGTATTAGATAAAGGATTATTTAGAGTCACCTGTTATAGACTAATGTACTGTTTATACTATAGAAGCCATTTAATTATTAAAGTAAAGATTGACCATATGTCTAGTACGAGTAGGTTAAATTATATTATAGTAAGAGTCTCTGCTACATTTAGTAGTAGGCAGTTTTGTGTGCACTGAATATAGTTTCTATAATCTAATAATACAAGTATCCCTTCAATAGAGTTGTACACTTCAGAAATTTATATTACATACTGAAAGGTTACACGATTCTAGAATATTGATACTGTATAACAAAGATAAAATATAGATCTGAGTAGCTGAATTAGTCTAGTAATTTAGATACAAAAATATCAGGAATGTAGTTGGTATTTGAAAGATGTTTTTATTCTAGCATTTTACGTTATGTTATTAAAGGGACACTAAACCCAAAAATTTTCTTTCATAATTCAGATAGAGAATACATTTTTCAGCAATATTCCAATTTACTTCTATTATCTATTTTGCTTCATTCTTTAGATATCCTTTGTTGAAGCAATAACAATGCAAATGGGTGAGCCAATCACACGAGACATCTGTGTGCAGCCACCAATCAGCAGCTACTGAGTCTATCTAGATATTCTTTTCAGCATAGGATATCAAGAGAATGAAGCAAATTAGATAATAGATGTAAATTAGAAAGTTGTTTAAAATTACATGCTCTTTCTAAACCATGAAAGAAAAAATTTGGGTTTCATGTCCCTTTAAGCCAGTTGTATCTCTTTCTCAGATTTAAATACACTGGAAAGTTTAAACATTTAACAGTAACTGGTTTGACAGAGTTCCTTAGTTATATCGTTTGTATTAAAACATTGATGATTGGAGGCTTAGACGTCTAATGGTAGAAATGATTGTCAACGGGAATATCATGGCAAGTGTTCACAATGTATGGAACAGTATTCATCTATTCTGCACACAATTATTGGCAGTATAAAATATATATGCAATGCCATCTGCTTAATGAAATGTGCTCATGATTTTACCAATGGTACACATGATTTAATAAAACATGTACATAAAACAGCACTTAGGAAAAACATGCACACGTAAATTTGGTAAATCATGTGCATGTTTAGCTAAATTGTGAGCAGGATTCAAACAAAAAAATAAAATAAAACACAAAGTGGCCACTCTGTGACTACATACATTTGACATCTCAAATTGTACTACTATTTGCTATTCATATTTTAAATATTCTAGTGTTTCTGTTCGGCATTCACTTGGAATTTTAAAACAAATAAATTACTATAATCCGTTTTATTAGCTACAAATGTTGGCAATAACAGTAGTTTGTAGATTTATGACAGGGATTTTCTATGAAGGTTGGAGACCCCTTGTTGTTAAAAAATATAAAAAACAAGGTAAGAATGTGTTACCTTTGTAATAAGTAGGAAATTAAATTAGCTGTGCTGAATCAGGTGCAGGGTGTTCATTTGAAGGAACATTTAACTTAAATTAAACCCAATTTTTTTTTCTTTTATGGGTCAGATAGAGCAGTAATTTTAAGCAACATTCTAATTTACTTCTATTATCAAATTTTCTTTGTTCTCTTGATATTCTTTTGTTGAAACGCAGGGACGTATGCTTAGGAGCCGTCCCATTTCTGGAGCATTATATGGCAGCAGTTTTGAAAGAATGTTATCCATTTGCAGGAGCACTATATGGCAGCACGATGTCCTGTCATGTAGTGCTCCAAATGCCTAGGTAGCTCTTCAAAACAGAAGAAGAAAAAGCAAATTTGATAATAGAAGTAAATAGGAAACTTTTTATAAAATGGTTTGCTTAAAGTGCCAGTAAACCTAAAAAATAATGTTATATAATTCTGCACATAGTGCAGAATTATATAACATTATATGAGTGCTAGCTTTATAAAACCTAATATATCCGGTAAACTTTTCTAAACAAGCAGGGTTTTCCAGACCCGCCCTCTGTGCTCTACTGAGCGGTGTCTGGTTTTCCCTCAGAGCGCATTTGGCCAGCTGTCTAGTAACAGCCCAGCCCGACCGTGCCATTAAACTTAATGCAGCTCGCTGCTGCTCTAGGAGCGAACTGCCTTGAGTGTAATGGCGCGGTCGGGCCGGGCTGTTACTAGACAGCTGGCCAGATGCGCTCTGAGGGAAAAGTTATTGTAAGGGTTAACTTGAGGTAATAATCCCTCTGTAGGGTGGTGAGTGTCTCTAAGGTGATGATTCTTGTTTTCCTGCTAGTGACCTGTAAAGAATAGCAAAATAGTGCAATATAGCTAAAAACAATGATAAAAAAATGAAATAAGGCTTACCAAATTCTGTCAACGCGTTTCGGCCCTCAATAGTGGGCCTTTATCAAGACTCATTTTTTGATCATTGTTTTTAGCTATATTGCACTATTTTGCTATTCTTTACAGGTCACTAGCAGGAAAACAAGAATTGTCACCTAAGAGACACTCACCACCCCACAGAGGAATTATAACTCAAGTTAATCCTTACAATAACATATTTTGGCTTCATCACCAAGAATCTACTTCTGATTTCTTCACATCTTTTCTTATTTTTCCATTTTATCACTCCACACATTTTATTGTTTATATTTTTGGATTTTTTTGGATCTTTTTTATCTAATTTTTGATAATCACCTTTTTTCATTTTTTCATTTGTGCATTTAAAATTTTTGAGCACTTCATATTTTTGGAACACCATCATATCACAGTTCATCACCATCACCATTTGGAATACGCTATCTTTGGAACACTTCATATTGTTTTATCACACACTGATCTATATGGAACTCTAGTTGTGTTTTTTTTTTCTCATAAGGTGCCCCTTACAGAAATTGACTTTTCTTAGAAGACATCTAGTTCATTTAATTTAATTTTATCCATATTATTTTGTTTTTAACATTGTATGTACTGTTCATTTTATACTGTTCATTTTATATTGCGCATTTTATCACTCTCTATGTATTTTATCCCCTAACCAGGGACCTATAGACACTTGTGTACACATTTCTATATTTCATTAAATTATTGTTTTAATCCATTACCTCTTTGGCGCTCTTAAAACTAAATCATATAAATACATATAACATATACCCCTATGTGCAGAACATTGGAATGTGAAATATTTACAGTAAATACATAACTAAAACAATTATTAAAAATTAATATTGCATGAATATGATTTTACATGTTTTTATCTACTTAACAGCAAAGGGCTCCAATGCATATATATATATATATATATATATATATATATATATATATATATATATATATATGTGTGTGTATTTTATGTGTTTATATGTGTATATATGTCTGTAAATACATATATACACACAAATACAAATGTATACTTATATAGACATATATATGTATGTTGTATACAGTATACAACAGAAGTGAGTAGACCCCAGTGCAATAAAACGTACATGTCAAATGATTCAAAATTGTATCACCTAACAGTAACTGCATAACTTCTAAGTTTTACAGTAGGGTATTTGCTCTTATGTAAAATTAAAAACTAACAGTTTAGATTTACTATATTAAAAATAACAGCCCCACAGCAGGAACTCAATGCAACAAAAGTCAGTGCACCTTTTATTACTGAGATTCAAATCTTTTATTTTTTCAATACTTTGTATGTCCAACTTTATTTTTGATGACTGACTCAATCCTCCTCGCATGGAGTACACCAGTGTCGCACAAATTTCTGGAGAGATGTTCTGCCATTCTTCACAGACTCTCTTTGCTGGAGGGGTTGTGTTCCTTTACATTTTTCTTTAAAATACCCTAAAGGTGTTCTATTGGATTCAAGTCAGGCGACATACTTGCCAGATCAAAGTTTTCACTTTTTTCTCCTTTAGAAACTCCTTTGTAATATTGGCAGTGGATCATTATCATGTTGGAATATTCATCCTCTGCCAAACTTCTGGAGACTGGGAGTCATCTTGTCAGCCAGTGTTTTGGTATATTGCAGGCTTTCATGGTGCCATCTATAAATGTCATCTCCCCAACACATTTTGCAGTCATGCAACCCATATCATCACACTCCCACCTCAATGCTTCACTGTTGGGACTATGCATTCACTGTAATGATCCTGACCAGGTTCAAACCAAGCATGTTTCACCCCATCTGAGCCGAAAAATTGTATCTTGGTCTTGGTCATCTTACCAAAGAATGTGCTTGCAGTATTCATCATGCTTTTCATGTTATTTAGCAAAGTTTAATCTTGCAGTTTTGTGCCGAAGACCAAGCATGGGTTTTTCCTTGGATGCTGTCCATAAAATTGACATTATGCAATGCCCTTAGCACTGCCTGACCTGTCACAGAAGCTCCAATTTCTATCAATAATCCCTGAGCCAAATCTGAAGCAGAGGACATTGAGAAAGGCTCTGGTGAGAGCCGAAATGTTTGGATAAAGTTTTTTGCTTGTTCATTAAAGGCTTTTTGGATACAAATCCCTGTTTGATTTTCCTGCTCTGGGGATCTCTATACACAGTAGCCGTGCATGGTGTTCCTTGGGACTTGCAATATATATATATACACACATATCAATTATTAGACGTATATGTATGTATGTCTATGTTAATGCCCTTTGCTGCCTTTGATTTTCTAATACCCGAGACCTCATATCTTTGAGTCTTTATAATTTTTGTGTGCAATATATTATTTAAACAATTTTTATTAGTGTTATTATGAGTGTGAGTGTACTTTGTAACGTATGTTTAATTTGTTTTGTGACACTTTTTAGTTTTGCAAAATAGTTAACCAGAGAGTAAATTGCCATTGTGCTCAAGTGATCACGTTTACTTTCAACTTGTAATACCAGCAGTAAGCCGGATGAGCGCAAACCCTCGCGATATACCCCTTATAAATCGGGAGCAAACATTTGCGCTCCATTCTTAATCTAGACCTTGATGTGACCGCAAATCTTGCATTTTCGCTTGATCTTCACACACTAGATGAAAGATGTGACTGATTTATTACTTTCCAGTAAATCAGTTACTCCCTGCAGCTGCACCTGATGTCTCTCAGCAGTTTTTGCATCCTTTTATTTGTAAATTTTAAATTGCTGAATTATCCTTAGATGGAGTAGAGCAACAGGGAGGATTAGAAGGTGCTCAGTTCTGGACATGTTAATCTTTAGGTGGTGTGAGGCCATACAGCAAGAAATGCCAGATAAACAGTCGCTGACATGAGATAGGACAGAGGGAGACAGAGCAGGGGTGGAGCGTTAGATCTGAGTATCACATATATTTATATTTATGTATTTCTGAATAAATAGAGCATATTCTTCTTTGTGAAGAACATTGGAGTGTGAAATATTAATATTTTCATGTAAGGTTAGCGCACTTGAGAATACGCGATTGAGTTTGCGCATGAGTTGGGTGTTGGTTTTTATCCACTTTTTTACTTCTATGGGGGAATAGGTTATCACGCTCATTGTATTCTAAGTTATGCTTTTTACACATGTCAGGTTAGTGTGCAAGAACTGTTTACTTTCATCTTATAATATGAGTGCAACCCGGCGCATGCAAAAAGCTTTCTTCTAGCAAAGTTAACTCTCGAGCTGGGGTGTTAGATAGTGCTCCACTTGTAATCTGGCCCCATAAAAGGAGTAACTCCCTGAAAGGCCTATGTTGCACGTTGGTCATATTGTTAATGTATGTGATTAGCTGTGCGGCGGTAGGGATATGATTTAAAGGGACACTAAACCCATTTTTTTTTCTTGATTCAGATAGAGCGTGCAATGTTAAGCAACTTTCTAATTGAATCCTATTATCAATTTTTCTTCGTTCTATTGCTATCTTTATTTGAAAAAGAAGGCATCTAAACTAAGGAGCCAACCAATTTTTGGTTCAGGACACTGGACAGTACTTGTTTAATGGTGAGTGAATTTATCCACCAATCAGCAAGAACAACCCAGGTGGTTCACCAAAAATGGACCGGCATCTAAACTTACATTATTGCTTTTCAAATAAAGATACCAAGAGAATGAAGAAAATTTGATAATAGGAGTAATTTAGAAAGTTACTTAAAATTGCATGCTCTATCTGAATCATGAAAGAAAAAATTTGGGTTAAGTGGGTTAAGTGTCCCTTTAAAATAAAAAGAGCATGACTTTGCCATTTGTGTGGTTGCTTTGTTTGGTGTATCAGTTACATGGTTTGTTGATATGCATCTACTACTATCGGTAGATCAAAAATCTTATGGCAGTTATCCACCTTGGAAATTTTTGATCATTTTGTTAAGGAAATAAAAAAAAGTTTCTGTTCCGGTTTTCTGATATTGAAACATTTTCCTTAAAACCTTAGAGAAAATCAGTGTAATTGCTTATCTACATATATTTAATGGATCAAATCTTAAAGAGATATGAAACCCCAAAATGTTGTTTTGTGATTCAGATAGAGAATACCATGTGATTCAGACAGAAAATACCATGTGATTCAGGCAGAGAATACCATGTGATTCAGGCAGAGTATACCATGTGATTCAGACATAGAATACCATGTGATTCAGGCAGAGTATACCATGTGATTCAGACATAGAATACCATGGGATTCAGACAAAGAATACCATGGGATTCCGACAGAGAATACCATGTGATTCTGGCAGAGCATACCATAAGATTTAGACAGAGAATACCATGTGATTCAGACAGAGGAGCGTAAATGTAAATGCAATATTGCAGTGCTTTTCTTCCCTGGAATTCATATTTCAAGTGGCGCACTTTATATAACTGCAAATTTGTTACGCGAGCTCACTGTAAAGCTCCCCATATGTTCTATGAGCAAAGTTGAGTGGCAATGTCTGCTCGTATTACAAGATGAAAGTAAATGTGATTGCTCAAACGCAATCACATTTAAAGAGACACTGAACCCAATTTTTTTATTTCATGATTCAGATAGAGCATGCAATTTTAAGCAACTTTCTAATTTACCCCTATTATCAAATTTTTCTTTGTTCTCTTGCTATCTCTATTTTAAAAGCAGGAATGTAAATCTTAGCAGCCAGCCCATTTTAGGTTCAGCACCATGGATAGCTCTTGCTTATTGGAGGCTTACATTTACCCACCAATAAGCAAGCATAACCCAGGTTCTCAACCAAAAATGGGCCGGCTCCTATGCTTCACATTCCTGCTTTTTAAATAAAGATAGCAAAAGAACAAAGAAACATTTAAAATAAGAGTAAATTAGAAAGTTTCTTAAAATTGCATGCTCTATCTGAATCATATAAGAAAAAAACTGGGTTTAGTGTCCCTTTAATGCTCCAACTTTTTACGCAACCTGAAAGTTTGTGTAAAGAGTTTGGCCGGAGGAAACAGTTGGAATAAACTACTCTTTCAACCTCTAAACCGACACACTCCCACATAACAAACTACGCCTCTACACTATTAACCCCTTAATTGCCACAGCCCCCTCTGCAAAGTAACCCTCTACACTAATAACCCCTAAATTGCCACAACCCCAACCACAAAGTAAACCACTACACTATTAACCCCCAACCCAGCACAACTCCCACCGCAAAGTAACCCACTACACTATTTACTCCTAAACCACCACAACCCCTACTGCAAAGTACCCCACTATACTATTAACCCCTAATGTGCCACAACCCCCACTACAAAGTAACCCACTACATTATTTACTTGGGCATTTCCCCTAGAAAGGCATTTAGCTCTTATGCTGCACAAAAAGAAAAAGAAAAAAACTATTCTAAAAAAAAAAAGCACCCAAAAAAATCCTAGATGGTTCTCACCAAAGTTGAATCCGGCTCCTACGTGGTGGCAGCAGTCCATCTTCATCCCGGGCCGTTCATCTTCCTCCCGGCAGCAGCTCTTCTATCTTCTTTCATCTTCTTTTCTTCTTATCTTTAGAACTTCCATCCCCGACATCCTCATCATGCGGTCACCCACTGCTTACTGAATTTTTATGCAATGTACCCCTTTTATATTGGGGTACCCTTGCATTTCAATTGCCTGATGTTAATTTTGAAATTAAAATGAATGAAAGCTTTTCCTGTAGACTGCTTGGAATTTGAAAATGAAAATCAGCCAATAGGAATGCATGGATATCCCTATAAAGGGGGTACCTCACATTCAAAATTCAGTGTGCAGAAGGTGACCGCATGTAGAGGATATCAGGATGGAGGATCTAAAAATAAGAAGAAAAGAAGATGGGTGAAGATAGAAGACGCCAGGATGAAGATGGACCACCGCCGCCAATATGAAGATGGACTGCCACCACCGGAATGAAGATGGACCACCGCCATCACTTAGGAGCCAGATTCAACTTTGGTGAATACCATCATTTTTTTAGAAAAGTTTTTTTTATCTTTTTGGGTAGCAAAATAACTAAATGCTCTTTCAAGGACAATGCCTAACCAAATGCCCTTTTCGGGCAATTTTTAATTTAGGTTTTATTAGATAACCTTTTTTGGGGGGGGGCTGATACTTGTATTGTAGAATGGTGTAGTGTTTTTTATGTTAGTGTTAGTACAAGATTTATTATTTTTATTTTATTGTTTAAAGTTGGGCTTTAGTTTTAGAATAGGCATAACTTAATTTGTTTCTTTTATTCTGTAATGGTATTTTTTTTTATTTTCTGTAATGGTAACTTTTTCTTTTTTCATGTAATGTTATGTGGGTTTTTTTTTATGTAATGTTAGGTTTTTTTTCCCCAGTAATGTTAGGTTTTGGTAACTTAGGGCGTGGCTAGGGGGGTTAGCTGGTTAGGTGGTTTACATGTTATTTTGTGATGGGGTTGTGGTGGTTTAGGAGTTATAGTGTAGAGGGGTATTTTGTATTGGGGGTTGTAGCAGTTTTGGAGTTAATAGTGTATAGGGGTATTTAGCAATGGGGGTTGTGGTGGTTTAGGGGTTAATAGTGTAGAGGGGAATTTTGCAATGGGGCTTGTGACAGTTTAGGGGTTATTAGTGTAGTGGGAAACTTTGTGGTGGGCTATGTGGCGTTTTAGGGGTTAATAGTGTAGAGGGGTATTTTGCAATGTGGGTGTGTGGCGTTTAGGGGTTGTTAGTGTACTGCGGTATTTTATGGTGGGCTTTGAAGCATTTTAAGGGTTATTAGTATAGTGTGAGGAACTTTTCGGTGAGCTACAGTATGTGACGAATAAGGGGTTGTTAGAGAGGGGGCCTATGGTGATTCTGGTTAGCCAGCAAATTAGTTTTTTCTGCTTTTCTCGCTCCATAGAAGTCTATGGGTGAGTACGTTAAATGCGGGTGCAATATTCTAACTTCGGCTCTTTGCACATGTAGGGTTAGCATGCAAGCGAAAAAATGTTTACTTTCAACTTGTAATATCCACGTTACTCATTGCGTGCAAGGACCCCGAAGTCGAGTGGAGTTAAAGTGTGAGCAGAAAGATAAATAGCACTCTACAGATAATCTAGCACATAGTGTTTGCTGTTAGAATGTGAATATGATTGCTGCTTTACTTTGCATCTACTTGTTTGTCTTGATAGGTGTCCTGTCTCAGCCGTTGGAATGTATCCATTGCATTGACCGTGATGACAATGGTTGCTCTGAAGGAAATGCTACAAAAATTGTATGTCAAGAGAATGAACCATGTATTGAGCTTGTTACCTCTGTGGAGACAAGTAAGTTTAAGCTATACAAGTCATTTACTAAAATGTTTTAAAGTTGTATATAAATTCCATTACACCTGAAAGACATATCATTTTTTACATAGTATATATAAAATTTCAAAGATGAAATGCTTTAAATGCATTAGAATCAAGTCCCTGTGTCCTTAGTAATTATTTTCCTTCAGCTGTGCTTGGAACGAATTTGTCTATAAATTGTGCTCAGTATATACCTTGTCCAACAGGTCATGATCAATTCACCATGCTGATAAAAGGATGTGGCAAAGGAGGGGTAGGAAGGTTGGATAAAGCCATCAACTTCCATGGGATCACCATGTTTGTCCAATTCCATCAATGCGACAGCAGCTTGTGCAACACCAACATGGAACTTAAAAACTACCAGCTTTTACCTCCAGGTAAAATACATATTGATAAAATAATGATAAGTTCATGAGAGATTTAGACTATACAGAGTGAAAGCAATCACAATATGTAGGAGCGACAGTTCCATATAAACATCATGGAGCAAAATTATAATTGTATATGAGAAAGTAGAAAAAATAAACATATTACTTTTATAATAAGATCATGCTCTTGCTTCCCATTCTGGGCTAAATTAAGAGTGGTGCACTAACTTTTGGGCACAAGTGATAACTTCTATGTTCAAATGTACTTTGTTCTCTTGGTATCCCTTGTTAAAAAATAATATGCACATATCCTACACTAATGGAAACAAGCTGCTGATTGGTGCCTGCACACATTTGTCTCTTGTGATTGGCTAACTAGATGTGTTCAGCTAGTTGCCACTAGTGCAAAGCTTTTCCTTCAGCAAAGGATACTAAAATAATGAAGCAAATTTGA
Organism: Bombina bombina; assembly: GCF_027579735.1. Lineage (NCBI taxonomy): Eukaryota > Metazoa > Chordata > Amphibia > Anura > Bombinatoridae > Bombina > Bombina bombina. The sequence goes on along the minus strand of NC_069506.1, from coordinate 232,074,032 downwards.
TAATAGAAGTAAATCTAAATTTGTTTAAAATTGTATGTTCTATCCAAATCATAAAAGAAAATGTTGGGGTTTCCTGTCTCTTTAAAAATGTTCCAACTTAATTTTTAAAAAGTTTATTTCAAAAACAAAGATACCATTGTGATTAGAACATTAGAGTCTGCCTATATGTTAAATGTAAAACAGCAAGATTTACTGGCACTTTAATAAAGTGTGTAACTGTTTATTTACTGTATTTCACATTCCAATGTTCTCCACATAGGGAAATATGTATTTTAAATAGATATTCCTATATATATATTTATATATATTTATATATATATATATATATATATATACACACACATTTATTTATATATATATATATATATATATATATATATGTATATATATATATATATATATATATACATACATAGATATACTACGTATATTTTACAAAAAAATCATATATATATATATATATAAATATTTATTTAAGAATACATAGAACATATTCTGCTTTGTGAAGAACATTGGAATGTGAAATATTCATATTTCATGTCAGGTTAGTGCACTGGAGTAAACACAATCGTGTTTACGAGCAAGTAAGGGTGTTATTTTCCACTTTTCATACTCCATTGAATTCTAGGGGGAATGCGTTAACACTTTCACAATATTTGAAGTTCAGGGTCGGGTTAGCACTTCTGCAAAAACTTTTTACTTTCAACATTGGTATTGGTAATACATGTGCCACAGGACGCAAGCAAAAATCTTACTTCTAGCAAAGTTAACGCGAGCAAAAGCGCAAATGACTGCTTCACTCATTTTCTGATCTACACTAGTGGGAGCTAGCTGCTGATTGGTGCCTGCACACGATTAGATGTGTTCATCTGGCTGCCAGTAGTGCAATCCTGTTCATTCAGCAAAGGATAACAAGATAATGAAGCATCTTTGCTAATAGAAGTAAATTGGAAAGTTGTTTAAAATGTTATGTTCTATTCAAATCACAGCAAAAAAATAATCTATAACAATAGTAGGGACGGTAAAATATTTTTTCTGCAATGTTTTATAAGCACTGCTGCTAAAAAGGCTTATCTTCAATCGTTTTCAAAAGTTGTTCAAATGCTATTTTCCTTCCTGACCTGCACTACCAGCTCCTCTCTAAATAGCAAGTCTTTTTTGGGTGATTGAGCCAATCAAATGCCTTCCCTATAGGTTAAACAGAGATATTGCTCACTGCTTTCTTTCTGCAATTTTGTTTTTTATATAAATAGATCTACTGCCTAAGTGTTATGGCATCTTCTAATTCACTGCTAAATATTATGTTACTGCTTTAACAATACATTATTTGAACAATACTGCTATTACCTATTCCAGATACCACAAACAGACAGCCTAATCAGGTGCAATGCTACAGCTGTGTTGGAAAGACAGAGGAACGGTGCACAACTTCAAATGCTCCTGATAAGACCTGCTTCAACAATTTTGAGTCATGCTTTGATGGGAAAGCCTCCATAACCATTGGTAAAACTTCCTTTACTTAGACAGGTGGTTAGAGAGCATATAAAGTTTACTCTTTCACATAATCTCAGAAATGTACTCTAATTTTACTTTCAATTACATTCAAGATACTAGAAGTGCTGAGGTTCTTAGATGTTGTTTGATAATGGCAATGTATATCCTTCAAACACACTCATTAAAGTGATTGTAAACTTAAGCTATGCTGTCAACAATATTTGTAATAAATAAGTAAAGGATGGGCACTTTCGTTGATTAAAATCATTAACATATAAATAATCACCCTTTCATTTTCTTATATATTCGCCATTCCTCTGTCCAAAATGCATGGTTTATTTCAGTGTAAAATGTCAAATCACGCTTTAGCCAACCCTAACACGTCCCCTTTAGCATCAAAACCAGGGGCATTATTATTAACTTACTTGGCGCCAAAGGGGCGTGTTACGATTGGCTACGATTTTTGTTTTGTTTTGGGATTTTTTAGCATGCTGGTGAGAGTAAAAAGAGGAGCTCTGAATCACAAAGCACTTACTCAGGTTAAGACATTTTTAGGTAAAATAGCTTCCTTTTTCATATTCATATGATATTTCCTAGTCAGCTTTTTACTTTCAAGTGATTTAGCACATGGATTGTACGTCTCTTTCATTTCTGAACACCAATAATAATTGCAATAATAATTAGCACTTCACGGTTATGTGATTATTTTATTAGGGAGTGTAGCTATTTCAGTTCCACATTAGAGTACTTTGTTCATGTAGACATATTTTTAATTTCTATTTATGTATTACTGTGCATAATTACTAACTTTTTAATAATTGCTAATAAATTAATTTTCTTTTTTTGTTATTTTGTTTTATTTTATGTTTGTTTTCTAGGAAATGAAACACAAGTTATACCTATTAAGAGCTGCAGCACAAGAAATGTTTGCCCCCGACAGCTTCTAACACTTGGAAGTGCAACATTTGGAATTCAAGGAGCCTGCTGTAGAGGAAATCTATGTAACCAGGACCTCTCCAACCAGACACAGTATGAAAGCGGCCCCCCACTGCTTCTGTTGGAGGATCTTATTGAAAAAAAGACAACCACCGTGAACACAACTGCCTGGCTAACCACTGAACACCAACACAATTACTCAACTGCCTATCCCCTTGAGCTCACCACTCCGCACCTGTACAACCATTCAATGGCAACCAAAAAGACACCCATAAAGATTGGAAGGGTAGCTGATACTAATTCAACTGTTGTTTCAGTTAATCATAATGATCATTCCAACACTGGCCCTAAAATTATCATCAACCTTTGCCTTTTCCTCTTAGTTCAGTTTCTACATTTAGTTTAAGCTCACTGTATATTTTCATATCTGCTATTGTTGTAGAATTGTGCTGGATCCTGCTTAATGAAGTCAATGGGACAATAGGCCTTAGACGCACAAAGTTCCCAACTTGATAATCTGTCCTCCTGTCTTCTAAGCGAGAGAATGTAATGTGTTCCAGCGCTGAATAAAGCTTTATCCAGCACAGGAGCGAGCTACATTTGTCTGAAATGAGTGACTGAGTGGGTTGTAATTAGAAAAACTCAGCACCAACCAGGAGGCATTTTCAATTGTAAATGGATGACTTTTTGGGGGATATACAATATACATGTGGAAAACATTTATTTTAAAAGATTACTGCCTCACTGTATCAGTTAATTGTGCACAAACTGCACAAATATTGATTACAAAAAAAGTTTATATTTACTGACCCAATAGTAAACTAAACATATTTTTCCAATAATAAAGATGATTTAAAATCTCTGTTAAATTAAATATACAGAAATTCTATGTCATTGAACCAGTACTGCTGATTAGCTTGTTCTAATTGGCTGGTAGAGACAATTGTCACATCTGTTTGATAATCAATGGGTCATTAAAGTCAAAATTAAACATGTATAGCTCAGATAAAGCATTAAAAACTTTTTTTAGTTTACTTTTAATATCAAATTTGCTTATTTTTCTTGGTATCCTTTATTTAAAAACATTACACTTATGTAGGAACCAATAGCACAAATGACAAAGTAAAAGAATACTTTTACAGCACTCAAACAGTTATATGTATTTTAACACATTAAAACCATGTGTAAGGAAATTACTTTTTATGTTAAAAAAACTTTTAACCAGATCTCTGATTCATTTTCAAAAAGTGTCCCAAATGACCCAAAATTTAATAATCTTTGAGTTTTTGTAGCATTGTTTAAAATAAAAAAACAACTGCACAAAACAGTTATAGGGGTTAAATTTGGCGGGTGTGGGGTGTTATGAAAAAAACCAGCATTGAAAAGTGCCTTTACATTGCTGTCTATGGGAAACTGTGTGTTCCCTGTAAATATATATGTAATGTATATGCTTATTTACATATATATTTATGTGTTAAAGGGACATAATACTCATGTGCTAAATCACTTGAAACTGTTGCAGTATAACTGTAGAAAGCTGACAGGAAAATATCACCTGAGCATCTCTATGTAAAAGAGGAAGATATTTTACCTCACAACTTCCTCAGCTCAGCAGAGTATATTCTGTGTAAAAAGTTATACTCAGCTTCTGCCCAGCTGCAGGTAAAAAAAAAATTAAGAAAAAAAAAATGAAGAAATGAACAGCAGCCAATCAGCATAAGCTGTGCTGAGGTCATGAACTCTTTTACTGTGATCTCATGAGATTTCACTTAAATCTCATGAAATTTCATAGTACACTTCCTTAAACTGAATAGGGAAATAACATGAGAGTGCACGAGGCTCAATCCCTTAGCTGTCCCGGGACAGACATAATGATTTGCTGCTTAGAAGTCCTTTACAATGGGATGTGGCTACTGAGGAGCTTTTGAGGTAAAATATCTTTCTTTTATAAATAGAGATGTTCAGGTGATATTTTATAGTCATCTTTTTACAGCTATGCTGCATCACTTTCAAGTGTTTCAACATTTGGGTATCATGGCCCTTTAATATATGTGTCTATTTACATATAAACACATATATATAAATGTATATATTCATATACATATATATTTAAATTGTGATGCTTATTGCTGTGCGATTTACCCCCTTCAGTGTGCAAGGTTATCATGCTGTATCTAAAGGCAGGAGAACGAGGCTCTCATTGGAGCCTATGGAAGCATGCTCTCGTGAGTGCAATGCTTCCCTGCAATGTAAACACAAGGTCATATTTGCATTGCAGCTAACTTGTCATACCAGTACTTATTTGCTTGCGCTGCTATTACTAAGTGATATTTTGCGCTCCACTTGTAATCCAGTCCTAAGTATTTTATATCCAAGAGGTCATACTATTTATTATTTTTTAATTACCATCAAAAGCTGTTAATTTTACTTACCACCCAGTACACTTTGTTAAATTCACAACAGTTTAAACACATATTAGACATCCAAGATGACCAATGGGAAATTGCAAGGTCTGTTTATCAAAACACCTGAGGAAGGGGCATGGCTCTCAAACGCAATGAGGTTACTGTTTAGCCAGAGAGAATGTTGAAAAAAATCAATTCTAATGGTTTATTTATGCAAGTATAACTTTTTATTGTATTTGGGTGTTGTTTTTGGTTTTTCTTAACTATTTATGCACTAATATTTTTAACTCCGCTTGTAATCGAGCTCAAAGATTATTCAGCAGTGGAGAATCCTTAAACGCCTTAAAAACAAATGTAATGTACTTTCTATGGTTATTTAAACTGTTGCATTGTGTTAGAAGAACACAAATCACTCTGTAATGAAACAAATGTGTATATTATGTGTAGTAAAAAAAAAAACTTTGCAATATACTTTCAATGCTTATTTTACTTGTCTGTGTAAAAATTGTGCCTGCCCCAGATAGCACATTCTGTAGCCTAGGTTTCATTCATAATGCAGCACATTATTTAAACCAGCTACATACTCCAAAGTGATTGTTTACAGAAAAAACTAATTTATAGCTAGCTATGATTGGCAACAATGAAGAGCAATACACAACACTTACCAAAGTTTTCACGTAGTTTATCAAATAAAGTGACAGCTTTAAATTAATTTTATATGTAATTATTTAGCAAATCTGTACTTGACCTACTAACATAAGTCCAATGTCATCTTTCTAAAATATTTACTTATTTAAGCCTTAACCAAGCATGTGGAGATGGAAGCCTATATGAGGTTCAGACATTTCCAATCACTTTGACTATAGCTATTGTGAAATGCGGTTGTGTGACTTCTGTGCCTCTGTGAGTTAGTCATTGACTAAAATTCAATCAGCGAGTTGTATGTTCTGTTATCATTGTTCTTGTAACTGTTCAATTCTATAATGTAATATTTTTATTAAAAATCATTTTATATATTTACTGTTCCCATTGGAAATAATGGTAACAAATCCGAATCCAATATTCATCCGAAACCAATGCTTTCATGAATGAAGTTTGGGTGAAAAATCTCAAACAAATCTTTAAGACAAAACAAATTGTTCACCTGTGCACAATCTTTTCAGAATTCTGTCTCAAACTGTTCTGATCTGCACCAATCACGGTCATTTTCAACTACTTTATACTCATGGATGAGTAAGCAGCTGATCTTTTAAATTTATTGTATTATGAGATTGAGATATAAAGTAATTTATTTCTGGCACATATTGCACAATTACTACAAATGGTTTATTCATGGATATTT